>NC_053025.1:366688849-367027472 GCF_003073215.2 Triticum urartu | reverse complement strand
GGGCCGAAGCCCGCAGCGCCGCCGCCTTCCCCACCGCCGTGCGCCGCACGGACGCCGAGGGGGAGTCCAAGCTGTACTCCGCCCCGCGCCGGCTCCTCGCACAAGCCGCCGCCCCCGACCTCTTTAAATAAGGCCGAGGCCCGCCGCCCTCTCCACCCCGAGACGCCGACCCCGCTGCCTCCTACCCCGCTCCGCCGTTAACTGCCGCCACTACTATGCGCCCCCGCCGAAGCCGCGCGCCCACACCCCGTCGTAGCCCTGCCTTGCCGTCGGATCTTGCCATCATCGTGAATCGGTAAAAACCGCCCCGTTTCGCTGGTTCGGTTACATTTTTTTTCAGTTTTTGGTTTAGATCTGTTTTGTTTTAGGGTTTGCTAATTAGTGAGCGTTCATCCGATAGGTTCTGGTAACGAATGAATTCATTCATTAGGTTCTGTTTACGAACATTTGGAACATTTACGTGCTGTTTTTATTGCTCTACGTGATGCACATTTGTTTGGTAACCTTGGGAAGTGCACCTTCTGCACCGACCGAGTATCTTTTCTTGGCTATGTTGTTACTCTACAGGGAATTTATGTTGATAAAGCCAAGACTGAAGCTATTGAGAGTTGGCGCAGCCCAAAACGGTCTCACAAGTGAGGAGTTTTCTTGGCCTCGCTAGATTATATTTGCCGTTTTATGAGAGATTTCAGCACCATTGCTGCACCTCTCAACGACCTTACAAAGAAGGATGTGCCTTTTGTTGGGGGTACCGCACAGGAAGAAGCCTTCATGGTATTGAAAGATAAGTTGACACATGCTTCTTTACTCCAACTTCCTGATTTTAATAAGACTTCTGAGCTTGAATATGATGCTAGTGGAATTGGATTAGGAAGTGTGTTATTACAAGATGGCAAACCTGTTGCATACTTTTCCAAAAAAATGAGTGGGACTAGTGTGAACTATTCTACTTATGATAAAGAATTATATGCTCTTGTCCGGACCTTAGAAACATGGCAACGTTATTTATGGCCCAAGGAATTTGTTATAAATTCTGATCATGAATCTTTGAAACACATTAAAAGTCAAGCAAAACTGAACCGTAGGCATGCTAATGGGTTGAATTCATTGAGACTTTCCCTTATGTCATTAAACACAAGAAGGGTAAAGAAAATCCTATTACTGATTCATTGTCTCGTCGTTATACTATGCTTTGACAACTTGACTTTATAATATTTGGTTTGGAGACCATCAAAGATCAATATGTGCATGATGCTGAATTTAAAGATGTATTGTAGAATTGTAAGGAAGGGAGAACTTGGAACAAGTTCGTTGTTAACGATGGATTTGTGTTTCATGCTAACAAGCTATGCATTCCAGCAAGCTCCGTTCGTCTTTTGTTGTTGCAGGAGGCGCATGGAGGAGGATTAATGGGACGCTTTGGCGTGAAGAAGACGGAGGATATACTTGCTACACATTTCTTTTGGCCAAAGATGAGACGGGATGTTGAGCGTTTTGTTGCTCGTTGCACTACATGTCAAAAAGCTAAGTCAGGACTCAATCCTGATGGTTTATATATGCCTTTGCCTGTACCTAGTGTTCCTTGGGAGGATATATCGATGGACTTTGTTTTAGGTTTACCTCGAACAAAGAAGGGGAGGGATAGCATACTTGTTGTCGTGGATAGATTTTTGAAAATGGCACACTTTATACCATGTCATAAAAGTGATGATGCTATTAATGTTGCTAATTTGTTCTTTCGTGAAATTATTCGCTTGCATGGTGTGCCAAATACTATTGTTTCATACCGTGATACTAAATTTCTTAGCCACTTTTGGTGATGTTTATGGGCTAAGTTGGGGACTAAACTGCTTTTTAGTAATACTTGTCACCCCCAAACTGATGGACAAACTGAAATAATCAATAGAACATTGTCTACTATGCTAAGGTCTGTTTTAAAGAATAATAAGAAAATGTGGGAAGAATGCTTGCCACATATTGAATTTGCTTATAATCATTCATTGCATTCTACTACTAAGATGTGCCCTTTTGAAATTGTGTATGGTTTCCTACCTGATGCACCTATTGATTTGTTGCCTCTTCCATCTTCGGAGAAGGTTATTTTGGTGCTAAAGAACGTGCTGAATTGATTTTAAAAACGTATGAGTTAACTAAGGAAAACATTGAGCGTATGAATGCTAAATATAAACTTGCTCGAGATAAGGGTAGAAAACATGTTGTGTTTGCACCTGGAGATCTTCTTTGGTTACATTTGCGCAAGGATAGATTTCCTAATTTGCGCAAATCAAAGCTAATGCCACGTGCTGATGGTCCTTTTAAGGTGTTAGAGAAAATAAATGATAATGCATATAAACTTGAGCTGCGTGCAGATTTTGGGGTTAGTCCTAGTTTTAACATTGCATATTTGAAGCCTTATTTGGTTGAGGAAGATGAGCTTCCGTCGATGATGTCTTCTTTTAAAGAAGGGGAGGATGATGAGGACATCAATACCATTGTTACACCCACAACCTCTCCTGCTATACATACTGGACCAATTACTAGAGCTCGCACACGCCAATTAAATTACCAGGTACTATCATTTCTTGGTAATGATTCTAATGTTCATGAGAATATGATGCTGCCTATATTGGATACATTTGGTTTGCTTACAAATGAAGGGCCTGCCATGGATAAGAGGGACGAACATTGGAGCAAGACCAAGCATGGAGATGATGGCATGCGCAAGGGGATCAAGAACAGAGTTGCAAGTGATGATTTCAGGACTTTGAATCCGCCATAAGGAGTGCATGAAGCCTTGGATGAAATGTACAAGATGCCACTTCATAAATTTCGTCCAGAGTCTATTCTAGGTGTTGTGTCACCTTATAATTGGGCCAGGCCCATGTATTTTCAAAATACTTAAGTATAGACTGTTTTAGAGTCCGTATATGTGGGGAAGCAAGAGTTAGGGTTGGTTTTAGACCCCTCCTCCAAGGGCCACGAAATTCCCCCCTCTTCCTCCATATATACAGCCCTTAGGGCGTCGTTTAGACTTTGGCTTTTGTTTAGATTAAAGTTCACCATAGCTGTAACTTCGTAGTTTGTTTGTGTTCAACGACCAGACAAAGGTGTCACAGAACCTCACCTTGATCAATAAAGATTTCCTCTTATATTCGCAATATCCAGATTGCAATCTTAGTTTCTTGCTTGTTCTTCATTTGCCTGCAGGAAACAGACCTTCGTGGTCAGGTTGATCATGCTCCGGCGTGGTCAATAACCTCTCAGAGTTGGTTTAGCGATTGCTAAGGCGTGACGTCCTCGCACGTTCGGAGTCGGATCGTTAAAGTCGACTTCCTCCAAAGCGATAGCCACCATCTCATCGAAATACGGGACACATTTTTCTCTATCAGAGTTGAAGTTCTTTCTTGGGTTCGAAGTCAAGCAAAGAAGATACGGAACATTTATCAACCAAGCCAAGTATATAGCAGACATGCTCATGAGATTCAAGCTATATGATGTCAAGCCGACAAGTTTCCAATGCCCACCAAATGCATGCTTGACAGTGATCCCAATGGTAAAGTGGTGGATCAAAAGGTATATCATTCGATGATTGGATCCTTGCTTTACTTTTGTGCATCTAGACCGGATATAAAGTTGAGTGTGGGAATTTGTGCATTGTTTCAAGCCGCACCTAAGGAAAGCCACTATGTGGCGGTCAAGCGAATCTTTTGATATTTGGCTCATACCCCAAAGGAGCAAGCTTTGATCTCATGGGTTACTCGGACTCAGATTGGGCGGGAGATTGCGTGGAGAGAAAGTCAACTTCCGGAGGGTGCCAATTTCTTGGTCGCTCTTTGGTGAGTTGGTCTTTGAAGAAGCAAAATTGTATGTCCCTCTCGTCCATAGTGCCGAGTATGTATCCGCGGCAAGTTGTTGTGCTCAATTGCTATGGATGAGTCAAACTTTAAAGGATTATGGTGTCACATGTGACAAAGTGCCTATACTATGTGACAATGAAAGTGCTATCAAGATCTCTCTCAATCAAGTGCAACATACCAAGACGAAGCACATTGAGATTCGTCATCATTTCATTAGGGATCACATCAAGTGTGGAGATATTGGTATCATCTACATCAACACTCAAGAGCAACTAGCGGATATTTTCACCAAGCCTCTAGATGAAGCACGATTTCGCGAGTTAAGGCATGAGCTAAATATCGTTGATTTGAGCAATGTGGCTTGACTCTAGGCACATCCACCACACTCTTCATCATATCTTGTTCTAGATGTAGGCATGGACATAGGGGGAGTGTTGTTCTCTCAATGAACTCTCCATCCCCCTATTATGCATAGATAGATCAAGTCTTTCACATTAGCCATTTTTGATGGTACTCGTGCTTCAAAGATGAGTTTTGGTCATTGGCCCAAGGTTAAAATCTTCGCGGTGCCATACCTAGTAACTCAATCATAGGTGGCCTCGGCCACTGCCCTCCCTCACGATCAACGTTGTTGTTGGTCTTGAGGTCTTTCTGTGTGTTTTTGAGACACTTCATGTTTGGTTCTTTTTCCCTTGCTTTTGTGCTTGAGGTGTCTCTTCTTGTTGTTGTGGTTCTTCGTCTTGTCCCTCTCGTGTTTTTCCTTGGCCTTTCAGTTTGCATAAGCCCTTTTGTTCTCTGCTCCTACCTGTTTTCACCTAAGTGGTACTACCGCCCCTGCCCACGGTACTACCGCGAGGGGAGTTGGAGCGGGGGTTATGTAGTGGGGCGGGGGAAGGTTTCTCTCCCCACACCCATTCACTCACCTCTCTCTCCTCTCTCTGTCAAGCGATGAACACGCAGTGGAGGGCTGTCACCGGGACGCTATCTCCGTGTCGTCTTCCGCGTTTCCATCCAGTGGGATCGGTCCCCACCCTTTCCTCTTGCCATGGATGCTAGTGGTAGTAGCTTCGGGCATCAGGCTCATCGCAAGAACCCCACCCATTCTGGTGGCTCCAAGCGCTACCGTTCTGTCGATGTGTCTATGGGGAGCACCATTCCAGAGGTTGGCTCTGTGCTTGCTCGTGCCTCAGGCGAGCAGCCACGTCAGAGAGTCAAAGTGATTGTAACCAAGAACAAGGGGCCCAAGGGCGCTCATCAGATGTCTGCGTTGTAGTTTGGTATGGCACGGAAGCGCAATCCATACCAAGAGCCTCAGGATCTTGCACTGGTTCATCATATGTTCTGGAATAGGTTTCAGCAGTCCATATTCCATGATGTGTTGAAGACAAAGAAGAATCTGTATGTGAAAGTGAAGTCAGTTGATCTCTCTCGCATGGAGAGGGAATTGCCTTACTTTGGAGAGGCTCTTCAGAGGTGTGAGGAGTTGGATATCAAGCGGATCATTTCATTCAACACGGACTTTGATCCGGAGCTTGTGGCCGAATTCTATGCCACGGTTCACTTTGGGCATGATGAGTACAGGAACCTCACCTGGATGACCAATGGTTGGCGTGTGTCTACCTCTTGGAAGAACTTTATGGAGTTGTTGTCTTATGAGGACAAGGGCGCCCAAATGCCAATTGGATTTCTCCCTCACCAGGAGGCCAATTCAACTCACAAGGAGGCTCTGTGATAGTTTTCCACCAGGAAGGTATCTGATACTAGACATTTCTCCTATGAGCTCTGGCCTTTTCTGGATATCATGCATAGGAACTTCGGGAACACTCTGTTCCCTCGTGTTGGCAATCAGGATATGGTGCATTCCTATCTGGTGGATCTTCTTATCTTTTGCTAGAAGGAGAAGGGCTCTCAGGAAGTTCTGGATGTGTCTCATGTCATGTGGTCGGAGCTCCGTTGTGCGATCTTGGAGCGCAAGTGCATCATTTATGGCCCTTACCTCATGCAGCTCATTGAGACATGGGAAACTACATTTCCGGATGAGGAGCTTCTCACTGGAGACTTTAGTGTCTCATGATGTTGTTCAGTTGAGGTAGAAGGAGAAGTGGGGGAACGGAAACTCCTACCCCACCAGTGCAGTCTGAGGATGATGAGCCTGACTATAAGCCATCAGAGGAGCCATCTTGGGCAAAGATGCTCAAGCAAAAGAAGAAGAAGCTCTTTTGTCTCCAGGCCAAGGGTCAGTACAAGGCTCATGTTGCTGCAAATAAGGCCTATTGTCATGAAAAGGCCATTATGAGGCTGGTTGGCCTCATCGTGTCTGATGGCTCGGAGGAGAGGATCACTGATGAGGATCCATGGATCCGTGTGCTTTGCCTGTGGACTGATTCAGATGAAGGTATTGGAGGTCCTTCAGCTGCGCTGCCGCGGAGTCTGACGAGGAGGAGGAACATGATTGGTGATGTTCTGGAGTATTGCTACCACCCTCGTGTTTAGGTATCCTATCGACCCTTTTGGTGTCTCGATGCCAAATGGGGAGAGAGTGTAGGGATTTGAAGTGTGTCGTGAGTTGAGTGTGTTTCTCCATTTGCAGTTGCTTTCGCTCAAACTCGTTTGCTTTGGGTTGTGTTCGTCTCGTGTGTTTGAGACCATATGGTGTGAGACATATGAGCTATCCCATCCTTTTCTATCTATGTCATGTACTTTATGTCAGTCATCGCTTGTTAGATATATCTTGTCTATGCTCTAATTCATATGCTCACATAGTATCACTTGCTTGCTTTCATCTTACTATCCATGCAAGTATGGTTTGGTCTATAAAATATAGGGGGAGTGTGGATCCTACATGTGTGCATTTTGCATTCCAAAAGCATATCGAAAATAGTGCACACCTCTAGGGGGCGCCCGTCTATTTTGTAGATTGTGGGGTCGCACACCTTGTTTTACCATATCCTTGGTGCAAATCCCCCATTGTCATCAATCCACCAAAAAGGGGGAGATTGTTAGGGCATATTTCTCCCTAAGTAGTATTGGTGATTGATACGTCTCCAATGTATCTATAATTTTTGATTGTTC
Source organism: Triticum urartu (assembly GCF_003073215.2). NCBI lineage: Eukaryota > Viridiplantae > Streptophyta > Magnoliopsida > Poales > Poaceae > Triticum > Triticum urartu. Next base: position 367,020,543 of record NC_053025.1, on the reverse strand, counting down.
CATGCTATTATATTATCTATCTTGGATGTTTTATATGCATTTATATGACATTTTATATGATCTTTGGGACTAACCTATTGTAACACCCTCGATGCGACTATAGCTCCCACGTGTCGAGGTACGACTTAGAGACATAATCGCATTGAAGGCATATGTCGCAAGTGAGGTAATCTTCACACAACCCATGTAATACATAAGGGAAAGACATACATAGTTGGCTTACAATCGCCACTTCACACAAATACATGAATAAAGCATTACATCATCCAAATACAATCAAGGCCTGACTACGGAGCCAAAATAAAAGAAGACCCCCAAAAGCGACACGGTCCCCGATCGACCCCAACTGGGCTCCACTACTGATCAACTAAAACGAAACAACACAAAGGACAAGATCTTCATCGAGCTCCTCCTGAGCTTGGTTGCGTCACCTGCTCGGTAAGATCGGCACCTGCAAACTGGTTTTGGAAGTATCTGTGAGCCACAGGGACTCAGCAATCTCGCACCCTCGCGATCAAGACTATTTAAGCTTATGGGTAAGGTAAAAGTATGAGGTGAAGCTGCAGCAAGCGACTAGCATATATGGTGGCTAACATACGCAAATGAGAGTGAGAATAGAAGGCAAAGCACGGTCGATGAAAGTATGATCAAGAAGTGATCCTATAACAACCTACGTCAAGCATAACTCCAACAACCGTGTTCACTTCCCGGACACCGCCGGAAAGAGACCATCACGGTTACACACGCGATTGATTCATTTTAATTAAGGTTAAGTATAGGTTTTCTACAACCGGACGTTAACAAATTCCCATCTGCCCATAACCGCGGGCACGGCTTTCGAAAGTTCAAATCCCTGCAGGGGTGTCCCAACTTAGCCCATCACAAGCTCTCACGGTCAACGAAGGAATAGACCTCCTCCCGAGACATTTGATCAGACTCGGTATCCCGGTACAACAAGACATTTTGACAGGGTAAAACTAAACCAGCAACACCGCCCGATGCGCCGACCTCCTGATGGGAGCTGCACATATCTCGTTCTCAGGGCAACACCGGATAGGTCAAGCTACGAGTAAAACCAGCCCTCAAGTTTCCCTGAGGTGGCCCCGCAGGCTGCCCATTTCGGACCAACACTTAGACAAGCACTGGCCCGGGGGGGTTAAAATAAAGATGACCCTCGAGAGAGCGACTCCCAAGGGAAAAGTAGGTGGTGGTGAGGCAAATGGTAAAACCAAGGTTGGGCATTGCTGGAGGAGCTTTACTTAAGGCGAACTATCAAGGGGTTCCCATTATTACCCAACCGCGTGAGGAACGCAAAATCCGGGAACATAACACCGATATGACGGAAACTAGGGCGGCAAGAGTGGAACAAAACACCAGGCATAAGGACGAGCCTTCCACCCTTTACCAAGTATATAGATGCATTAATTAAATAAGAGATATTGTGATATCCCAACAAGTAAACATGTTCCAACAAGGAACAACACCTCCATGTTCCAATGAGGAACAAACTTCAATCTTCACCTGCAACTAACAACGCTATAAGAGGGGCTGAGCAAAGCGGTAACATAGCCAATCAACGGTTTGCTAGGACATGGTGGGTTAGAGGTTTGACATGGCAATTTGGGAGGCTGGCAAGCAAGTGGTAGGCATCGTAGCAATGGCATAGCAAAAGAGCGAGCAAGCTAGCATAGCAAAGATAGTAGTGATTTCGAGGGTATGATCATCTTGCCTGAAATCCCGCAAGGAAGAAGAACGAGTCCATGAAGATGGCAAACGGATGTAGTCGAACAGATCCTCACAACACGACATTATCGGAACCAACCCGAAGAAGCAACACCGGAAAAGAGCAAACAACCTAGTAAACAACCACCACAAAGACATGGCATGATGCACAAACAAATATGATGCATGTTCGGTTTAATGAAGCATGACATGGCAAAGTGCACAAACAATCCTACAAAATAAGGGGAGCTCAATATGCATCGGGATGCATATTGACAAAACACCACATCAATTATTTAGTCCTCTCTCGTTTATGTACCCCAACAAAATTAAATGTTGATTAACATGGCAAGAGGTGAAGCATGACGAAACTACTTACTCTAGGCAAGTTTAAATGAGGCCGGAACAACAACCAACAAGTCCGGAAACTCCCCATGTGCATATTTTAAGGTTTGGTACTGTTCTGCCCTAAACACAATTTTAAAGTTGTTAAACATGCAAGATGAAAGCACCATGTTAAACTAGGCATTTTTCTACCCCATTTACATATAAAGATTAATTAAATCGGAGCTACGGTTATTTAGTTATGAATTAAATCATTTTAACATGGCATAGGAGCAAAATTAAACAAACATCATTTTAGACATTTCAAACATAGATGAAAGTTGGATATTATTAATCTACACAAAATTCTGAGCAAGTTTCATATATAAAACATTTTAATCCGATGCACGGTTAGTGAGTTATTAAATGCATGAAGAACAGGGACTTTTCTGCAAAACTGACAGGCTCCTGGAAATTAGATAAAATCGCCCAGAACTGAAAAAAAACGATGCGGGCCGAATCTGGGCAAGCCCAACAGCAGGAAAAAAACAGGAGGCGCCGGGGAGTGTGTGGCCTCACCCAGTGGGCTTCGTCCCGGTTCAGTGGGGAGGAGGCCGTCGGGGTGAGGAGGCACGCGAGCTGGGCCTTGGGCGGCTGCGGTCAACGGAAGCAGAGCAGCGGCTGAAGCGGTCGTGGCGCTCGTCTGTCTCCAACGAGAGGAATCAGGGGTAGCGGCTGGCGATGCAGGTGGTCTCCGGCGAGGGCACCGGTGGCCGGGGACGGGGCCCAGCCGGCGGGATCCGGCAGGAGTGGTCAAGGGCGGCGGAGGAGAGGGGATCCGGTCCAGATCGGGGCCGAGGCAGCGGGAGTCCATGCTTCGGGCGCCCATGGCTTGCTGGTTCGTGTCCCTGGAGACAGATAGGGAGAGAGGTGAGGCGAGGGAGAGAACAAGAGGGAGAAGGAGAAGGCAGGGGTGGCGCGACCTGGCCGGAGGCGACCTGGTGAAGGTGCTCGCCGGCGGGGGAGGCAGCTCCGGTGAGGCGAGGCAGTGACGAGGTGGAGGCGAGGGGAGCTCGAGGCGGCTTGGGGCCTGGTGCAGCTCGGGAGCCCTCGAGCGGGAGAGGCTGGAGTCTGGCTGTGGTTGGTGTATCGGGAGGGGATGGATCCCAAGGAAGAGGATCGGTGGTGGCTGGTTGGCTCGGTGAAGAAAACGAGGGACTTGGATCGGGGAGGATTTGGATCGAGGAGATGTGGTTGGCTGAGGGGAGTTTTGGATCGGGAGCGATCCCAAGGGAGAGGGTGGCGGGGGCCGACTTGGCAGGGGAAAGATTTGACGGATGGGACGGCATTTAGGGTTAGGTGCTATTAGGACCCTCCGATCGCAATCGGACGATCGCGAATAAAATAGGTAGGAAGTCCAAATAAGAAAATGGTGACGTTTTGTAGACGTTTGGGGATGATCCGGATACAACGGTGGCAACAGCTCGGTTCGGGTCCGGGACAATTCCCGGACGCGCGCGAGGGGTCGGTTGGAACTTGTGGGCTGTGCAGAAGGGCTCGAGCTGAGAGAAGAGAAGAGAGAGAGGACCGGCGACTGTTTCCGGAGACCGAAAACGTCCGACGTTAAACCGGCTACTATTGCCGCTATATTTAACGGTTGGGTTATCAAACGAGCTCCGAATGCGATGAAACTTGGCAGGCGACCTACTAACAACAAAACAACACCGCATGCCAACTTTCACCCCACTCCGAGAACATTTTCCGGCCACTCATAAAATACTACTTCGGACATGCCGCGGGCGCATGCAAGTGTGTCTGGGCTCAGAACGGACAACGGACGGAACGAGAAGACCGGGACGGATGCAAGTTTTGAAAACATGATGATGCAATGCACATGATGACATGATAAGATGCAACACGCAAGCAAATGACAAGGCAACAACAGCGAATAACTGGAGGACACCTGGCACATTGGTCTCGGGGCGTTACACCTATTAACCTAGAGCCTAGTGTGAGTTTCTGTTTTTTTCCTTGTTTTTGAGTTTCCCAGAAAAGGAATATCAAATGGAGTCGAATTGAGCTGAAAATTTCCGGTGATTTTTTATGGACTAGAAGAAGCCCCCGAAGCAAAAGAGTTGGGCCAGAAGATCCACGAGGCCTCATGGACCCCCCTGACTTGTTCCCGATGCGAAAAATTCCTATAAATATAGAAACCCCCCAGAAATCAGGAGTTCTGCCGCCACAAGCCTCTTTAGCCAGCAAAAACCAACCGGGACCCTGTTCTGGCACCCTTCCGGAGGGGGAATCATCACCGGTGGCCATCTTCATCATCTCGGTGCTCTCCATGACGAGGAGGGAGTAGTTCATCCTCTGGGCTAAGGGTACGTACCAGTAGCTATGTGTTTGATCTCTCTCTCTCTCTCCCGTGTTCTTGATTTGGCATGATCTTGATGTATCGCGAGCTTTGCTATTATAGTTGGATCTTATGATGTTTCTCCCCCTCTACCTTCTTGTAATGGATTGAGTTTTCCCTTTGAAGTTATCTTATCGGATTGAGTCTTTAAGGATTTGCGAACACTTGATGTATATCTTGTATGTTTTGGTGATCAACTTGCGGGTTCTGTGACCTTGTGAACTTATGCATAGGGGTTGGCACACGTTTTTATCTTGACTCTCCAGTAGAAACTTTGGGGCACTCTTTGAAGTTCTTTCTGATGAATCCGAGATTGTGTGATGCATATCATATAATCAAACCCGTGGATACTTGTGGTGACATTGGAGTATCTAGGTGACATTAGGGTTTTGATTGATGCATGTCTTAAGGTGTTATTTTATTACGAATTCTAGGGCTGTTTGTGACACTTATAGGAATAGCCCAATAGATCGATCGGAAAGAATAACTTTGAGGTGGTTTCATACCCTACAATAATCTCTTTGTTTGTTCTCCGCTATTAGTGACTTTGGAGTGACTCTTTGTTGCATGTTGAGGGATTGTTATATGATCTAATTATGTTATCATTGTTGAGAGAAAATGCACTAGTGAAAGTATGAACCCTAGGCCTTGTTTTTAAGCATTGCAATATCGTTTCTCTCACTTTTACAACTTGCTACCTTGCTTTTTTATATTTTCAGATTACAAAAACCTATATCTACCATCTATATTGCACTTGTATCACCATATCTTTGCCGAACTAGTGCACCTATACAATTTACCATTGTATTGGGTGTGTTGGGGACACAAGGGACTCTTTGTTATTTGGTTGCAGGGTTGTTTGGGAGAGACCATCTTCATTCTACGCCTCCCATGGATTGATAAACCTTAGGTCATCCACTTGAGGGAAATTTGCTACTGTCCTACAAAACTCTACGCTTGGAGGGCCAACACGAGTCTACAAGAAAAAGGTTGCGTAGTAGACATCAAGCTCTTTTCTATCGTTGTTGCCAGGGAGGTTAGTGCTTGAAGGTATATCTTTAGATCTTGCAATCGAATCTTTTAGTTTCTTGTTTTATCACTAGTTTAGTCTATAAAAAAACTACAAAAAATGGAAGTAAGGTTGCCTCATATGCTTCTTCTTTTTAATGCCTTTCATGAAAATAAGGATTCCGATAATTGTGCTCAATTGCTAGAGGAAGAATGCATTAAAATGTTTGGTACTAAATATTTGAATGGCGAGCATGATTGCAATGTTGTTAGTATGAATTCTTTAAATATCCATGATGCTAATGATATGCAAAGCCACAAGCTTGGGGATGCTATGTTTGATGAAGATAATATTTTTTGTCCCCCAAGTTTTTGACAGAGGCGAAGGTGCCCCGATGTTTCGATGAGATGGTGGCTATCGTTTTCTATGGGAGTCGACCTTGACGATCCGACTATGAAGGTGCGAGATGTCGCGCCTTAGCAATCGCTAAACCAACTTCCGAGGGGTTATTGACCAGCCGGAGCACGATCAACTTGACCACGAGGGTTTGTTTCCTGTAAGCAAATGAAGAACAAGCAAGAAACTGAGATTGCAATCTAGATATTGCGAATATAAGAGGAAAGCTTTATTAATGAAGGTGGGGTTCTGTGACGTCTTGGTCTCGTCGTTGAACACAAACGAACTACGTGAAGTTGCAGCTATGCTAAAATTTTAATCTAAACAAAACCCAAAGTATAAATGACGCCCTAAGAGCTATATATATGGAGGAAGAGGGGGGGGGGATTTCCTGGCCCTTGGAGGAGGGGTCAGAAACCAACCCTAACTCTTGTTTCCCCACACATACGGACACTAAAAACAATCTATACTTAAGTATTTCGAAAATACATGGGCCTGACCCAATAATAAGGTGACGCAGCACCTAGAATAGCCTCTGGATGAAAATTATGAAGTGGCATCTTGTATATTTCATCCAAGGCTTCATGCACTCATTATGGTGGCCTCAAAGTCCTGACATCATCACTTGAAACTCTATTCTTGTTTCCCTTGCGCATGCTGTCAAGTCCATGCTTGTTCTTGCTCCAATGTTCATCCTCCTCCAATCTAGGCCCTTCATTTTTAAGCAAAAACAAATGTATCCAATTTAGGCAGCATCATATTCTCATGAACATTAGAATCATTGCCAAGAAACGAAAGTACCTGATAATTTAATTGGCGTGCGCAAGCTCTAGTAATTGGTCTAGTATGTATAGCAGCAGGGGCTGTGGGTGTAACAATGGTATTGATGTCCTCATCATCCTCCCCTTCTTGAAATGAAGTCGTCCTCGACGAAAGCTCATCTTCCTCACCCAAATAAGGCTTCAAATCTGCAATTTTAAAACTGGGACTAACCCCAAAATCTACAGGCAACTCAAGTTTATATGCACTATCATTTATTTTCTCTAACACCTTAAAAGGACCAATAGCACATGGCATTAGCTTTGACTTGCGCAAATAAGGAAACCTATCCTTACGCAAATGTAATCAAACAAGATCTCCAGGTGCAAAGACAACACATTTTCTACCCTTATCTCCAACAAGTTTATATTTAGCATTCATGCGTTCAATATTTTCCTTAGTTAACTCATGCATTTTTAAGATCAATCCAGCACGCTATTTAGCATCAAAATTAACCATCTCCGAAGATGGAAGAGGCAACAAATCAATAGGTGCACGAGGTAGGAAACCATACACAATTTGAAAAGGACATATCTTAGTAGTAGAATGAATGAGCGATTATAAGCAAATTCAATATGAGGAAAGCATTGTTCCCACATTTTCTTGTTATTCTTCAAAACAGCCCTAAGCATGGTAGACAATATTCTATTGATTACTTCAATTTGTCCATCAGTTTGGGGATGACATGTAGTACTAAAAAGCAGTTTAGTCCCCATCTTAGCCCATAAACATCTCCAAAAGTGGCTAAGAAATTTAGTATCACAATCTGAAACAATAGTATTTGGCACACCATGCAAGCAAATAATTTCACGAAAGAACAAATCAGCAACATTAACAACATCATCACTTTTATGACATGGTATAAAGTGTGCCATTTTCGAGAACCTATCCACGAAAACAAATGTGCTATCCCTCCCCTTCTTTGTTCAAGGTAAACCTAAAACAAAGTCCATAGATATATCCTCCCAAGGAACACTAAGTATAGGCAAAGGCATATATAAACCATGAGGATTGAGTCGTGACTTAGCTTTTTGACATATATCCTCCCGTCTCATCTTTGGCCAAAAGAAATGCGTAGCAAGTATATCCTCCATCTTCTTAACACCAAAGTGTCCCATTAATCCTCCTCCATGCGCCTCCTGCAACAGCAAAAGATGAACGGAGCTAGCTGGAATGCATAGCTTGTTAGCATGAAACCCAAATCCATCGTTAACAACGAACTTGTTACAAGTTCTCCCTTCCTTACAATTCTACAATACATCTTTAAATTCAGCATCATGCACATATTGATCTTTGATGGTCTCCAAACCAAATATTTTGAGGTCAAGTTGTGAAAGCATAGTATAACGACGAGAGAATGCATCAACAATAACATTTTCTTTACCCCTCTTGTGTTTAAAGACATAAGGGAAAGTCTGAGTGAATTCAAGCCATTTAGCATGTCTACGGTTTAGTTTTGCTTGACTTTTAATGTGTTTCAAAGATTCATGATCAGAATGTATAAGAAATTCCTTGGGCCATAAATAATGTTGCCATGTTTCTAAGTTCCGAACAAGAGCATATGATTCTTTATCATAAGTAGAATAGTTCAGACTAGGCCCACTCAATTTTTCAGAAAAGTATGCAATAGGTTTGCCATCTTTTAATAACACACCTCCTAATCCAATTCCACTAGCATCACATTCAGGCTCAAAAGTCTTATTAAAATCAAGAAGTTGGAGTAAAGGAGCATGTGTCAACTTATCTTTCAATACCGTGAAGGCTTCTTCCTATGCGGTACCCCAAACAAAAGCCACATCCTTCTTTGTAAGCTCATTGAGAGGTGCAGCAATTGTGCTGAAATCTCTCACAAAACGCCTATAGAAACCAGCGAGGCCAAGGAAACTCATCACTTGTGTGACCGTTTTGGGCTGCGGCCAACTCTCAATAGCTTCAATCTTGGCTTTATCAACTTCAATTCCCTGTGGAGTAACAACATAGCCAAGAAAAGATACTCAGTCGGTGCAGAACGTGCACTTCCCAAGGTTACCAAACAAACATGCATCACGTAGAGCAATAAAAACAACATGTAAATGTTCGAAATGTTCCTCCAAAGATCTGCTATAAATTAGTATATCATCAAAATAGACAACCAGAAATCGCCCAATGAAAGCACGTAAAACTTCGTTCATTAATCTCATGAAAGTACTAGGTGCATTATTTAACCCAAAAGGCATGACTAACCACTCATATAATCCATACTTAGTTTTAAATGTTGTTTTCCATTCATCTCCCAATTTCATACGAATTTGATGGTATCCACTATGCAAATCAACTTTGGAGAATATCGTAGAGCCACTCAATTCATCAAGCATGTCATCTAGCCTAGGAATAGGATGATGATAACGAATAGTAATATTATTAATGCCTCTACAATCAACACACATACGCGACGTACCATCCTTCGTTGGCACTAGTATAATAGGAACAACACAAGGACTAAGAGATTCGCGTATATAACCTTTGTTGAGCAGCTCCTTTACTTGATGCATAATCTACTTTGTCTCCTCTCGACTAGGACGGTATGGTGCATGGTTAGGCAGCGAAGCACCGGGAATTAAGTCAATCTGATGCTCAATCCCTCGAGTAGGTGGTAATCCCGGTGGCACGTCTTGTGGAAAGACGTCAGTGAACTCCTGCAAAATGTTAGTGACAGCATGAGGCAAAGAGGAAGGTACATCCTCAAAAAGAAATAACGCCTCTTTGCACACAAAAGCATAGCAAACAGATTTGCTGAAATCTAGATCATCAATATCAGATTTGGTGGCAAGTAAACATGCACTTTGTAATTTAATTTTAGAAGCAACACTAGATGGTTTATTATTAGGCTTCATTTGTTGCTCAAATTCTTTTGCCACAATCAAATTTTCACTCTTATGTTTGTCCTGTTTTGTTTATTATCTCTATTAATATCATCTTTCAAAATGGAATCAGGAGTCATTGGAAGCAAAGTAATATTTTTGTCCTTATGAACAAGAGTATACTGATTGTTTCTACCATGCTGTACAGAAGTTTTAACAAATTGCCATGGTCTACCAAGTAATAAGGAACATGCTTGCATAGGTACCAGATCACAATCAACTTAATCAGCATATGTAGAGATGCTAAAATGCACACGAACAGTACGTGTTACCTTAACCTTGTTGCCGTTGTTGAACCATTGGATGTAGTAAGGATGTGGATGTGGTCTTGTGGTGAGAGATAGCTTCTCCACCATCTCCATGCTAGCCAAGTTGTTGCAGCTCCCTCCATCTATGATGACGTGAACAGAATGTTCCTTCACAACTCCCTTTGTATGGAACAAATTATGCCTCTGATTTTTCTCAGCTTGTGTAACATGCACACTCAAAACACATTGAGCAACTAAACATTCATACCTTTCAGCATCTTCAGCAGCCATGTATTGCGTCTATGATCAGAATCACCTCCACCATGTTCTTCACTTGTAATAAGACCCAAGGTCTCCTCATCATCGTCACTAGCGGACTCATACCCACCATCTTCAGTAATAATCATCACATGCTTAGATGGGCATTGTCTCGCATAATGACCTCCACCCTTGCAACGACGACAAATAATATCATGTGTTTGCCTTGTTGATGCCATTGATGAAGAAGAGCTCTGTGCAGGCCCAGAAGGTGTGCTCTTGGCAGATAGTGGTGGTTGTGCCTGCTTCTTTGTATCATGGATGGTGGTGACAGCTGACGGAGGCACCGGTGCAGCAGAACGTGTGGAAGTAGAGGATGCACACAGTGTCCAAGATGAAGATCGACCTGCAGAAAAGTTAGTTCACGCCAATGCCTGTCGATCGTGCACTTCACGTTCAGCTTTGCAAGCAAGATGGAATAAACGAGTGATATTATTATATTCCTTATACTCCAGAATGGTCTAAATCTCTTTATTTAATCCACCCATAAAACATTCAAGCATAGCTTCATTATCCTCAACAATACCACATCTAATCATGCCAATTTGTAATTCCTGATAATATTCCTCTACAGAATTTTTTCCTTGTCTTAAACACTGCAATTTTTTACTTGTCTTAAACGTTGATAATATGGTGGAACCCAACGACTAAGCATAGCAGTTTTCAAAGCAGCCCAAGTAGTTGGAATATTATTCAGATATAATCTATGATGTTCAGACCACCACACACAAGCAAAACTAGTGAAATCACAAAGTGCAGCAGCAACACGTCTCTCCTCAAGATATTCTAAACATGTAAAACATTGCTCGGTTTATAACTCCCAAGTAAGATATATATCAAGAACGTATCTACCCTCAGATGGTGGAATATTCAATTTCAGTTTAGGGAGATGGTCATGATCTCGTACTTGAGGGGGAGCCATACCATTGCCATTATTTGCATGTGGATGACCTGGTGGTTGTGGTGCTGGTGGTTGCATGTAGTTCTGATTTTGATCAACCTCATCCTCGTAATCTCTCGCTTCAGCAGCAGGAGCCACAGAAGTATCAACAGCAGCACCAACAGTTTGGCTAGGCTCAAGAGGGACACGGCTCGCTCGGTGGAGGGCTATTTCGCGACGTGGAGGTAGTTGTTCTTCTTCTTGTTGTTGTTCCAGAGGTGCGGCAGATGCAGCCGGTGGTGGTTGTGGAAGACGCGCAAGCAGTTCATTAAATTTGTTATCGAGCTTTGTTTATAACGTCTTCTCAAAGCCAGTTATCTTATCCATGGCCTCCTCCAAAAAATTTCAGCACATCTTGCACCTGTTCAGTCATAATTTGCTGAAATTTATCATGCAACTCCTTATTCGTCATGTTCTCCCAGTCAGTCTCATCGACTTGTGATCCTGCCATGGTTAGCATCAATAGAAACACACAAGAATATGATCCTACATACTACTAGAAAATGGTGGTGGTGGGGCATCACAAATTCGTCAAGCAAATCTCAAAATCTTACCAGTTCTTACCAAGCAGCAGGTGGTGATCAGCAATCATTGTAGTCAAAACTCTCAAAAGCTTGGATAGAGCGATTGCCAGGGAGAGTCAAACGCACGACGTAGATGTATGTGGATCTAGGAAGGCTTATAGTATGGTAGCAAAAAGGGTCAGCAATAATCAATTCAGAGATGCAAAGTTGAATAAACGCTCAACGACGGTACTGTGCTGGTCCTTGGCTAGACCGTACTAGAGACGCAAGCCTAGAACACGAACAGAATCACGGTGCGACACGTAAACAAGGGAGGAGCACTCTCTGAATTTTTTTCCTTTTTTCATTTTTTGCACTTTTTTTCCTTTTTTTGGCTCCGCAATAAATTTTTTCGAAAAAGTCTACAAATGGTCTAAAAACTACATAGCCAGATTTTTTTTGAGTTTGCAAATGTTTTTCTACTGCGGGTAGCACAGAAGTTGGGGAGTCCGACTTGGTCACGACTCGAAGTATCGCATGATCTAGAACTCGAAAACGAAGAAAACAAATACTAGACTCGGTCTAGGACTGGTGGCGGAGATGAATCTGGTGGAAATCGGACTAGTGGTTGTATATGGCGATGGTATATCTCAACTCGGATTGGTGGTGGTATATGGCGATGGTATATGTGGACTCGGATTGGTGGTTGTATATGGCGATGGTATATGTGGACTCGGATTGGTGGTTGTATATGGCAGCGGCGATGTATAAGGTGGGGTGGTCGTATATGGCAATGATGATGACGATGGTGGTGCGGCGGCGTGACAACCTATGAACAGAACTCGAAACTCCAAGGGACTAGACGTTAAGACCAGAAACTCGACATGATGATGCAACCGCAAATTCAACAAAGCAAAACTCTAAAAAGATTATGCAAAGGCTCAGATTGGTTCGGATATGATGAACTAACCCTAATAATTTTTTTGGCTTTTTCATGGACTATAGGCATGAACAATAGACTCGACCTAAACTACGAAAAACTATAAAATCTCACTGAGCAACCTGGAAATCTGATACCACTTGATAGAGGCGAAGGTGTCCGGATGTTTCGATGAGATGGTGGCTATCGTTTTCTGTGGGTTCGATCTTGATGATCCGACTACGAACGTGCGAGACGTTGTGCCTTAGCAATCGCTAAACCAACTTCCGAGGGGTTATTGACCACGCCGGAGCACGATCAACCTAACCACAAGGGTATGTTTCCTGCAAGCAAACAAAGAACAAGCAAGAAACTGAGTTTGCAATATGGATATTGCGAATATAAGAGGAAAGCTTTATTAGTGAAGGTGGGGTTCTGTGATGTCTTGGTCTGGTCGTTGAACACAAACGAAGTACGTGAAGTTGCAGCTATGGTGAACTTTTAATCTAAACAGAACCCGAAGTATAAACGACGCCCTAAGGGCTGTATATATGGAGGAAGCGGAGGAGGGGTCTGAAACCAACCCTTACTCTTGTTTCCCCACACATACGGACTCTAAAAATAGCCTATACTTAAGTATTTCGAAAATACATGGGCCTGGCCCGATAATAAGGTGACGCAGCACCTAGAATAGCCTCTTGACGAAAATTATGAAGTGGCATCTTGTATATTTCGTCATAGGCTTCATGCACTCATTATGGCGGCTTCAAAGTCCTGAAATCATCACTTGAAACTCCGTTCTTGTTTCCCTTGCGCATGCCATCAACTCTGTGCTTGTTCTTGATCCAATGTTCGTCCTTCTCCAAGCTAGGCCCTTCATTAGTAAGCAAAACAAATGTATCCAATTTAGGCAACATCATATTCTCATGAACATTAGAATCATTACCAAGAAACGGAAGTACCTGATAATTTAATTGGCGTGCACGAGCTCTAGTAATTGGTGCAGTATGTATAGCAGCAGGGGCTGTGGGTGTAACAATGGTATTGATGTCCTCATCAGTTTTGATGAGCAAATTTCTTATGATGAAAGCATGCCTCCTATTTATGAAGCTTGTCATCATGATTTTAATTTTCGATTGGATTATGCCTCACATGAAAGTTATTTTATTGAGTTTGCTCCCACTACTATGAATGAGAAGAAGTTTGCTTATGTGCAGAGTAATAAATTTTCTATGCTTGTGGATCATGAAAAGAATGATTTATGTGATAGTTATATTGTTGAATTCATTCATGATGCTACTAAAAATTATTATGAGGGAGGAATATATGTGTAGGAGTTGCAATAATATCAAGTTTCCTCTCTATGTGTTGAAAATCTTGAAGTTATGCTTGTTTTGCCTTCCTATGCTACTTGATTGTTGCTCCCATAAGTTGTTTGCTCACAAAATCCCTATGCATAGGAAGTGGGTTAGTATTAAATGTGATTGCCATAATCTTCATGATGCTCCCATTATGTTTCAATTCTTATGTTTTATATGAGCATCATTGAAATCATCATGCCTAGCTAGAAAGGCAATAAAGAAAAGCGGTTGTTGGTAGAGAACCCAACATTTATACCTACTTTTTTGTGTGTGTTCACATGATTAACCCACTATATTAATCATGTTTTATAGCTTTTGTTTCAATAATTTGCCAAGTAAGACCTTTGGGATGATGGTGATAGTTGATTTGATCTTGCTGAAAAATAGAAACTTTTGTCCTCAAGAAAACAATTCTCATTTTTAACAGAAGTGTGATAAAATACTGATTCTTTTTGCATAATATTAATAAAAAAAATTCTTAGGCTGTACTCAATTTTACGATTTTTTGGAGTTATAGAAATATTCAAGAGTTACAGATTACTACAGACTGTCCTATTTTTGGCAGATTCTGTTTTCGATGCATAGTTTGCTTGTTTTGTAGTTTCTATGGCTTATATTGCTTAATATAAAATACAGAAATGATAGGGTATAGTGGGCATAATGTGACAAAAATTACTAATCTTGTCTTGACAGTACCTAAGTGGTGATTTGCTTTCTTATACTAACGGAGCTTACGAGTTTTCTGTTAAGTTTTGTGTTGTGAAGTTTTCATGTTTTGGGTAAAGTTTTGATGGACTACGGAATAAGGAGTGGAAAGAGCCTAAGCTTGGGGATTCCCAAGGCACCCTAAGGTAATATTCAAGTACAACCAAGAGCCTAAGCTTGGGGATGCCCCGGATGGCATACCCTCTTTCGTCTTTGTTCATCGGTAACCTTACTTGGAGCTATATTTTTATTCGCCACATGATATGTGTTTTTCTTGGAGCATCATTTCCATCATTAGGGTTTGATTGCTGGTATTTATAGTAATGTTTTGCATCTTTTATTTCAATAAATAGGTTAAGTATAGCATTTACCATGCTTATTTTGCAAGTCTATATGTTGCTGTTTTAAAAACAGAAAGTTTGCTGTTATGTTTTGAATATTTGTGAATAATCAGAACATGATAAAATCTTGAAATTTTTACACAATCAGTAACAACAAATTATCTACAGTGTGGTAATGTTTTAGAATTTTTGGAGTTAAGGAAGTATTATTGCTCTTGCATTATTTATAGACTGTCCTGTTTACACAGATTGCTATTATGATTGCATTGTTTGCATATGTTTGCTTGTTTAATGATTCTATTTGAGAATAGGAGTATTAAATATGCATAGGCATTTAGTATGCAATGTCAAATAATAATTTTAGTGATTTTCTACAGTAGAGAATGATAAGGTTTATGCGTTGATTTATACTAACTTATCTCACGAGTTCTTGTTGAGTTTTGTGTGGATGAAGTTTTTAAGATTGAGGGAAACCGCGATATGAAAGGAATTAATGAGACACAAAAGCTCAAGGTTGGGATTCCCAAAGCATCCCGAGTAAATATTTCAAGAAATCTAAAGCATCTAATCTTGGGGATGCCCCGGTTGGCATCCCACCTTTCTTCTTCAACAATGACCGGTCAATTTTGGTTGAACCTAAGTTTTTGCTTCTTCACATGATATGTGCTATCCTTGCAATGTCATTTTATTTTGTTTTGCTTGCTGTTTGAATAAAGTCCCAAGATCTGAAATTCATAAATGTTAGAGAGTCTTCACATAGTCACATAATTATTCGTCTACACATTGATCTTCACTTATATTTTTTGGAGTAGTTTGTCATTTGCTCTAGTGCTTCACTTATATCTTTTAGAGCACGGCGGTAGTTTTATTTTGAAGAAATTATTGAACTCTCATGATTCACTTATATTATTTTGAGAGTCTCTAACTAGCATGGTAATTTGCTTTGGTTATAAATTTAGTACTAATAAGATAGGCATCCAAGAGGGATATAATAAAAACATCCATATAAAGTGCATTGAATACTATGTGAAGTTTGATTCCTTATGATTGTTTTGAGATATGAAGATGGTAATATTAGAGTCCTGCTAGTGAGTAGTTGTGAATTTGAGAAATACTTGTGCTGAGGTTTGTGTGTCCCGTGGCATGCACGTATGGTGAACCGGTATGTAACGAAGTTGGAGCATGAGATATTTTTTGATTGTCTTCCTTATGAGTGGCAGTCGGGGACGAGTGATGGTCTTTTCCTACCAATCTATCCCCCTAGGAGCATGCGCGTATTACTTTGTTCCGATGACTAATAGATTTTTGCAATAAGTATGTGAGTTCTTTATGACTAATATTGAGTCCATGGATTGTACGCACTCTCACCTTTCCGCAATTGCTAGCCTCTCTAGTACCGCGCAAATTTCGCCGGTACAATACACCCACCATATACCTTCCTCAAAACAGCCACCATACCTACCTATTATAGCATTTCCATGGACATTCCAAGATATATTGCCATGTAACTTTCCACCGTTCCGTTTATTATGACATGCTCCATCATTATCATATTGCTTTGCATGATCATGTAATTGACATCGTATTTGTGGCAAAGCCACCTTTCATAATTCTTTCATACATGTGTGACGCCCCAATACCGGAGCTTCAGATGCCTTCCTTGTTTTTCCGAGTTTCGTCGCGTGTTTCATTTGTGCCTGCTCTTTTATTTTTGAATTGCATCATGTCATCATGCATCATGTCATTTCTTTTCTTAACTCAACTAAATAAATGGCATGGATATTTGATCCATTTAAATCGAGGGAGTTCACATGGTGAAATTCTCTTTATAACATATAAAAGTCTCCTACTATTTTTAGGGAGCTATTATAAAGTATTCCATTAATTTGAAATTATCCGCAACCCACTTGCATGTTAAATCTTTGACCTTTCCTTCTTCCGATTTCCGACTCTCAAACTTTGTCGATAATTCTTTTGTTCTTTTTCCAAGCTCCACCAAAAACCCGAACATTTTTGGCCACACCGAACCTAGTCCCAATTCAAAACCATTTGAATTATATTCAAATGAATTTGAATTTAATTCCTGCAATCTTGCCACTTCTATTTTTCTGTGGTCATGTTTATTTTTATGAGTCCAGGAAAATTGTCCTCCTGCTCAAACTCTTTTCCCTAACCCCCCTTCTTTTTCCTTTCTCTCTATTTCTTTTCGGTTAAAGAAGAAAGAGAGGACGGGGAGAGCCCAATGCAGCAAGCCCAGCCGGCTCCCTCTCCTCTGGGCTGGCCAGTCAGTCCGCCCTGCTCCCCCGCAGGCCCACCTAATTCCCAACTCTAGGCCCAGCGAACCAACTCCCTCGCATCTTCCCCTCGCGCCGTTAGAGCCCCCACGTCCGAACCCCATATCCTCGATCCCCATCTCCCTCACGCAGCAACGTCCCGATCCCATCGCCCCTCTCCCTCGACCCCCTCCTGCTTCCCTCCGTCGCACCATCCCTCAAGCTCCTGCAAGCCCGCGACCTCC
This sequence comes from Triticum urartu, assembly GCF_003073215.2. Lineage (NCBI taxonomy): Eukaryota > Viridiplantae > Streptophyta > Magnoliopsida > Poales > Poaceae > Triticum > Triticum urartu. The sequence goes on along the minus strand of NC_053025.1, from coordinate 367,003,107 downwards.
GCTGCCCCACGAGCACCTCCTCCGCTGCTGCTCAAGTTCGAGAACCCCACCTCCTGCTTCTCCTTGCCCTCGCCGGCGAACAGCTCCGCCGTGCCCGATCCTCATCATCGCTAGCGTGCCCCGTTGCCCGGTCGCCAGACCTCGCCGCATTCGGCCGTCTCCGGCGCCGCACCATCGGAGCTGCTCCTTCCCTGCGACCTCGAGCCCCAAGCACCACCTCATCACCCTGCTTCGTCCGGCCGCCGTGTCTCCATGCTCCAGCACCGCTTCGAGCTCATCTTCCTCGACCTCCATGCCATCCTGGAGTCTCTCTCCGCCATGCCGAGTCCTGCTGCTGCAATTGCTTCGCTGTAGAGCTCTTCCGCGTCAAGTACCCTTGCTTTCGAGCAACAAGACGGGGTCCCGTGCCTGCGCTGACTTCCCTGTCGCAAGCCTCCATGCAGCTTCGTTGTTCTCCCGAGGTCCTTGTGCTACTTCTTTTCAGACCATCAAGACCGGCAAGGTCAACTACAGGGATACAACGTACCACGACACACGGATGCCCGAACGAGTACCACGACAGACCGCCCAGTACCCCTTCGAATCCTTCAAGACCGTCAAGTGAATGACTACCATCGCTCCAAGATCCGAACGGCTACGACGACATGAACATCTATGGAACGTTTACGACTACACGATGAACCGCCAAGGCAGGCCACAACCCTTGTACCACTACTATCGCCAAGTACCACGACGACCGAAGTATAGTACCTCTATGTTTGCCATGTACAACTACACCAAGTTCGGACCATCAAGTGTCTTGAGAACGTGTGTACCTCTCCTGTCGCCGAGAACCGAAAGTACCACTACGTCCCATCGAACCCGTCCGTCTTGAAACGCTCGCTTTGAAGGTATAACCGCCGAGAACGACCGCCCATGAACGAATGCATGTGTGATGTATGAGATGCTCGAGCTTGCACCGTGCCCGAATTATCGGTGCACGTTGCCCCTCTTTTGCCTTGACATCGTTGTCAACTGATGGGACACCCGGTATCCGGGAGTGCCCCACCATCTTTTCCACGCATCTGCACACTTCTCCTTTGCATCGGTATCTCAATCGAGTTACCGAAACCGGAACATTGAAGTGGCACCGTTTTCGTTATTGTTGCCGTGGCACCCCTTTTCTTTCCACCACGGTGAAAAATGCTTCATAATGCTCTTGTCAACTATTAATAAAAATTGCATAAAACTTGCATATGTCATCCGCATCATGATAACAACAATTAAAATGTTTAAAATTGTTGTTTGTTTTAAATTGCTAATGCATATGGGGATTTACCGGATTTGTTGTTTATTATATCCGGCCCCATTGAAACTATTTGAATGGTATAGTTTTGTTATGCTTCACCTCTTGCCATGTTAACCAACATTTAATATTGTTGAGTACCTAACCGAGAGTGAACTAAATAAGTCATGTGGTGTTTCATCAATATGCAACTCGTTGCATATTGAGCTCCACTTAATTTGTAGTATTGTTTGTGCACTTTTGCCATGCCATGCTTCATTAAACCGGACATGCATCATACTTGGTTGTGCATCATGCCATGTTTATGTGGTGGTTGTTTACTATGTTGTTTGCTTCTTTCCGGGTAGTTTCGTTCCGGAGTTGTGAGGATCCGTTCGACTACATCCGTTTGTCTTCTTCTTGGACTCGTTCTTCTTCCTTACGGGATCTGAGGCAAGATGACCATACCCTCGAAATCACCTCTATCTTTGCTTGCTAGATGCTCGTTTTTTTGCTATGCCTATGCTACGATACCTACCACTTGCTATATCATGCCTCCCATATTGCTAATCCAAACCTCTAACCCACCTTGTCCTAGCAAACCGTTGTTTGGCTATGTTACTGCTTTGCTCAGCCCCTCTTATAGCGTTGTTAGTTGCAGGTGAAGATTGGAGTTTGTTCCATGTTGGAACATGTTTATTGTTGGGATATCACAATATATCTTATTTACTTAATGAGCCTATATACTTGGTAAAGGGTGGAAGGTTCGGCCTTATGCCTGGTGTTTTGTTCCACTCTTGCCGCCCTAGTTTCCGTCATACCGGTGTTATGTTCCTTGATTTTGCGTTCTTTACATGGTTGGGTTATAATGGGTACCCCTTGACAGTTCGCCTTGAATAAAACTCCTACAGCAAGGCCCAACCTTGGTTTTACCATTTGCCACCTAAGCCTTTTTCCCTTGGGTTCTGCAGACTCAAGGGTCATCTTTATTTTAAACCCCCGGGCTAGTGCTCCTTTGAGTGTTGGTCCAAACTAGAGCACCGTGCAGGGCCATCCCTTGGCAACTTGGATTACGTCGGCTCCTATACGCTTAGCTTATCCGGTGTGCCCTGAGAACGAGATATGTGCAGCTCCTATCGGGATTTGTCGGCACAGTGGGTGGTCTTACTGGTCTCATTTTACCATTGTCGAAATGTCTTGTAACCGGGATTCCAAGTCTGATCGGGTCTTCCTGGGTGAAGGAATATCCTTCGTTGACCATGAGAGCTTGTGGTGGGCTAAGTTGGGACACCCCTGCAGGGTTTTGAACTTTCAAAAGCCGTGCCCGCGGTTATGGGCAGATGGGAATTTGTTAATGTTCGGTTGTAGAAAACTTGACACTTAACTTAATTAAAATACATCAACCGCGTGTGTAGCCGTGATGGTCTCTTCTCGGCGGGGTCCGGGAAGTGAACACGGTGTTGGAGTTATACTTGAACGTAAGTAGTTTCAGGATCACTTCTAGATCATGACTGTGCTTTGCCTTCTCTTCTCGCTCTCATTTGCGTAAGTTAGCCACCATATATGCTAGTGCTTGATGCAGCTCCACCTCATACCTTTTACCTATCCATAAGCTTAAATAGTCTTGATTGCGAGGGTGTGAGATTGCTGAGTCCCCGTGATTCATAGATTAGTTCCAAAACCAGTTGCAGGTGCCGATGATACCGTGCAGGTGACGCAACCGAGCTCAAGGAGGAGCTTGATGAAGATTGTGTTTGTTATGTTGTTCCGTTTCCAGTTGATCAGTAGTGGAGTCCAGTTGGGGCGATCGGGGATCTTTTGCATTAGGGGTCGTCTTCTTTTATTTTGGTTCCGTAGTTGGACCTTGTTTGTATCTAGTTGAAGTAATGTTATATTCATGTATTGTGTGAAGTGGCGATTGTAAGCCAACTCTTTACCTCTTTCTTATTCAGTACATGGGATGTGTAAATATTACCCCTCTTGCGACATGCCTACAATGCGGTTATGCCTCTAAGTCGTGCTCCGACACGTGGGAGATATAGCCGCATCGTGGGTGTTACAAGTTGGTAATGAGAGCCTTCCCCGACTTAGGATCCCCCCTGCTTGATGGAATCGCTGGCATTGTTGAGTCTAGAAAAAAATGTTTTGAGTCTTTTAGGATTATATATATCGGAGAGTAGGATTCTTTTTACTCCTCAGTCCCTTCGTCGCTCTGGTGAGGCATCCTGACGTAGAGTTTTGACTCTTCTCTTCTCAAATTTCACTAAAAGAAAATTTAGGATCACGCGGGTATCTTGGAATCGTTCCGATGGTTTTGTGACGAGAACATTTTTCTTGGTGCCTCTTGACATTTAGGGGTTGTGGCAGTGTCCCGGGGAGTTGAGCTCCGAGGTGTTGTCGTCACAATTTTATCGTTGCAGTTCTAGAATACCTGAGTTTCGCCAACATCAAAAATCTCTTTTATGTACTTGTTGGTGAGATAACCTCGATGCCACCCAGTACTTGGGCGGGAGTTCGGGAGTATTGCCATAACTCGTATAATGGATGCTTTTCAAAGGTTGAGGTAAATGATTTCTGAAGGTTTCTTGGTTATGTGTTGAAGGATGGATATAGCTGGATGTAGGATTTGTTAGTTTTGGGTGAGATATTATGCTTCCCCTGTATCCCCAACACCTGATTGCATAACTGGAAAGTTTCAGGAGTTTATAAGTGGGAATTCAAGTAGTTCTTAGGATATCTTTCCGACAGATGCATGATATGAGATTGGGGTTCGACGTCTACTGGTCCGCCTATCCACGGTTGGTTTTACAGTGGTCTCGTTGTGTCTTAAAGAGTCCTTGGCTATGCCGACTCGGGGACGCTTCGTATGTCATGTGCACTGCCTTGTACATGCTGGTGCTGTGCGATCGAGCCCGTGTGGGCCCCACCACGAAAACTTCAGACGAAATCTCTATCATATGTTTGTTCCAGCTTATTTTGCAAGCCAATCCTTTGTTTTTGTTTTCAATTGTGGTATTTGAGTTGCTTCAATGTCAAGTGTTGATGCCATACCTTTCCTAAGAAGTGTTCTCATATATCTATGTGAATGCTAATCCTTCTTGATCATCGAGATTGTCATCTAAATTCCTTCTCTACCGGCGTCTTTCTCTTCTAGTGGACCCGATCATTTCTACATCAATAAGATCAATTATCAGTTCTTTGCAACGGTGTTTGTTTCATTCATCCCATGTAGCCTTTGTTTTCCCACCCTCCCACCCTTTTTTTAAGGACTAAGATTTCTTAATCAAGTATCCATCTTATTGATTGGTAGTCTTTTCAGTCTTTTCTTTCAATGTTCATATCCGGTGATTCTCATGATGATTCTAACGGAGCTTCTAGTTTATCATTCTTCGTTCTCTTTTCTTCTCCGGCGGATTCAATTCAAGTTTTTGGTGTTTGATCACATTCTTTTCCTTGTTTCAAATTTTTTTCTCATGCCGGTGCACCTCTTAATCATTCACCTCTCGCTATTCTTTTGTTTCGGAGTGCTGAAGATCTCTCAGAAGATTCACGTTTCCCATTCTCAATCCATTCAACCTATTTCGAGGTTGTTATCGCATTCAAGCCATTTAATTCAACCGGTGCAATCTCTCTTTTCAAGCAATCATTTCAACGGTGTTTCTATTGAGTGGTCCCTAACCCACAGGTCTTTTTCCCAGGATCTTACCTGACTCTTCTAATTTTCCCGGAGTTACTCTCAAATTGTTCTCCAAGTTTGGTGTAAGAATGAATTATCATCAGTCATATGTCTTCCTACAAGATCGGTCAAATTCTTTTCATCGTTGGCTCAACCTCTTCACTTTTGATTCTCCCAGAGTGTCTAAACAATTCATGGTGGTGTTTCTCGTCGTCATTCTTGGATTTTTGAAGATCGAAGAAGAATTTCTCTTAAATATTATGCTTTCTCTCGAAGATTCATGGTTCTAGCTTGTTTCCATCCTCTCATAATTGTTTTCGATTGTGAGAATCCTTTTCACCCATCCGGAGTAATTCAGGAGTCTTTTTCAGTTTGATATTCTGGAGCCCATAATCTCATAATTATTCACTAGTAAATATGCCCGTGTGTTGCTACGGGTGACAATGCAGCCAAATGCATCAAACAAATGATTAAGTTACTTGAATGACTTCTTAAATATGGAATGCATGGATAGTATCATGAGGTCGACCTACAAAATTTTATTCAACCATTGACTGCTTAGGCGCATCAATCAGTCTTTTTCAGTTTGATATGTTGATGTTCAAGAGCACAATTTTAGTTTAGGGGTTGTTCGGATCTCCTTCAACGCCATGCTTCACCAACTACACGAATCAGAGGCCTCTCATAGTACAATTTGGTGAAGTTGCCGAAGCTTATCTTCGTGAAGTCAAAATCATAGAGCTTAATATATTTACGATGATAGTGCCATCGCCAAGTGGCTTTATACTTACTTGTGTATTTTCCTTTTCATGAACCCGGTCGAAGCACTATCCATGACGTCGGCATTCTTTCCTTCTCACATGTCCGCCACGAAGCGCTATCGATGACGTCGCTATTGTTCCATTCTCACAAGCCCACCACTGTCCAGCCACCAGCCATCCACCTTAATTCTATTTGTGTCATCGCCACGCCATTGCCTCCCTCTCCTCCCGTCGTCCTCCTCCCTCCATCACCCTCTTTCACTCCATTGGCCTGCTTCCTAGCGTTACCCTCTTCACGAACATAGACCCCCTCCCCGCCGTCGACCTATGCTATGTTCGTGGCCAACCCCTCATCCAGCAGAAGTCCCAAATGGTGCAGGTCCTCCACAAAAGCTAGACCACAGCGCTGAAGCTTCAACATTTGTTTCTTTCCCTGGAGTTGTCGCATAGTGAAATAGTTTAGCATAGCAATGTTAACTTCAGCTAGAAATACAATATATCTGCTCCGGTAATAGCTCATCTAAATAAATGTTATTTTTCACTTGTATATATACTTTGCAAGTAATCTTTCATCAAGCTCCCACACATAGATGTAACATCACTACCACTTGCATTGAATTGCCAATTGTAATAATTCTCTAGTGAACCTTTTTATTCTAATTTTTTGCTCGCTCTACAGGGAATATCAAGGTCACGGCTACCAGATTTTTAGATCAACATGATGTGTCAGTATATCATCACTTTTAAAATAAAGAAATTTGCGGATATGATATAAACTTCAGTGTCACTACATTTACAATTCATATGATAAACAATAATGGCCCATAGCTCGTACATGTACAATATTAATGTTAGAAGGTCCACCACACTTTCCTGCTCCATCCTTGCTACAGCTAAGAGAGTGAATAGGCATATAATGTGTTATCCTTGCAATATGAGAAGCAAAGTACATAGCCACAACGGTATTTCAAGTAAGCATAAGAGAGAGAATATATTGGATTACTTCTATAAGGAATATAATGGTTCCAATGAATTGGTATCCAGGTTTGACTACTTTCATAAGAAACTTATTTCCTGTAGTGTGTTGACACTTGAAGAAACATGTTTCATGTAATCTAGACACTTGAAGAAAGCAACTGTATATGAAGCTCTTCAATTCCCTCATTGGTCCAAACATATTGGTTCCTTCGCCATGCATCCTGGGTACGGGGGCTCATTCTTTCCAAGAAATTACAAAAATCTTCTTGCTTCAGTTGCTTGTTACCTGTCATACAACGTGTCATCTCATTCCAAAATATACTGAAGGCCTAATAGACATGGTCTGCATGAGTTTATCCATTGCTTGCATCTGTATGTACATACTAACATGGAGTAACTCCTCTCTCTGTGAATTTCAGAAAAGGGTCATTTGGCGATGACTCATGTGAGCTGTGTTCAAGCCAGTTGACCAATGCTGCAGCTAAATCATGTTTGGAGAAAGTAACCATGATGAGATACATGTTAGAAACAAAATAGAAGCCAATTTTTAAGATAAAACATGGTAAACATGATAAACATGATATTAGCACAACTGGAGCAAAGATCACAACATGGAAAAATGATCATCATTATAGATAAAAATAGGATGGGTGAATAAAATAATTATTTCTCCTCAATTTGACATAGCAGAGCACGAGTACACCCAAATAGATACATAATTTTCCTGCTTTTCATACTACCTAGATAATTAGAATTGCTTGAAGGCAAAGTCTGTAAGAAAGGAATATGTAGAAATTAGAAAACCAACATAAAGTAATCTGACATTGTTCTAACCTTACGAATTGCGGTGCATTAGTAAGAAAAGTGAAACTTCTTACCATGTTGCTTGCACAAGTAGCAGGTTTTCCTAGGTTTTAATCACTCCAAGAAATCAATGGGTAAATTGTGGCAGCTACTTTGTTCTGCTAATTGTGCGGAAGTACGAAGTGGTTAAGCCATCGACATAGGGACGGATTGCATCACAAATTCGACAACCAACAATGACGGGAGCACATCTCTGAAGAAAGCACAAATCCACAATGTGATCTCTACTCTCTGATAGCCGGTGGAGAAAGTAGACGGAGAGCGCCATCACCAACACATACATGGGGTTCATCACGAGCACTGGTGGAGCTCTATCCAGGCTACAGAGGCGACGACGCGGGGTTCATCTCCGTCGCGCACATTCAGGCGTCCACCGGCGGGCTGCATGCCCTGTCGAGCCAGACCTAGTGCTCCGTCAAGGCTATTAGTGCAGTAGCGCAGGTCGTTGCGCACACCGGCTCAAGCTTCATGCCCCTGTATCGCTTCTCAGCGTAGTGTACTCGCCGCCTACTCACTGGCCCCGTTTGCAACCTGCACACACACACACACACACACACACGAAGCTACGCACCGCATACTCTACACAACCAGGAAAACATCTTCTACACACTCTGAATTGATTACATAACATCACAGAAAACAATTTTGTTGTCAAATTTCAATATATTATGGAAAGCATGCTAAAAGAATCTTTGATAGTTGATAATGCCTAATTATGTTTCCTATGGGCATCGGTTAAAATGTCAAGAGTAGGGTTAAGAATACCATGAATATATAGCCTTCTTGCCATAACGTATCCTCAATCTAGTCGGTTGTCCTTTTTTGTATGGGCGCATGATCCATAGCTTTGAGATCCATATGTCTATTCTACCAACGGAAGACTATGCATATTAGTGAAAATGATATCGAGACATTTGGAAGGTTTGTTTAGTTGTAAAATTATTGTACAACATACCTTTGATTATTCTTAAAGATTGAATGAAGTTAATGTGAGATCCGAAGTGTCTTCAGAATTGGCGAGTGGGGAAGATCAAGATCAATTAACATCAGATGGTGGCTGAAGATTGAGAGAGAATATGAATTGCCTTAGCAGTCATCTTGGGCAGTTGGCATGGATGCTGGTCCTTGACTGATGACGCTCTGCTTGTTTATTTGTTCTTGTAGATCGTCTAAATGACTAGCAGGGTGCCGCCGATGAATAGCTCATGTATGAGGCCCTCCAGAAATGATAAATAAGCCGTGTTCATGGGAGTTTTTTACTATGCTGCTAGTACAAATGTTGTGAAATACCATCAAAAGCACATCATACCACCAATTAGATGGCTGCAATGGTATACCAATTTCGTTAACAAACTATGAATTAATTCTAAAAACCTATTCTGATTAGGTATCAAAATGCAAGCATATGTATATATAAACACTTTTAGATAGAGCTCAAGGATTAGGCATGAAGTTTGAAACCTAAGGTTAATCTGAGAGCTCCCCGTTGTGTACTTCATGGACACCTGATCGACCAGTCGTGGGTACTGAGGTGTACGTAGTGGTGGCAATATGCGTGTAGTGAAGCTATAGGGGAATCTGTTCATGCATGAGTCAAACTGAAACCTGATGTCTATGCTTTATGATATAATGCATAGAAGATTAGTAACTAGAATCTTAATTTATTTCTATAGTATTAACTGGGCAATTATGCCCCATGCCCCCATCTATAAACTGTAGGACTACCCCAATGACAGTGTGACCGTGTGCTGAGAGTAGACATTCACAGGAGCTCTGGAAGGTGCTTATTAGCACATGGCTGGTAGGCATTGCATACTATGGTTTCTCTTTTCTTAATATAATTACATGAAAAAAGTGATTGGCTACAGAGCATAGAGTTTGATCTCTGATGTGTTCATGTTCTCACTTTCTCACCAAATCTTAACCTAAACATTATATTAGTTTGCACTTCAAACATCTGCCGTCTAGTAATTCTATTCATGCATGATCAAGATTGGAGAAACACATACATGTGATTAATCAATCTCGAAAAAATACATGTGATTAAAGATGGGAAAAGACAAACCTGAGGGTTGAAGCGAGATGGAGTTGCATGAATTCTCCATCTTCACGATTGCTAGTTTGACTCATGTCGGAATATTAGAAATCCCTATCCGTGAAATCAAAACACATATGAAAGCCTTGAGGTATCCATCCTTCCCCTACTAGAATTTGGCTGCAATCAGAAACATTTAATCATTGACAACCACGGAGATGGGGTAGGTGTCAAGTCAACAGATCTTGGCGGTGGCGGTGCTTGTCAATCATCTATGCAATAGGGGAGACATACCATGCGGCAAGTTGGATAGGTGCGCTGTCGAGGAGGCTGGGCACAGTCATCGGCGGGGCTGCGGGATGGACGTCGACGAGCAGCTCGTCCGTGCTCCCCGCATGGCTGACGAGCAGCTGCGGCTAGGTGTCACGCGACATGCGGCGGATCCTGCCGATCTCGTCCAGATTTGGTGACCACGGATCGAGGACGGGTATCACAGGGTGGAGGGACGGCGGCAGCGGAAGAAACCCTCGTGCACGCTGCGGCGGAAGAAACCCTCGTGCGGGGCAGCAATTTCGGCGACGGGCGAGTCAGGGCTGCGTACGAACCCTTTTTTTCACTTATGTTTGGGCTACGATGGACCGCGGGTTGATTTCTAAAACCACAAGGACACGGCCTGAAGGAAGTACTCGCTTCAGGTCGAGGCCCAGCCGGTTGAGCCTGCTACCACGAAAATCGATGGATGAAACTACAAACTGTTTCCCAGAATTAGTACCACCTCGCATGTATGTTTTAAATTCACACTGAAAGCATAAATTCACGGGGAAAAGCGTATTGTGATGGTGAACCCACAAAGTTAATCCATGCTTTATTATTAGGGATAGATTATCTGCTTTCAGCTCTCGTTCTCCAAATCTAACCGGTGCATCGTTCAATTATTCTCTAATCATCTCGGGATCTATTCGTTCTCATGGATGTAAATTCCATCAAGTTATCTTCATTCGCTTTCCAATTCTTCCCGATGAATTGTGCCTTTGCTACGTTCATTTTTCAATCCTTACGATGGTTCATCAAGATTCTTCTCCCTTTGTTTATCACATCAATTTATTCGTTGTTTCAATTCTACCGATGGATCGTTGAATACCTCCTCAAGTTTGCACTATATCTATCTTAATCCTTTCTACGAGAATAAGTAGTATGCCAAATCCATTGTTTGTCATCAATTTAATTGGTGACGGATACGCATAATGTAATTCTTATTCTTGTTTGATCGAGTATATTCAATTACTTATTCTGGAGGCTCATCAAATTCTCGGTTTCATTTGTTTCATCTTTTCTTTTCCCGGAGTTTCAAGATCTCTCATTTATCTCATTGCAAAGCTCCATTTAATCATTCCAAGGCTTCACCTTATTTTCTCAACTTCTCTTTCTTTTGTCATCCTTTTGATTACCGGAGTTATTCATGGAGGCTCTACTTGATGGTTCATAAAGGATTTAATTCCTTCTCAAAGTTTTCATCGAGATTCTTTTCTAAGGAGCTCAAGTATTCTTCATCTTGCAATCCTGAGTGCAATTCTTTTTACCTTATCTTTTGAGGTGGTGTTATGTCATAACTGACAATTTCTCTTCGTGTTTCATGTTTCACAAGTTGTCAGGAATGAGATATTTAAACACATCAATCTCTTCATTGGAATTATCTTGGGTTATACTTCACCTAAAACTTTCCTTGAGGATTGTTGCTAATTATGGTGCTTATAAATGATCCAAATTCTTCATTTATCCTCCCGGTGAAATAAGTTTCTCGTCTCCTTGTTGATATCAGTCCAATCTATTATTTTTCGTCAGTGGTAGAATTTCACCTCATTGTTTTGAGATGTTTTCCATAAGCCCACAACAAGCTTATCCTTTTCGTTGTTGTTAATCCAACAACTCTGTTCGAACCTTCTCCTAAGGATGCCTTTTCAATCTCAATTGTGGCAGAAGTTGGCATTTTCTTCTCAATTCTTTTATTCCAATGACCTATCTTCTATTATTTCTTCCGGAGGCATTGTGATGTTGCTCTCTCCACCCATCATCCCATTTTTGTCAAAATAACATGTTCCTTTCCTTGCTTATCTGTTTAACCGGGGTGTTGTGCCCTCTGCTCAAGTCTTTTTCATCCTATCAAGTTTTTGCCTCCCTTCTCAGCCGGAGTGCTGCCCGAATTTGTTCTCCCTCGTTCCTTTTTCCTAACGGAGTGCTTTCAACTTCGTTCATCTCCGTTGCTTTCTTTCTTTCAATTTGTTCAACCTCGCAAGATTCTTTTGTTTCACTCTTTTATCAAAGAAGCAACTTAGTTTTACCTCTCGTCTTCCTCTTCTGTTTTCCCTCCGGTGCCATCCTAGATCTAGGGACAAGATCTTCCGTAGTGGTGGAGTGTTGTGACACCCCAAGACCGGAGCTTCAGATGCCTTCCTTGTTTTTCCGAGTTTTGCCGTGTGTTTCATTTGTGTCTGCTCTTTTATTTTTGCATTGCATCATGTCATCATGCCATCATGTCATTTCTTTTCTTAACTCAACTAAATAAATGGCATGGATCTTTGATCCATTTAAATCGAGGGAGTTCACATGGTGAAATTCTCTTTATAACATATAAAAGTCTCCTACTATTTTTAGGGAGCTATTATAATGTATCCCATTAATTTGAAATTATCTGCAACCCACTTGCATGTTAAATCTTTGACCTTTCCTTCTTCCGATATCCGACTCCCAAACTTTGTCGATAATTCTTTTGTTCTTTTTCCAAGCTCCACCAAAAACCCGAACATTTTTGGCCACACCGAACCTAGTCCCAATCAAAACCATTTGAATTATATTCAAATGAATTTGAATTTAATTCCTGCAATCTTGCCACTTCTATTTTTTTGTGGTCATGTTTATTTTTATGAGTCCAGGAAAATTGTCCTCCTCCTCAAACTCTTTTCCCTAACCCCCCTTCTTTTTCCTTTCTCTCTATTTATTTTCGGTTAAAGATGAAAGAGAGGAGAGGGAAAGCCTAATCCAGCAAGCCCAGCCAGCGCCATCTCCTCTGGGCCGGCCAGTCAGTCCGCCCTGCTCCCCCACAGGCCCACCTAATTTCTAACCCTAGGCCCAGTGAACAAACTCCCTCGCATCTTCCCCTCGCGCCGTCAGAGCCCCCACGTCCGAACCCCATCTCCTCAATCCCCATCACCCCTCTCCCTCGACCCCCTCCTGCTTGCCTCTATCGCACCGTCCCTCAAGCTCCTGCGAGCCCGCGACCTCCTCTGCCCCGAGAGCACCTCCTCCGCCGCTGCTCAAGTTCGATAACGCCGCCTCCTACTTCTCGCCCTCGCTGCTTGCCTGCGGGTCACGGGGCCTGATGCCGGCAACCAGCACTGCCGCGCTCGATCCTCATCATCGCCAGCGCGCCCCCGTTGCCCGGTCGCCGGACCTCGCCGCATCCGGCCGTCTCCAGCGCCGCACCACCGGAGCTGCTCATTCACCGCGACCTCGAGCCCCAAGCACCACCTCGTCACCCTGCTTCGTTCGGCCGCCGCGTTTCCATGCTCCAGCACCGATTCGAGCTCATCTTCCTCGACCTCCATGCCATCCCGGAGTCTCCTGCCGCCATGCCGAGTCCTGCTGCTGCTGTTGCTTCGCTGTAGAGCTCCACCGCGTCAAGTACCCCTGCTTTCGAGCGACAAGACAGGGTCCCGTGCCTGCACTGACTTGCCTGTCGCAAGTCTCCATGCGGCTTCGTCGTTCTCCCGAGGTCCTTGTGCTACTTCTTTTCAGACCATCAAGATCGGCAAGGTCAACTACAGGGATACAACGTACCACGACACACGGATGCCCGAACGAGTACCACGACAGACCTCCCAGTACCCCTTTGAATCCTTCAAGACCGTCAAGTGAACGACTACCATCACTCCAAGATCCGAACGGCTACAACGACATGAACATCTATGGAACGTTTACGACTACACGATGAACCTCCAAGGCCGCCCACAACCCTTGTACCACTACTATCGCCAAGTACCACCACGATCGAAGTATAGTACCTCTACGTTTGACATGTACAACTACACCAAGTCCGGACCATCAAGTGTCTTGAGAACGTCTGTACCTCTCCTGTCGCTGAGAACCGAAAGTACCACTACGTTCCATCGAACCCGTCTGCCTCGAAACGCTCGCTTCGAAGGTATAACCGCCGAGAACGACCGCCCGTTAACGAATGCATGTGTGATGTATGAGATGCTCGAGCTTGCGCCGTGCCCGAATTGTCGGTGCACGTTGCCCCTCTTTTGCCTTCTCACCATCGTCGACTCATGGGACACCCGGTATCCGAGAGTGCCCCACCATCTTTTGCACGCATCCGCACACTTCTCCTTTGCATTGGTATCTCAATCGTGTTACCGGAACCGGAACATTCCAGTGGCACCATTTTCGTTATCGTTGCCATGGCACCCATTTTCTTTCCACCACGGTGACAAACGCTTAATAATGCTCTTGTCAACTTTTAATAAAAATTGCATAAAACTTGCACATGTCATCCGCATCATGATAACAATAATTAAAATGTTTAAAATTGTTGTTTGCTTTAAATTGCTAATGCATATGGGGATTTACCGGATTTGTTGTTTGTTATATCCAGCCCCATTTTAGCTCTTTAAATGGTATAGTTTTGTTATGCTTCACCTCTTGCCATGTTAACCAACATTTAATATTGTTGAGTACCTAACTGAGAGTGAACTAAATAAGTCATGTGGTGTTTCGTCAATATGCAACTCGTTGCATATTGAGCTCCACTTAATTTGTAGTATTGTTTGTGCACTTTGCCATGCCATGCTTCATTAAACCGGACATGCATCATACTTGGTTGTGCATCATGCCCTGTTTATGTGGTGCTTGTTTACTATGTTGTTTTCTTCTTTCCGGGTGCTTCTCTCGTTAGCTTAGGTTTCGTTACGGAGTTGTGAGGATCTGTTCGACTACATCCGTTTGTCTTCTTCTTGGACTTGTTCTTCTTCTTTGCGGGATCTCAGGCAAGATGACCATACCCTCGAAATCACCTCTATCTTTGCTTGCTAGATGCTCTCTTTTTTGCTATGCCTATGCTATGATACCTACCACTTGCTATATCATGCCTCCCATATTGCTAAGCCAAGCCTCTAACCCACCTTGTCCTAGACAACCGTTGTTTGGCTATATTACCGCTTTGCTCAGCCCCTCTTATAGCGTTGTTAGTTGCAGGTGAAAATTGGAGTTTGTTCCATGTTGGAACATGTTTATTGTTGGGATATCACAATATATCTTATTTACTTAATGCGCCTATATACTTGGTAAAGGGTGGAAGGCTCGGCCTTATGCCTGGTGTTTTGTTCCAATCTTGCCGCCCTAGTTTCCATCATACTGGTGTTATGTTCCTTGATTTTGCGTTCCTTACATGGTTGGGTTATAATGGGAACCGCTTGACAGTTCGCCTTGAATAAAACTCCTCCAGCAAGGCCCAACCTTGGTTTTACCATTTGCCACCTAAGCCTTTTTCCCTTGGGTTCTGCAGACTCAAGTGTCATCTTTATTTTAAACCCCCGGGCCAGTGCTCCTCTGAGTGTTGGTCCAAACTAGAGCACCGTGCAGGGCCATCCCTTGGCAACTTGGGTTACGTCGGCTCCTCTATGCTTAGCTTATCCGGTATGCCCTGAGAACGAGATATGTGCAGCTCCTATCGGGATTTGTCGGCATAGCGGGTGGTCTTGCTGGTCTTGTTTTACCATTGTCGAAATGTCTTGTAACCGGGATTCCGAGTCTGATCGGGTCTTCCTGGGAGAAGGAATATCCTTCGTTGACCGTGAGAGCTTGTGATGGGCTAAGTTGGGACACCCCTGCAGGGTTTTGAACTTTCGAAAGCCGTGCCCACGGTTATGGGCAGATGGGAATTTGTTAATGTCCGGTTGTAGAAAACTTGACACTTAACTTAATTAAAATACATCAATCGCGTGTGTAGCCGTGATGGTCTCTTCTCGGCGGGGTCCGGGAAGTGAACACGGTGTTGGAGTTATGCTTGAACGTTAGTAGTTTCTGGATCACTTCTTGATCACTTCTAGCTCACGACCATGCTTTGCCTTCTCTTCTCGCTCTCATTTGCGTAAGTTAGCCACCATATATGCTAGTGCTTGCTGCAGCTCCACCTCATACCTTTTACCCACCCATAAGCTTAAATAGACTTGATCGCGAGGGTGTGAGATTGCTGAGTCCCCGTGACTCACGGATTACTTCCAAAACCAGTTGCAGGTGCCGATGATACCGTGCAGGTGACGCAACCGAGATCAAGGAGGAGCTTGATGAAGATCGTGTTTGTTATGTTGTTCCGTTTCCAGTTGACTAGTAGTGGAGTCCAGTTGGGGCGATCAGGGATCTTTTGCATTAGGGGTAGTCTTCTTTTATTTTGGTTCCGTAGTCAGACCTTGTTTGTATCTGGTTGAAGTAATGTTATATTCATGTATTGTGTGAAGTGGCGATTGTAAGCCAACTCTGTACCTCTTTCTTATTCAGTACATGGGATGTGTAAAGATTACCCCTCTTGTGACATGCCTACAATGCGGTTATGCCTCTAAGTCGTGCTCCGACACGTGGGAGATATAGCCACATCGTGGGTGTTACAACATGTCACTCTCGATTCATTGCGCATCCCGGTACACCGCCGGAGACTTTCATATAGAGTTATATTTTGTTCTAAGTATCGAGTTGTAATTCTTTAGTTGTAAGTAAATAAAAGTGTGATGATCTTCATTATTAGAGCATTGTCCCATGTGAGGAAATAAAAAAAGAAAAGGACAAAAAAAGAGAAGGCTAAAAAACAAAAAAATTAGAGAAAAAGAGAGAAGGGGCAATGCTACTATCCTTTTACAACACTTGTGCTTCAAAGTAGCACCATGATCTTCATGATAGAAAGTCTCATATGTTTTCAGTTTCATATACTAGTAGGATTTTTTCATTATTGAAGTTGGTTTGTATATTCCAATGATGGGCTTCCTCAAATTGCCCTAGGTCTTCATGAGCAAGTGAGTTGGATACACACCCACTTAGTTTTCTTTTTGAGCTTTCATAAATTTATAGCTCTAGTGCATCCGTTGCATGGAAATCCCTACCCCCTCAAATTGATATCTATTGACGGGCATCTCCACAGCTCGTTGATAGGCCTAGTTGATGTGAGACTATCTCTGATGCGGAGCATCCCACGTTCATCCCCATGTACACTCCGACTACTCTCCAAGCCCCAAGAGGACATATGATGAGACCTCGAACATACGACATTGGACACAAGGTGAAATCGCTCCTCTCTGAACCTTCACTTTCTAGATGTGAGACATGGCTACTACCTCCAACGTTTGTGCTGTGCATGACCTGGAACCAAGAGGGAGAACATGGACAAGACTGTGAGTACACCAAGCGCGCGGAGCAAGAGAAGGAGCTACTCGGAAGCTTCAGCCACCGGACCACCGGACGACGCCGGACGTCCGGCGCCTGGACACTCAGCCTGCCAAAACAACTTCAGCCGAGGCAACCTACAACGCTCGGATGACCGACCGAGACCGGACGTCCGACGACCATCAGTGACCGGATGACCGACAGTCTCCGGAATCCGACGATGGCTATCCCGAGCCAAAACGCCGGACGTCCGACAAGTACCGGACGACCGGAGCCTCGCGAGCCACTGGACGTCCCGCAGTGTAGGACACTTGATGGGTTCTCACACACTTCTCTTATCTCACTTTTGGTGGCACATAGAACTAAGTTCTTCTTTTCGCTCATTGTGGAGGCACTCCATTTGGGCTTGTGGCGCTCACTCTCTTTTTGGTGGTTCGCTCTCTGACTATTCTCTCCACGATGGGTGGTTTGCTTGTCGGCGATCACTTGGCTTGGAGACATAGAGCGAAGTACATACTCCTTTCGTTTCATCTTCAAGATATAGTGGTTTGTTCAGCCATTGTCGATGACACCTCTATCAAATTGTCATGTTCGTCCGAGAAGAAGGTGGCAAACGGTGATTGGAACGACATCACACTCCAAAGTGTCTTCGTAAGCTCCAATTTTGAAGGAGACTTGCACTCTATGCTCGACTTGGATAGTGATAGAGGCAAAGGTGTCCCATCTTTCGATGAGATGGTGGCTATCGTCTGGAGGAAGTCGACTTTGATGATCCGACTACGAACGTGCGAGGACATCGTGCCTTAGCAATCGCTAAACCAACTCCGAGAGGTTATTGACCACGCCGGAGCACAATCAACCTGACCATGAAGGTCTGTTTCCTGCAGGCAAATGAAGAACAAGCAAGAAACTAAGATTGCAATATGGATTTGCGAATATAAGATGAAAGCTTTATTGATGAAGGTGGGGTTCTTTCTTTGACTCCTTTGTCTGGTCGTTGAACACAAACGAAGTACGCGAAGTTGCAGCAATGGCGAACTTTAATCTAAAAAAACCCAAAGTCTAAACGACGCCATAAGGGCTATATATATGGAGGAAGAGGGGGGAATTTCGTGGCCCTTGGCGGAGGGGTCCAAAATCAACCCTAACTCTTGTTTCCCCACACATACGGACTCTAAAAACAGCCTATACTTAAAGTATTTTGAAAATAGATGGGCCTGGCCCAATAATAAGGTGACGCAGCACCTAGAATAGCCTCTGGACAAAATTTATGAAGTGGAATCTTGTATATTTCGTCCAAGGCTTCATGCACTCCTTATGGCGGCTTCAAAGTCCTGAAATAATCACTTATAACTTTGTTCTTGATCCCCTTGCGCATGCCATCATATCCATGCTTGGTCTTTCTCCAATGTTCATCCCTCTTATCCATGCCAGGCCCTTCATTTGTAAGCAAAGCAAATGTATCCAATTTAGGCAGCATCACATTCTCATGAACATTAGAATCATTACCAAGAAATGAAAGTACCCGATAATTCAATTGGCGTGCGCGAGCTCTAGTAATTGGTCCAGTATATATAGCAACAGGGGTTGTGGGTGTAACAAAGGTATTGATGTCCTCATCATCCTCCCCTTCTTGAAATGAAGTCGTCCTGGATGAAAGATCATCTTCCTCACCCAAATAAAGCTTTAAATCTGCAATGTTAAAAGTGGGACTAACCCCAAAATCTACAGGCAGCTCAAGTTTATATGCATTATCATTTATATTCTCTAACAACTTAAAAGGACCATCAACACGTGGCATTAGCTTTGATTTGCGCAAATTAGGAAATCTATCCTTACGCAAATGTAACAAAACAAGATCTCCAGGTGCAAACACAACATGGCTTCTACCCTTATCTCCCGCAAGTTTATATTTAGCATTCATACACTCAATTTTTTCCTTAGTTAACTAATGCATTCTTAAAATCAATTCATCACGTTCTTTAGCATCAAAATTAACCTTCTCTGAAGATGGAAGGAGCAACAAATCAATAGGTGCACGAGGTAGGAAACCATACACAATTTCAAAAGGGCACATCTTAGTAGTAGAATGCAATGAACGGTTATAAGCAAATTCAATATGAGGCAAGCATTCTTCCCACATTTTCTTATTATTCTTCAAAACAGCCCTAAGCATAGTAGACAATGTTCTATTGACTACTTCAGTTTGTCCATCAGTTTGGGGGTGATAAGTAGTACTAAAAAGCAGTTTAGTCCCCAACTTAGCCCATAAACATCTCCAAAAGTGGCTAAGAAATTTAGTATCACGATCTGAAACAATAGTATTTGGCACACCATGCAAGCAAATAATTTCACGAAAGAACAAATCAACAACATTAACAACATCATCGCTTTTATGACATGGTATAAAGTGTGCCATTTTCGAGAACCTATCCACGACAACAAATATGCTATCCCTCCCCTTCTTCGTTCGAGGTAAACCTAAAACAAAGTCCATAGATATATCCTCCCAAGGAACACTAGGTACAGGCAAAGGCATATATAAACCATGAGGATTGAGTCGTGACTTAGCTTTTTGACATGTAGTGCAGCGAGCAACAAAACGCTCGACATCCCGTCTCATCTTTGACCAAAAGAAATGTGTAGCAAGTATATCCTCCCTCTTCTTGACACCAAAGTGTCCCATTAATCCTCCTCCATGCGCCTCCTGCAACAACAAAAGACGAACGGAGCTAGCTGGAATACATAGCTTGTTCGCACGAAACACAAATCCATCGTTAAGAACGAACTTGTTCCAAGTTCTCACTTCCTTGCAATTCTGCAATACATCTTTAAATTCAGCAGCATGCACATATTGATCTTTGATGGTCTCCAAACCAAATATTTTAAAGTCAAGTAGTGAAAGAATAGTATAACAACGAGACAATGCATCAGCAATAACATTTTCTTTACCCTTCTTGTTTTTATTGACATAAGGGAAAGTCTCAATGAATTTAACCCATTTAGCATGTCTACGGTTCAGTTTTGCTTGACTTTTAATGTGTTTCAAAGATTCATGATCAGAATGTATAACAAATTCCTTGGGCCATAAATAATGTTGCCATGTTTCTAAGGTCCGAACAAGAGCACATAATTCTTTATCATAAGTAGATAGTTCAGACTAGGCCCACTCAATTTTTCAGAAAAGTATGCAACAGGTTTGCCATCTTGTAATAACACACCTCCTAATCAAAGTCCACTAGCATCACATTCAAGCTCAAAAGTCTTATTAAAATCAGGAAGTTGGAGTAAAGGAGCATGTGTCAACTTATCTTTCAATACCGTGAAGTCTTCTCCCTGTGCGGTACCCCAAACAAAAGGCACATCCTTCTTTGTAAGCTCGTTGAGAGGTGCAGCGAATGGTGCTGAAATCTCTCACAAGACGCCTATAGAAACCAGCGAGGCCAAGGACACTCCTCACTTGTGAGACCGTTTTGGGCTGCGACCAACTCTCAATAGCTTCAATCTTGGCTTTATCAACTTCAATTCCCTATGGAGTAACAACATAGCCAAGAAAAGATACTCGGTGGCTGCAAAAGGTGCACTTTCCAAGGTTACCAAACAAACGTGCATCACGTAGAGCAATAAAAACATCACGTAAATGTTCCAAATGTTCCTCCAAAGATTTGATATAAATCAATATGTCATCAAAGTAAACTACCACAAATCATCCAATGAAAGCACGTAAAACTTCATTCATTAATCTATTGAAAGTACTAGGTGCATTAGTTAACCCAAAAGGCATGACTAACCACTCATATAATCCAAACTTAGTTTTAAATGTTGTTTTCATTCATCTCCCAATTTCATACAAATTTGATGGTATCCACTACGCAAATCAACTTTGGAGAATATTGTAGAGACACTCAATTCATCAAGCATATCATCTAGCCTAGGAATAGGATGACGATAACGAATAGTAAAATTATTAATGCCTCTACAATCAACGCACATACGCGACGTACCGTCCTTTTTCGGCACTAAAATGATAGGAACATCACAAGGACTAAGGGATTCGTGTATATAACCTTTATCGAGTAGTTCTTGTACTTGATGCATGATCTCCTTCATCTCCTCTGGATTGGTACGGTATGTTGCATGGTTGCGTAATGATGCACCGGGAATTAAGTCAATTTGATGCTCAATCCCTCGTATAGGTGGTAATCCCGGTGGCACGTCTTGTGGAAAGACGTCAGCGAACTCCTACAAAATGTAAGTGACAGCAGGAAGCAAAGAGGAAGGAACATCATCAAATGAAAATAATGTCTCTTTGCACACAAAAGCATAGCAAACAGATTTGCTAAAATCTAGATCTTCAATATCAGATTTGGTGGCAAGTAAACATGCACTCTTGAAGATATAGTGGTTTGTTCAGCCGTTGTGGATGACACCTCTATCAAATTGCCATGGTCGTCCGAGAAGAAGGTGGCAAACGGTCATTGGAACGACATCACACTCCAAAGTGTCTTCATAAGCTCCGATTTTGAAGGAGACTTGCACTCTATGCTCGACTTGAATAGTGATAGAGACAAAGGTGTCCCGTCTTTCGATGAGATGGTGGCTATCGTTTGGAGGAAGTCGACTTTGACGATCCGACTACGAACGTGCGAGGACGTCGCGCCTTAGCAATCGCTAAACCAACTCCGAGAGGTTATTGACCACACCGGAGCACGATCAACCTGACCACGAAGGTTTGTATTCTGCAGGCAAATGAAGAACAAGCAAGAAACTATGATTGAAATCTGGATATTGCGAATATAAGATGAAAGCTTTATTGATCTAGGTGGGGTTCTGTGACGCCTTTGTCTGGTCGTTGAACACAAACAAAGTACGCGGAGTTGCAGCTACGGCGAACTTTAATCTAAACAAAACCCAAAGTCTAAACGATGCCCTAAGGGCTGTATATATGGAGGAAGAGGGGGGAATTTCCTGGCCCTTGGAGGAGGGGTCCGAAATCAACCCTAACTCTTGTTTCCCCACACATACTGACTCTAAAAATAGCCTATACTTCAGTATTTCGAAAATACATGGTCCTGGTGCAATAATAAGGTGACGCAGCACCTAGAATAGCCTCTGGACAAAAATTATGAAGTGGCATCTTGTATATTTCGTCCAAGGCTTCATGCACTCCTTATGGTGGCTTCAAAGTTCTGAAATCATCACTTATAACTCCGTTCTTGATCCCCTTGCGCATGCCATCATCTCCATGCTTGGTCTTGCTCTAGTGTTCATCCGTCTTATCCATGCCAGGCCCTTCATTTGTAAGCAAAACAAATGTATCCAATTTAGGCAGCATCATATTCTCATGAACATTAGAATCATTGCCAAGAAATGAAAGTACCTGATAATTCAATTGGCATGCGCGAGCTCTAGTAATTGGTCCAGTATGTATAGCAACAGGGGATGTGGGTGTAACGATGGTATTGATGTCCTCATCAGATAGTGTAGGAGTCGCTTAGCCATTGAACTTTGTAGGGATGTGGGCGCTTCGTCTTGGGCAATTGGAGCTTGGAGAAAAGTTCTTCACTTGCTAAGTTATGACAACTCCCTCCATCGATGATGACCTTGACGAACCTTCCATTGATGCCGACCTTATATGGCATCTTTCGTATTCTTCTTGTTGATGTTGAAGAGTCAAGATCTTGGAGAAAACGAGAGCGGGACTGGAATCTTCGTCACAAAATACTTGTTCCTCTTCATCGTTCACTTGTCGGTGCATGGTGACTTGCTCAAGTGCTTACGTTTCTCCTTCACTCATGGAGCGTCCACCACAAAATTTTCCTTACCTTTGATGTACTTGATGATATAAGGAAAACACTCAATGAACTCACTCCATTTAGCATGACGCTTGTTCAACTTAGTTTGACCCTTAAGGTATTTAAGCGTTTCATGGTCGGTATGAATGACAAATCCATGAGGGAGAAGATAATGTTCCCATTCATGCAAAACTCGCACTAAAGCATATAACTCTTTGTCATAGATGGGGTAATTGAGTTGTGCTACAGAAAGTTTCTCACTAAAGTAAGCTATGGGACGCTTCACTTACGTTAACACACCTCCTATGCCATTACCACTAGCATCACAATGAATCTTAAAGGGTTTGTCAAGGTTGGGTAATGCAAGCACGGGAGCATGAGTAAGCAAATTCTTATGCTCATTGAAAGCGGTGTCTTGGGATGGTCCCCAAACAAAAGGCGCATTTTTCTTGCTCAAAGCATGCAAAGGTGAAGCAATCGTGCTAAAGTCCTTCAAAAATCTATGATAGAAACCGGCTAAACCAAGGAAGCTATGCACTTGATGCAAGTTGGCTGGTTGTAGCCAAGTTTTAATAGCATTGATCTTAGAGTCATCAACAAGAACACCCTTAGAGGAAACAACAAAACCCAAGAAAATGAGCTTAATAACGTCAAAAAGGAACTTCTCCATGTTAGCATATAGACGCTCTTTTCGAAGAGTTTGCAAAACGGTTCGAACATGGGTGACATGATCTTTGAGAGATTTTCTATAAACAAGGATAACATCTTAGTAGACCACAACAAACTCACCAATGTAAGGGCGAAACACATAATTCCTAACACGCATGAAAGTACCCGGTGCTTTCGATAGACCCATAGGCATGACTAACCACTCATAGAAACCAAACTTTGTTTTGAAAGAGGTTTTCCATTCATCACCCTCTTGTATGCAGATTTGATAGTAACCACTTTTAAGATCAATTTTTGAAAAGATAGTGGCACCACTAAGTTCATCAAGCATACCATCAAGTCGTGGAATGGGATACCTATAGCGAACGGTGATAGCATTGATAGGTCTACAATCGGAGCTCCATCTCGTTCTGGTACAAGAATGACAGGAACGGCACAAGGACTCAAACTTTCACGCACATGTCCATGGTCTATGAGATGCTTTACTTGCCTTTGTATTTCTTTGGTTTCTTCGGGGTTGACTCGGTAGGGAGCTTTGTTTGGAAGAGGTGCTCCGGGGATGAGGTCGATGCGGTGCTCCATGCCTCGTAGTGGAGGAAGTCCCGGAGGTAGCTCATCGGGGAAAACATCTTGGAATTCCTGCAAAAAAGAAGACAACACTAAAGGTAGAGTGTGAGAGGTGTTAGCTTGTGGTGCATCGTCCTTGCACAAAAGGATGTAGTGTATCACAATAGATGGGTTCTCACACACTTCTCTTATCTCACGTTTGGTGGCAAATAGAAATAGGTTCTTCTTTTCCCTCATCGTGGAGGCACTCGATTTGGGCTTGTGGTGCTCACTCTCTTTTTGGTGCTTCGCTCTCTCACTATTCTCTCCATGATGGACGGCTTGCTTGTCGGTGATCACTTGGCTTGGAGACATAGGGAGAAGTACGTACTCCTTTCCTTTCATCTTGAAGATGTAGTGGTTCGTACGGCCTTTGTGGATGACACCTCTATCAAATTGCCATGGGCATCCAAGAAGAAGGAAACTTGTACTCGATGCTCGACTTGGATAGTGCCAGAGTCGCTAAGCCATTGAACTTTGTAGGGATGTGGGTGCTTCGTCTTGGGCAATCGGAGCTTGGAGCAAAGTTCTTCACTTGCTAAGTTATGAAAACTCCCTCCATTGATGATGACCTTGATGGACCTTCCATTGATGTTGTCCTTGGTATGAAAGATATCGAATCTTTGGTCAAACCTTGGAGACAACAAGAGCGGGACTTGAATCTTCATCACAAAATACTTGTCCCTCTTCATCGCTCACTTGCTGATGCATGGCAACTTGCTCAAGCGCTTCCGTTTCTCCTTCACTCATGGAGTCGTATGTACCATCGTCGTTGAGGATCATGGTTCGCTTGTTGGTACACTCAAAGGACTTGTGGCCTCAGCCTCCGCATGTGAAGCATTTGAAGGAACTTGTCTTGACAGTCTCATCGGTTGGGGTAGATGCTGATGAAGCTTTTTTCTTGAAATTGCTTGAAGTAGGAAGATTACTTGAGGCTGTCGAAGTTTTCTTGTAACTCGACTTGTCGACATTGCTTGTAGAAGGCTTTGTTGAGGTAGATGGTGTTGGTATGGTTGAAACTTGGGTGTTGGAGAAACCATATGACTTGGATGAGAACTTGGCATACTTGAAGTCATCTTGCACTTGACGTTCCTCTTTGGTAGTTTGCTCATCAACTTTCGTGACATTAGCTCGTATCATGGCAATCTCCATTTCTTCGTAGTATTCTTCAACTCTCTTGGTTCCTTGGTTGAGGACTTGGAGTTTCTTGAAGAGGTCGCGGTTGTAGTAGGTTGGCACGAAGAGTGCTCTCATGACATCCTTCATTTGCGCCCAAGTAGTGATGGGTGGGTCACCTCTTGCCTCACGACACTCAATGACTTGTTCCCAACAAATGAGGACATAGTCTTGGAACTCAAGGGATGCCATCGCGATCTTCTTCTCTTATTCATAGTTATGCAAACGGAAAAAAAATTCGACCTTCAATGCCCATGAAAGGTACTCTTCGGGATCATTGCTTCCATTGAAATTGGGCATGGTGAACTTTAACTTGCCGTAGCATTGCTCCTCATTGTGTTCGGGTCGGGGATGATGACGTCCTTGATGAGGCGGATCGTCTCTCACAACTTGCTCTTGTCTTGGATGATTTCCATTGTTAACTTGTTCTTTTTGAACTTGATGTTCTTAGCAAGCTTGTGGAGGAACTTGTCATGCTTGACGATGCACGCGAGCTTGGTATATTCATTCGTGAACATCATCACGTAGCGCTTCTTGATGCTCACGAGCTTGTCAGCCTCGGTTGGCTACGGATCGACTTGATTCTTGGAGGGCTTGTTGCACCTCAAGTGCTTGAGCTTCTCGCAATTGTTGCTCTTGACGTTGTGCTTCGGCATCTTTTGCATCTTGGTGTAGGCGCACTCGCTCTTCCTCCTCGTGTTGGCGTTGGTGTTGCCGTTCTCGTGCTTGTGCAAAGGTAGCTTGGTTTTGACAATATCGTTGTTCTTGAAGTTGTTGTCGTTTAGAGGGTTCCAGTTTTCTTGACGATCTTGGTGCGCGGCACGTCAAAGAGTATTGGATGTCGGTGTACTTGAGCCAGAGATTGTGTAGTCGGAGTGTCGACTTGAGTGGCTCCGTCTTGATGAGGACGAAGTGGAAGAAGAGCGATTGAGCAACAAAGCACGAATATCGTCCATTCTCGCATCATTCTCTTGCTTGTGGTCATCGAGCTTGTGGTCAAAGTAATCTCTTATGCATTGCTCGGAGAGTCGCAAATCGGTGGCGAGGTTGTCGATGTGTTCACTCATTGCTTGTTGCTCTTGATGCAAAGCACGTTGTGCACCAAAGAGGTGGCTCTTTGTGACGTAGGAGTTCATTCTCGTCATCTTGCCCAATGAAGAGTCGGTTGTTAGAAGTACTTGGCCTATCCATCATTCCAAGGGAAATATGTGAGTGGGAGAAAGAGAACAATGTATACCAAATGTACCTTGACTGATGTTGAAGATGGATCAAAGATCAGTCCAATGTGGGACAAGGACATAGCACAATTGGTACCAATTCTTGTCGGTTTATCACACCTACACAAGTAAAATCTTATGGTGGAGCTTGGTTAGGATGGTGGCACAAAATTTGATGCAATTGTTAGTGAGCTTCAATAATGTTGGAAAAGATTCGCAAGTTTGCAATGCAACAAGTAGACCAATAGCAAAATATGGTACACGGAAACACGCACGCAAAGAGATAAGTGGGGTCATGCAACCAAGGATGAGCCAAAATGTGGAATCCACGAAAATGCTCTTGTTGCAGAACACTAGAGAGACGCTAGCATGATTGCACAATAGGTGGATACGGAGACTTGTGCACAACCTACTAAGCAAATATGCAACGACTTCTATCCCAACTATGCTCTATGTATGGTATTCCGACGATATGATCCAAGATGATCTAGTATGACAATCTTAATGTTGTATGATGCTATAGTTCTTGCTTAAATGTTTTTTTCTTATCTTTCGTCTTTTGCTTAAAAGCTTGTTTGGCTCTTTGTTGTTTGAGCTCTTTTCTCATGCAATGCTTCACGAACCAAGATAGCAATTGTGTATGCGATGACAACTTTGTGGCACAAGAGATGATACCAAGATATGCACCAATGACATGTATGTATGCTATGGGATGTATGATCACTAATGTGCACAAGTCACGTTGCCGGCAATACTCAAAAGCTAGTCTCGATGGGTAAGATACGCAAAATTGGGCTATGATGGCTATCAATGTAATGGCAAGAATGATGTATGACGATACCAAGATGAGGTTACCGATGCTTGCTTACGGTATGGTGTCAAAATGGTGGAGTGGTTGTTGTTGATGACACGCCCATGGCGAAGATGAGCGGCGGTGATGTTGATGTCGAACCATACCTAAATAGCCGAAACACAATAGGACACGGAACCGCAACTCAAATTCTCAAAACAAAACATGACAAAATTGTCAGAGTTGGTAGTGGTTAGCGATGGTGGTGTATGTGGTATATGGCGGTGCTATACGGAAGTGGTGGTGGTATGCGGAAGTGTATGTGGGCACCGGAAC
Source organism: Triticum urartu (assembly GCF_003073215.2). Lineage (NCBI taxonomy): Eukaryota > Viridiplantae > Streptophyta > Magnoliopsida > Poales > Poaceae > Triticum > Triticum urartu. Next base: position 366,975,512 of record NC_053025.1, on the reverse strand, counting down.
AAAATTTGCATGGAAAACGGGGCGATGGATGGAAGTCATGCTGCCAGGGGCTGGATGTCCGGGCTTGGCGGCCGAATGTCCGGGGCCGGCCGGATGTCCGGGCTATCGGATCCGTGGACGAACTTGATGAACTTCGCATGGAGAGGTCAAATCCGGGGCAAAATTTAGGGGAATTTGTGGATGGAAATTGGGGAAAAGGTGGGGGAAAGCTAGATCTACCTGCGACACATGAAATCCGCGGATCAAATCCAACAAAACTTCATCACACCAACAAATCAGAAAAAATTGGGGGGGCTATTTTTTGTGGGGAATTTTCGAATTAGGGACAAAATCAACAAAACAAGGCTGGAAAACACAACGGGGAGGCTTCGACGTGGCTCTAGATACCAAGATGATGTAGGGTGGAACCCTAGATGGCCGATCTTTCACGAAAGGAGTGGATCCCACCGAGGAACACGAAGAACACGAGGGGAAACACGAGGGAAAACATGAGATAATCACTCAAACCAACAACATAGGGTCACATATATGCTAGCACAAAAGGAGATACAAGATCCAAAGTCAACAAGGGACGATACATGGTAACCGGTTTTTCTCCAGAGGAGGTCTTGATGGGGCCACCGAAGAGGGGGTCTTGAATCCAAGGGGATCTTCTCCGTACAGGTGCCGTGATGAGGACATGGCTACCACAGTTACACCCATATCCCCTGCTGTTTTACCTCTTGGAACAGTTGTTAGAGCTCAGATACGCCAATTAAATTATTAGGTACTTCCGTTTCTTGGTAATGTTTCTAGTGTTCATGAAAATATGATGCTGCCCAACTTAGTCACAGTTGTGTTGCTTACAATTGAAGGGCCTAGCACGGACGAGAAGGTTGATCATTGGAGCATGGTCAAGCACGGAGTTAAAGGTGCGTGCGAAGAGAACAAGAATGAAGGTTCAAGTGGAGATTTCTGGACTTTGAAGCCACCATGATGACATACAAGAAGATGGATGGAATATACAAGATGGCCTGTCATAAATTTGGTGCATAGCTTATTATTGGTGTTGCGCCACCTTATTTTGCGCCAGTCCCATGTAATCTATTTTTAGAGTCCATATTGTAGGGGAAACGACTTAGGAGGTGTTTTTGTCCCACCTTGCCAAGGGTGGACAAAATCCCCTCTATTTTCCTTATAAATATAGCCCTTAAGGCATCGTTTAGACTTGGGTTTTATTTAGTTAAAAGTTAGCCATCGCTGCAACTTCGTGTACTTCATTTGTGTCCAACGACCGGACCAAGACCGCTTATCAAACCCCACTTTTATCAATACTTCATTCATACTCGCAATATTCAGATTGCGTAATCATATTCTTGCTTGTTCTTTGATTGCTTGCAGGAATAGACCTTCGTGGTCGGGTTGATCGTGCTCCAGCGTGGTCAATAACCTCTCGGAGTTGGTTTAGCGATTTCTAAGGCGCAACATCGTGCACGTTTTTAGTTGGATCGTCAAAGTCGTCTCCACCAAATCGATAGTTATCATCTAACCGAAAGATTGGGACACCTCGCCTCTATCAAGTGGTATCAGTTTTTAGGTTGCTCGGTGAGATTTTCCAGTTTTTCATAGTCTAGATTGCATCTGTTCTTCATACTTAGAGTCCAAGAAAAAGCCATAAAAAAGTTAGATTAGTTCATCCGTGTCCCAGATAGTCTAAGCCTTTCGCTATTATCACTTAGTTTTTGCATTGTTGAATTTTCTGTTGCATCGTGTGTCGAGTTGCTTGTTTTAGGTCTAGTCTTTTAGAGCTTCGAGTTCTGGTCATGTTTTGTTCACGTCGCGTCCGCTCACACCATCTTTCACTTTGTTGTCATCATCCATTGCCATTTTATTTCCACCGCCATTGTCGCCATCCATTCGCTCTTGTCGTGCGTCATGCTCAGCTAATTCTATTTTCCATCTTGCATCTGCTGAGTAAAGGAAAAAAACAAGGGTTCAGTACAGATCGAACAGAGATAGAAAATAAAAGGAAAGATATTGAACTAGTATTGTTTGCTTTGAGAACTGTTCAACAATGAAATAGAAGAAAACTTGAGAGGCCAAAAAAATTTGCGTGAGAACAAGTTTTGGTTGATTCTGCCACAAAGTTTCCTTGTTTTACTTTCGTTTCTTGGTAACGATTCTAATGTTCATGAGAATATGATGCTGCCTAAATTGGATACATTTGTTTTGCTTACAAATGAAGGGCCTAGTTTAGACAAGAAAGATGAACCTTGGAGCAAGTTCAACCATGGAGATGATGGCATGTGCAAGGGGATCAAGAACGGAGTTACAAGTGATGATTTCAGGACTTTGAAGCCACCATAAGGAGTGCGTGAAGTCTTGGACGAAATATACAAGATGCTGCTTCATAAATTTTGTCCAGAGGCTATTCTAGGTGCTGCATCACCTTATTATTGGGCAAGGCCCATGTATTTTCGAAATACTTAAGTACAGGCTGTTTTTAGAGTCCGTATGTGTGGGGAAACAAGAGTTAGGGTTGGTTTTGGACCCCTCCTCCAAGGGCCACGAAATCCCCCCCTCTTCCTCCATATATACAGCCCTTAGGGCGTCGTTTAGACTTTGAGTTTTGTTTAGATTAAAGTTTGCTATAGCTACAACTTCGTGTACTTCATTTGTGTTCAACGACCAGACAAAGGCGTCACAGAACCCCACCTTTGATCAATAAAGCTTTCCTCTTATATTCGCAATATCCTGATTGTAATCTTAGTTTCTTGCTTGTTCTTCGTTTGCCTGCAGGAAATAGACCTTCGTGGTCAGGTTCATCATGCTCCGGCGTGGTCAATAACCTCTCGGAGTTGGTTTAGCATTTGCCAAGGCGCGACGTCCTCGCACGTTCGTAGTCGGATCCTCAAAGTCGACTTCCTGCAAAACGATAGCCACCATCTTATCGAAAGACGGGACACCTTTGCTTCTATCATAAAGCTAATTGGGCAATTAAAGAACTCAACTATGACTTTAAACTTGCCGTTGAAAAGAGGTTATTTGATATTAGCTCATTAGATGAATGGAGAACCCAAGCTTATGAAAATGCCAAGTTATTCAAAGAAAAAGTTAAAAGATGGCATGATAAAACAATCCAGAAGCATGAGTTCAAAGTTGCAGAATCTGTTCTTTTGTACAATTTTCGTTTCAGATTCTTTGCAGGAAAACTCCTCTCCAAATGGCAAGGACCCTATGTTATCGAGGAGGTTCATCCATCTGGAGCCATCAAAATAAATAATGTTGAACGTACTAACCCGAAGGTTGTTAATGGGCGACGAATAAAACATTATATCTTATGTACGCCTATTAATGTTACAAGCAATATTATTGTAACATTTGAAAATTTCAATTTGGAATGTTATACACTAGATCATCATTGCATATCATATTTCATTGCATTTTGGTTGATCCTAGAAATTCTACGCAACTCAAGGACCCTCAGAGAGAGTTGGGGATTTCGTTATTTTCATATTTGAGTTTTCTCAAATTTTGAAAATAGGATCGTTTGATTTTATTTATTTCATCTTCAATTATTTCTATTATGAAAATTATGAGAGAGGGAATAAGATGACTTTCCCAAAATAAAGAAATATTGAGGGTTTAAATAAAAAAATCAAATAAGATTTTATTTTGGTTTTATTTGCTATTTTATTTGAATTTAGGAAAAATTGCACGTTTTCAAAATTGCATTTAGAGCCAAAAAAATGTTCATCCTGTTCTAAATATTTTATTTAGACGGAGAATTTTTTTGGCACTTTTAGAATTTTATTTATTTTTCTAGATTTTTTAGTCGCAGCGAAATTGTTTAAAAAAAAGAGACCCCGCGCTGGACTGGGCCATGGGCCCAGCCGAGCGGGCCGGCCCAGCCAGCCGCCGCCACCTCTCGCCGGGTCGGTACCGACCAGCGCCGCCGCCGCCCGAGTCCGGGCAGGACTCCGCCTCCCGAGGCCGACCCGTCCCCCAAGTCGCCTCTCCCCGCCCCTTTATAACCGCCATGCCCCCTGCAGCCCACAACACCGCCGCGGCCGCACGCCCCCAGCGCCGCCGCCGCCTGCCGCCGCCCCGTGCCGCTTGCCGCCGCTGCACGTCGCCCGGAGCCGCCGCCCTGCCGCCTCGCGCCACCCGCCGCCCTGCCGGAGTCTCGCCGGAGCGCCGCCGCCGAGGTAGCCGCTGCCCGGTTTTTGAGAAAAAGTCGTTTCGTTTTTTAAAAAAATCCCTAGTTTTCATTTTTTTATTAAATAGATCGGTTTTTCTCCGGTTTATTTATTTTAAGGAACGCGTTTTTCGTTTAGTTCCTGTTAACGAACGTTCGTTCGTTAACCTGTTCGTCGTTTTTCTTTTTCTCGGATTAAATCCGCGATTTCTCTGATCGCGATTTCTGATCCGAAGTTCGTTTTAGTTTAACTTTTCGCTCGTTTGTCGGAATCAGGCGATTCAAGCGCCTGGAGTTTCGTCTCGAAACCCTCTTTCCGTTTAACCAACCCAAACAAGTTTTTGCCTCAGTAAAATTTGCCCTAGTTTCAGATTAGTAAACGGAGCTTATTTTTTTGCCGTTTGTCTTTCGTTGCTTCGTTCGATTTGATTCTTTTTGCCAACTAGAGTTCTTAAGTTGAACTTTCTGGTTAGATCTCTTATTCGAGTTTTACCTGTGCATTAGAAGAGTACTTATTGTATGCTTGTTTGTTTGGGATATAGTACCCGAAGTGCGCCGCTTGCTACTTCGAATCGCTAGGTTTCACGGATAATCAGCAAGGCAAGTAACACTTTGATCATACTTCCTATTACCCTGTTTTATTGCATTAGATCAATCCCCACACATTGCATGATTAGGATCTAATTAAATTGTAGGTTTGGGAAGTAGTTGAGGTAGTACCTATTACCTGTCATTATCAATCCTTTGGGAGTTACTTTTACGTTTGCTTGTTATGCCATGCTATGCTAGTAGACGTGGATTGGGAGATTGTATCCATGACAGATGTGAGATTGTTAAATAAATGGTTTATCTAAGGTGGCAACTTAAATACACATCTGGGTGGATTGAGGCACCTGGGTATTCCAGCGATTGCCTGTTTTTCTTTTGGGCCGCCACCCAGGCTCAAAGGGATCATGAGATTATTCATACTAGAAACTTCCGTGTGCAGCCACAAGCTACTATGGGCTCTAGCATAGTTGACTAAGTCGTCCGAGCTCTTACAGTGGTAGACTAGCAGATGTAGGGGATGTAGGTTGGTACGGTTTACCCGTTCGTAAGGTGCTAGCGCTTCTGAAAGACTATGTCTCGGTCATCCGTTTCTCAAACACCATGTAGTGCGAGAAATCCAATGGAGGAGATCGAGTCTTGTGGGTAAAAGTGCGCAAACCTCTGCAGAGTGTATAAACTAATCATGGTTAGCCGTGTCCCCGGTTATGGACATCTTGAGTATCTAGTACCTGGATTATCATGTGAATCTCATCATGTTACTCTAAAAATTAATTTTGTTGGGTTTTGTCTTAATGATGATGCTTAATTGGGATTGAGAATGCTGTCAACCATTCTCAATGTTTAACAACTACCATGATAGTTAAATAAATTTTATTCCTTTGCAGTAGGGAAAAATTGGCTTTACGCAAAAATGTACCATAGAGCTTTCCACCAGCCAAATATGCATGTAGTATAGCCTTATTCTTTCATTGCTCTCTATGTGTTACATTGCAAGCAAATTCCATGTGCTGACCCGTTTTGGGCTGCAACGTTAATGTTGCAGACTTTTCAGACGACGATTAAGGTGCCTTTAGGTCGTGGTTCTATACTCAGTGATGCCGTTGGAGTTGATGGACTCACTTATCTTCCAAGCCTTCCGCTGTTATCGTTATTAGATGGCCTTAAGCCATATTTATTGTAATAAGTTCTCTTTTGAGACTCTCGATGTAATAAGTGTGTGATTGCTACTTTGTTATAAATCCTTCAAGTACTGTGTGGTGTCAGCATTACTGATCCAGGGATGACACCTGAGCACAGAGATTGGACCGTTTGAGGTCTGGTCGCTACAATTATCCAAACTATGACATCAGAACAGCACATAAAAGAAACCTTCCGAAACACTCCAAAATCGTTAAAAAGAGGAGGTACGTGATACGGTAAGTAAACGGACTCCAAAAATCAACAAAAATATTTTTTGTCAGTTTTGGAATATTTAAAAAATTAGGAAAATAAGAAACTACCATGAAGTTGACCCTGGTGGGCACAAGACACCAGGGCGCGTGCTCAAGTGGGTTGTGCCCACCTCAGGTACCTTTCGGACTCTGTTTTTCTTCTGTTTGCTTGTTTCCCAAGATAAAATATCTTTATATACCTCCCAACCTATTGACCACCATATCAGAGAGAAATCTCATGTCTTCTTTTCCTTGATGTTTCTGTCCGGTTACTTATCGGCCTCGGATAAGAATATCTTCAAGGATACCTATCCCTATATGTGGTACACTGACGAGGAAGATGAAGATGAACCAGTCCCTCCTCATTTCAAGAACGACAACATGGAGGCGTTATGCAGGATGATAATAAAGCTCGAGACGGAGCATGACGAGTTGAGGGTAGCTAACTCTGTCCTTCGGCGTAAGTTGGAAGAAAGGAAGGACAAACCCTCCACTTCATCACCACCACCTCCTTCTTCATCACCAAAAGAAAATTGAGTATGAATATGGGCACTCCCCTTGGCTTGCGCCAAGCTTGGGGGAGGTGCCCCGGTATCGTATCATCTCCACTATCTTTTGCCTTTAATTATCTTAGTTCGATCCATAGTTATCTTTTGTTTTAGATGAATAAAAGTTTAGATCGATCCTTTCTTTTCGAGAGTTTGCTTAGTGCTCCATCTTTGTAATCGTGTGCGAGATATATAATAAAGTTTAGTTTGAGTTTTGCTTTCTTTACTTTCATGTTCAATAAAAGAAAGGAAATAAATGAAAAAGATCATATGCTAATCTTATGGTAAGTAATAATAGCACATAAGGAAAAGTATAAGTAGAAAATTTTATTGGAGATTGACAAACATAGCATTGGTCAATGACGCAATTCATGAAAGAATTAATAAGGGAAGAGAAGATTCACATGAAAATGCACTATCATGGAAATCTTTTGTGATTGTGAGCCCCCATCATACAATTATATGCCAAAATTGTTGACGTTGCACAAGGAAGACGACGTAATGATTTATGTTTGTTCATATTCACATAGAAGTTATATTGTCATACATCCTTCAACATGTGGTGCTTTCCCCCCATCTTTGCTAGCCAAAAATTCGGCACTAAGTAGAGATACTAATTGTGCATCCAAAACCCTTAAACCCAAATCTTAATTTCAAGAGTCCACCATACCTAACTAAGGATTGAGTAAGATCCTTCAAGTAATTTGTCATCGATGCAATAAGGCAACAGAAATTGCTTCTAAAAGTGTTAGATCATTTAGTGTAAGAGAAAATTGAGTGTTGTGCGAACTTGTGATGGTGAAGAATAAAAGTGATAGACTACATAATAAAGGTCGCTATCACAAGGGGCAATATAATGTGTCATTCTTTTGCACTAAGGGATTGAGCATACAAACAAAAAGTGCATGGAAACCTTTGCTTCCCTCTGTGAAGGGCCTATCTTTTACTTTTGTATATTTACTTTTATGCAAGTGCCAAAGTTCTTCTTTCTATTCCTTTTTATTTTCTCTTTTGGCAAGCATCATGTGGTGAGGAAAGATCTAGGCACATATATGCAGTTGGATATGGGTAGCATGAGTTATTATTGTTGGCATCACCCTTGAGGTGAATACATTGGGAGGAGGAACTATAAGCCCCTATCTTTCTATGTGTCCAGTTGAAATGTTTTGCTCATGTGTATGCGGTGAGTGTTAGCAATCATAGAAGACTATATGATAGTTGAGTATGTGGGCTTGCCTAAAAGCTCCGATACGTGACCCTTCCTGAAAAGATGATGTTGTAGTTGCAAAGTTGACTGAGAACATAGTCTGTTGGTTTCCAATAGTGTTTATGCTTTATACTTCCATGTTGTGATGAATTGCTACTTATTCATGAGAAGTCTGTGATAAAGTTTTCTATTAAAGTTTTTTGCTGTTGTAAGAATTCACATTAAGCTTCTATGTCCGTACACTACTACAGGATGCTGCTAACGCAACACTACGATCAGAGACCCTTCGACGAAACTATGTGCGATGCAATAATCGCAAACGGTGGTGTAAAAAACCGTCAAAAAGGTGCAAAACGTTTGTGATGACGGATGCATTAAACACAGTTCAGATTTTAGTTGCGTGTGTGATGCAGGGCATACGGTTCAGTTCAATTAACTATTTGCGATGAGGAGGAACAAAAGAAACGGGCAGCCAGATGAAGGCGTGTGCGATATACAACATATGGTTCACTCGGATGAATTGTTTGTGATGAGGAGGAACAATAGAAACGGGCAGCTAGATAAAGGTGTGTGCGATTGAGGGCATACACTTCAGAAGGATTAACTGTTTGCGATTAGGCAACAGAACAAAAACAGTCTGCCAGATCAAAGTGTTTGCGATTGATGGCATACACTTCACACGGATGAACAGTTTGCGATTAGCCACAACAAACAAAAATAGTTAGATAGATCAACGTGTGTGCGCTAGACGGGCACACACATTCTAATTAAAAGAAGCGTGCGCGACGGTAATAACGAGCGCACACGGTTGTTGGAACAAGAGGTGTGCTGAGATTGCCTATTGCGGTGCACCCTATGGTGCAAACGCCACGTACACGGCCAAGAAAGTTGCCCATGTTACACCTTCCGGGAATAGTGCCGTACTTAGAACCGTCAATAAATTTTGAGCCTGCGTCGCGTCACATTCCAAATTACTGCCACACTATATTTAATTACAAACCTATTCACGCCGATCAAAACCTAAATGGTAACACACTTAGGAGCGTATTAATACTCATTTATAAATACTACTACTCAAAGATGACTGCACATTCCTCCTCAACTCCTCATCCACAAAAACAAACAAGTCATTCATCATCATTCCCTTGCCTCTGCCATGGTCAGCGTGAGTTCTGGGTCGAGAGATTGCCACCAGGGAGAGGCGAGCATGGAAGCAGAAGCACAAGAGATGTCCCGCCTAGCCACGAAAGCAGCCGACATGTCCCGCCACGCGACCGTAGTAGCACAGAGGTTCCGCCATGCCGTCGAAGCAGTACAGAGGTCCCGACGTGCCGTCGATGCAGCAGACTGGTTCGGCCGCGCCGCAGAAGCAGAAGAGATGTCCCGTCACGCTGCGAATGTAGCAGAGATGTCCTCCCGTGCCACGGCAGCCTGGGAAAATGTCTTGCATGTAGGCGAGGACTCTTATAGGCGCATGCATGCGATCGTCCATAGCCATATGGATCAGATCTCCGGCTGGGCGAGGATGCAGGACGACATGAAAGCCTCTTTTGAACAGGCTACCGGCGTCATCCGGCAACTAAATGAGAGCAATGTGAAGCTCCTGGCCGAGTGCAACCTGCTAAGGGCGAAGATCGTCAGAAGTGTGGAGCAGTACGAGGAGACCACTGCCTTGTTGAAGAGGACCGGCGTCATCGTCGAGAAACTTATGGACGAGAATGCCATGCTTCATATCGAGCACAAAAGGCTTGTGGAGGAATCTGTGGATGCTCTCAAGCAGCATATTGAGGACAAGAAAGAGCTCATCGCTGCTCGCCGCGAAGACTAGTTCCCGCGGCCTATAGCAACGCATCAAGAAAGTAGAGATGAGCGAGCTAGATCATTGGCTTCCTTCTTCTTTTTCCCTTGTGTATTTTGGGCGTTGCCGCATGTGCCTTTTTTTTAATTATGTTCCCAAATATGTAAGACAATTATTATCCACTATCATTGTCCTTATATTCATCATGCTTGCTATAAGTCGCAGTCGATGCTATATAGGTCCGTCGGATCTTACATCAAGATCCGTGCAAAACTATCTTTTCAGATTTTCATTTTTCTCTCTTAAACCTCAGTCTAGTGAGACATAGACACGCCATGAAATAGGGGCTCAGGCGCCATTAATGGAGACGTTGGGAGGGGGGTGTGTGGCGGATAGAGGTCAAAGGGCTCTGCTCTCGATGAGCACGCGCAGGGGTCTGATCGCACCCCTCCTGTACTCAAATAGCTACCTGAGAACCCACAAGTATAGGTGGGGTCAATTGTAGCCTCTTTCGATAAGTAAGAGTGTCGAACCAACGAGGTTCTCAAGGTAGAACACATATTCCCTCAAGTTCTATCGACCACCGATACAACTCTACGCATGCTTAACGTTCGCTTTACCTAGAACAAGTATGAAACTAGAAGTACTTTGTAGGTGTTGTTGGATAGGTTTGCAAGATATTAAAGAGTGCATAAATAAAATGTAAGGGCTGTTTAGATAAAGAAATAACTAAGTTAGTTTTAGTAGAGAGCTTGTTGTCACACAAGAAAGTTATTTGTCCCTAGGCAATCGGTAACTAAACTGGTAATCATTATTGCAATTTTATTTGAGGGAGAGGCATAAGCTAACATACTTTCTCTTCTTGGATCATAAGCACTTATGACTAGAACTCTAGCAAGTATCCGCAACTACTAAAGATCATTAAGGTAAAACCCAACCATATCATTATAAGGCATCAAGTCCTCTTTATTCCCATACGCAAACAACCTACTTACTCGGGTCTGTGTTTCTATCACTCACGCCGCCCACCATAAGAAAATCATGAACATATTGCAAACCCTACAGCGGGGATTCCGCACGCTTGCGCGACACGGAGAGCACCATAGGACAGAACCAATAATAAAACATGCAACTCAAACCAATCACGATCATTAATTAACCCATAGGACAAAACGAATCTACTCAAAGATCATAGGATAGCCATACATCAATGGGAAATAATACATACCATTGAGCACCATGTTTAAGTAGAGATTACAGCGGGTAAAAGAGGGGTTACACCGCTTCATGGAGGAAGGGGGAGAGTTGGTGATGACGGCGGTGAAGTTGTTGGTGTAGATTGCGGTGATGATGATGGCCCCGGCGGCGTTCCGGCGCCACCGGGAGAGAGGGGGGGAGAGCCCCCCTTCTTCTTGTTCTTCCTTGACCTCCTCCCTAGAGGGGAGAAGGGTTTCCCCTCTGGTCCATGGCCACCATGGCGGCGGAGGGGCGAGAGCCCCTCCGAGATTGGACTTGTCTCTCTGTCTCTCTCTATTTCTGCATTCTCGATTCTGGCCTTTCACCGTTTCTTAAATTCCCGGACATCCGTAACTCCGATTGGGCTCAAATTTTAACACAATCTCTATCCGGATATTGGCTTTCTTGAGGCGAAAGAAGGGCACCAACCGCCTTACGGGGTGGCCACGAGGGCCCAGGGCGCGCCCCCCTGCCTCGTGGCCCCCTCGGGCATCGTCTCGCATTGATTCTTCTTCCCAAAAATCACATATATTCCAAAACAAATTCCGTAAGTTTTTTATCCCATCTGGACTCCGTTTGATATGGATTTTCTGCGAAACAATAAGCATGCAACAAACAGGAACTCGCACTGGGCACTGGATCAATTTGTTAGTCCCAAAAATAGTATAAAAAGTTGCCAAAAGTATATGAAAGTTTTATAATATTGTCATGGAACAATAAAAAATTATAGATATGACGGAGACGTATCAGCATCCCCAAGCTTAATTCCTGCTCGTCCTCGAGTAGGTAAATGATAAAAAGCTATTTTTTGATGTTGAATGCTACATAGCATAATCTTGATCATGTAATCTAATCATGGCATGAATATTAAGACACGAGTGATTCAAAGCAATAGTCTATAATTTGACATTAAGACAATAATACTTCGAGCGTACTAATAAAGCAACCATGTCCTCCCAAAATAACATAGCCAAAGAAAGCTCATCCCTGCAAAATCATATAGTTTGGCCATGCTTCATTTTCGTCACACAAAATGCTCCCATCATGCACAACCCCGATGATAAGCCGAGCTATTGGTTCGTACTTTTTAATGCGCTTCAGCCATTTCAACCCTCACGCAATACATGAGCTTGAGCCATGGACGTAGCACTATAGGTGGAATAGAATATGATGATGGAGTTTGTGTGGAGAAGACAAAAAAGGAGAAATTCTCACATCGACGTGGCTAATCAACGGGCTATGGAGATGCCCATCAGTTGATGTCAATGTGAGGAGTAGGGATTGCCATGCAACGGATGCACTAGAGCTATAAGTATATGAAAGCGCAAACTGAAACTAACTGGGTGTGCATCCAACTTGCTTGCTCATGAAGACCTCGGGCATTTGAGGAAACCCATCATCGGAATATACAAGCCAAGTTCTATAATGAAAATTCCCACTAGTATATGAAAGTGATAACTCAATGAGACTCTCTTTATGAAGAACATGGTGCTACTTTGATGCACAAGTGTGGTAAAAGGATAGTAACATTGTCCCTTCTCTCTTTTTCTCTCATTTTTTTGTTTTTTTCTCTTTTTTTGGTGGGATTCTTTCGCCTCTTTTTTTATTTGGGCTTCTTTGGCCTCTTTTATTTTGCTAACCTCACATGGGACAATGTTCTAATAATGATGATAATCACACTTTTATTTACTTACAACTCGATACTAGAACAAAGATATGACTCTCTATGAATGCCACCGACGGTGTGCCGGGATGTGCAATGATCTAGCGTAGCAATGACATAAAAACGGACAAGCCATGAAAACATCATGCTAGCTATCTTACGATCATGCAAAGCAATATGACAATAAATGCTCAAGCCATGTATATGATGATGATGGAAGTTGCATGGCAATATATCTCGGAATGGCTATGGAAATGCCATGATAGGTAGGTATGGTGGATGTTTTGAGGAAGATATAAGGAGGTTTATGTGTGATAGAGCATATCATATCACAGGGTTTGGATGCACCCGCAAAGTTTGCAAAAACTCTCGAGGTGAGAAAGGGCAATTCACGGTACAGAAGAGGCTAGCAATGATGGAAGGGTGAGAGTGTGTATAATCCATGGACTCAACATTAGTCATAAAGAACTCATATTCTTATTGCAAAAATTTATTAGCCCTCGAAGCAAATTACTACTACACATGCCCCTAGGGGGATAGATTGGTAGGAAAAGACCATCGCTCGTCCCCGACCGCCACTCATAAGGAAAGCAATCAAAGAACACCCCATCGCTCGTCACACAACGCTTATCATACGTGCATGCTACGGGACTAGCATACCTCAACACAAGTATTTCTCAATTTCACAACTACCCACTAGCACGAATCTAATATCACCACCTTTATATCGCAAAACTACTGCAAGGAACCAAACATATCATATTCAGTGATCTACAAGTTTTATGTAGGATTTTATGACTAACCATGTGAATGACCAATTCATGTCATCTCTCTAAATAGATATAAGTGAAGCAAGAGAGTTTAATTCTTTCTACAAAAGATGTGCCCACGCTCTAACAAATATAAGTGAAGAAAAAGAGCATTCTATAAATGGTTGTTTTCTATGTGAAGAGAAACAAGCAATCCAAACTACAAATGATATAAGTGAAGCACATGAAGCATTTTAGAAAGCCATACTCAAAAGATATAAGTGAAGTGCAGTCAGCATTCTATAAATCAACCAAAGACTATCTCATACCAGCATGGTGCATAAAATAAAAGTGAAAACTAAATGCAAAATACGCTCCAAGATTTACACATATCGCATGAACGAAACGAATCCGAAAACATATCGATACTTTTTGAAGAAACATGGGATGCCTTCCGGGGTATCCCCAAGCTTAGACGCTTGAGTTTCCTTGAATATTTACTTGGGGTGCCTTGGGCACCCCCAAGCTTGAGCTCTTGCCTCTCCTCCTTATCCTCACATCGAGAGCTCCTCGATCTTCGAACACTTCATCCACACAAAACTCAACAGAAAACTCGCTAAGATCTGTTAGTATAATAAAGCAAATCACTACTATAATACTATTGCAAACCAATTCATATTTTCTTTTTGCACTATAGCTACTATAATATAACTTTTCCATGGCTTAATCCACTGATAGAAATCGATAGTTTCATCAAAACAAGCAAACAATGCATCAAAACAAGCAAACAATGTAGTAATATGAACATTCACCATACCTCTGGTACTCAAAAAATTCTGCACATTTAGGAAAAATAAACAATTTGTATAGAAAGACAGTGCAAAAAGTTTCCGAACCGTTTGATGTTCCAGTAAAAAAAATGTAAAATCGCACACTACAGCTGTAACGCCCTCGATGCGGCTATATCTCCTACGTGTCGCAGCACGACTTAGAGGCATAACCGCATTGAAAGAAATGTCGCAAGTGAGGTAATGTTCACACAACCCAAGTATTACATAAGGGGAAAAGATACATAGTTGGATTACAATCTCCACTTCACACAATTACATGAATAAAGCATTACAACAACCAGATACACACAAGGTCCGACTACGGAACCAAAATAATAGAAGACTACCCCAAAAGCTACACAGATCCCCGATCGACCTGACTGGGATCCACTACTGATCAACTAGAACGAAACAACACAAAGGACAAGATCTTCATCGAGCTCCTCCTTGAGCTTGGTTGCGTCACCTGCTCAGTAACATCGGCACCTACAAACTGGTTTTGGAAGTATCTGTGAGTCACGGGTACTCAGCAATCTCGCACCCTCGCGATCAAGACTATTTAAGCTTATAGGTAGGGTAAAAGGTATGAGGTGAAGCTGCAGCAAGCGACTAGCTTATTTGGCGGCTAACATACGCAAATGAGAGCGAGAAGAGAAGGCAAAAGCACGGTCGAACAACTATGATCAAGAAGTGATCCTAGAACAACCTACGCCAAGCATAACTCCAACACCGTGTTCACTTCCCGGACTCCGCCGAGAAGAGACCATCACGGTTACACACACGGTTGATGTATTTTAATTAAGGTCAACTTCAGTTTTTCTACAACCGGACATTAACAAATTCCCATCTGCCCATAATCGCGGGCATGGCTTTCGAAAGTTCAAAACCCTGCAGGGGTGTCCCAACTTAGCCCATCACAAGCTCTCACGGTCAACAAAGGATATTCCTTCTCCCAAGACATTCTGATCAGACTCGGCATCCAGGTTACAAGACATCTCGAAAATGGTAAAACAAATCCAGCAACACCGCCCGAATGTGCTGACAAATCCCGATAGGAGCTGCACATATCTCGTTCTTAGGGCACACTCAGATGAGACATCCTACGAGTAAAAACCAACCCTCAAGTTGCCCCGAGGTGGCCCCGCAGTCTACTCGGTCGGACCAACACTCAGAGGAGCAGTCCCCCGGGGGGGGGGGTTAAAATAATGATGACCCTCGGGAGCGCGACTCCCAAGGGAAAAAGAGGCTAGGTGGCAAATGGTAAAACCAATGTTGGGCATTGCTGGAGGAGTTTTATTCAAGGTGAACTGTCAAGGGGTTCCCATTATAACCCAACCGTGTAAGGAACGCAAAATCCAGGAACGTAACACCGATATGACGGAAACTAGGGCGGCAAGAGTGGAACAAAACACCAGGCATAAGGCCGAGCCTTCCACCCTTTACCAAGTATATTGATGCATTAATTAGATAAGATATATTGTGATATCCCAACAAAATATCCATGTTCCAAACATGGAACAAGCTCCAATCTTCACCTGCAACTAACAACGCTATAAGAGGGCTGAGCAAAGTGGTAACATAGCCAAACAACTGTTTGCTAGGACAAGGTGGATTAGAGGCTTGGCTTAGAATATGGGAGGCATGATAAGCAAGTGGTAGGTATCGCAACATAGGCATAGCAAAAGAGCGAGCAACTAGCAAGCAAACATAGAAGTGATTTCGAGGGTATGGTCATCTTGCCTGAAATCCCGCAAGGAAGAAGAACGAGTCCATGAAGAAGATAAACGGACAGAGCCGAACGGGTCCTCACGAACGCGACGTTATCAGAACCAACCCGAAGAAGCAACACCGGAAAGAAGCACACAACATAGTAAACAACCAACACACGAACATGGTATGATATGCGAGATGCGGTATGTGATGCATATGCATGATTTGGAAAGGAATGATTCAACCTGGCCTCAACATGGAAATCCAAGAGTGCCACTAGAAAGGTTATGTGATTTCGGCTGAAATCGATATAAAGATCACCGGAATCGGATGCACAGTTTGGAAATGGCAAGCAAAACAAATATGGCACCGGTCTTCGATAATCAGCAAGTAGTCATCTAAATGCATCAAGCTAAATATGCTACAGCACTATAACATGGCAACAAAATAAATGTCAGGTATCCACTCATGAAGCTTGACAAAAGATGAACACTGAGCTATGGCTAATTTATCCATTAACAGGTTCAAACAAGCATGGCAAAAGTGCAAACGATAACAGGTTTCAGACTTAGTGAAATAACATGTCAGGAATTTATTATCAAGAAGCATACTTTGGAGCATGAAAACTATATGCTACATGAACTTAACATGGCAAAGAAAGGCATGGCATGAAGCTACTCAAAGCACTTAACAAAAGTCCCTTAGTGACCTTGAGACAAAAGGGATCAGAGAATACAATTGCAAGCATGTGAACATGGCAAAAACATAAACAGATTCAGACTTAGTGAAAAACTGGAGCATGCAAATCAGTTAACGAGTAGGCATGTTTACGAGCTCGATGCACTCACTACAAAGCATGGCATGACAAACTAAGCATACACTCATCAAGAAGACATGGCATAGGAGCTATAGATGGCAAGAACAACATCACAGCATGCACGGATCAATAGCAACATCCTCGGCAAAATCTCTAAACATGTCAACAATCTGCCAGGATCATTTTATAGCAAAAGTAGAGCTCGATTGACTCAAGCTAGGTTGCTCCATAAATGCAAACAAAGACATGGATGGATAGAGCACCATAATATTAACAAAACATCCTTACTTATCATCCTCAAAAGAGGCACGGATCAGTAGGAAACAACATGAACATATGGCATAACAACAAAAACAGGACAAGGACTTGGTGAAATTCTAAGTCCCCGAAATCAGCATTACCGATTACGCTACTTTGCAAGCTTGTGCTAGTCAGCAAAAATATCATAAAAATATATGGAAAGCACCTCTATAAATATGGCATGGCATATAACAAAACACATGTAGAGCTCAGGGTCATAGTTTGCACACATTAACCATGGCAAAAATGATAAAATGCCATTTGCTGAAACAGATCTGACAAATTCATCACATAGCCCTCTTCCAACAGCACTTCGGGCATCAAGATGAGCTCAAATGAAAATGATGCAATGAGATGAAATGATGTACTCGTCGAGACGAATATTTGGATATGCTACACGCATGAACCGGAGCAACGGTTGATGAGTTATGATGCAATGGAAAAATCCTAAAAATACTGTGATCCGGGGACTCAGCAGATCTCCAGTGAGCATCAAATAATAAAAATCGCATGGGGGCGGAGGATAGCTGGCGCTCACCATTGGGCTGAGCCCGTCTGAGGAGGAGGGAGTTGTGCCGGCTTGCGATGGGCCAGCCCACGCGGGCGCTGCAGGGGAGATGGTTGGCGCGCGTCGTCCTCCTCCCGTGCTCCTCACGGCAGTAGGCCATGGCGGCGGCGCGGAAGAACAAGGGACGCCGGCGCCGGCCGAGGCAAGACGGGGAGGGGCCCCGGTGGATCCGGGCAGATCCGGTGAGGCCGGATACATTCCGGGCGGCGACGGCGGCGCTCATGGCGACGGAGGCACGCGGCGATGAGGAGAAGGCCGGCGGGATCTTGACAAGGCGGCGATGTTCAGCGATGGAGCGCAGGCGGCATGCAGTGGTGACAATGAAGCCACGCGGGGCGCGAGGCGGCACAGCGGCGGATGGGCGGCGTCCCACGGGCGGTGGCGCGAGGTGCGACGAACTTCGGCGGAGTTCCGGCGAGGCGGGCACGGGCGACGGTGGATCCGGGCTCGCGCGGGCCCCGGATGGGCTCCGCGGGCCGCAGAGAGAGAGAGGGCCAGTAGGGTGAGGTGGCGCGCCGTGGTTGGGCGAGGCGGCTGTGGAGCTGACGTGGTGGCGCGCGATTGGTCGGAGTGAGGTGGTAGCGGCGGCAGACATGTCCGGCGTGGGAGGAAGAAACGTCCGGCGGCGCGAGGGAAGAGATCTAGGGTTTGTACTACGCAAAAATTTCGGAGGAGAGCACATATATATAGGTAGAGGGAGCTAGGAGAGTCCAAATGAGGTGCGGTTTTCAGCCACGCGATCATGATCGAACGACCGAGATGATGGAGAGGGTTTAGGTGGGTTTTGGGCCAAATTGGAGGGGTGTTGGGCTGCAACACACACAAGGCCTTTTCGGTCCCTCGGCTAACCGTTGGAGTATCAAACGAAGTTCAAATGGCACGAAACTTGACAGGCGGTCTACCGGTAGTAAACCAAGGCTGCATGACAAGTTTCGGTCCAATCCGAAAACGTTTAACACCCGCACACAAAAAGAGGTAGAAAGGACCACCGGATGGCATAGGAGCGTCGGATTGCAAAACGGACAACGGGGAGAATGCTCGGATGCATGAGACGAACATGTATGCAAATGAAATGCACATGATGACATGATATGCAATGCATGACATGCAAGCAATGACAAGGAAACAACAGCGAATAACTGGAAGACACCTGGCACATCGGTCTCGGGGCGCTACAACACTCCACCACTATGAGGGGATCTCGTCCCGAGATCTAGAATGGCACCGGAGGGACAACGGAAAATAGAGAGAAGAGGTAAAACTAAGTTGCTTCTTTGACAAATGAGTGAAACCAAAGAACCTTGAAAAGTTGAACAACTTGAAAGGAATAATACCACGGAGGTGACCGAAGTTGTAAAACACTCCGCTAGGAATGAGGACCAAGGAAGAACAAATTCGGGCAGTACTCCGATTGAAAATTGATACAAGGCTTGATAGGATGAAAAGGACTTGAGTAGAGGACACAACACTCCGGATAAATGGATAAGCAAAGGAAAGAACATGATCTTTGATAAAAAACGAGATGATGGTTGAAGAAAGAAATATCACCATGCCTCCGGAACGAAAGAATAGAAGTTGGATCGTCGGAACAAAAGAACGGAGAAGAAAATGGCAACTTCTGCCACAAAAGAGCTTGGAAAGCATCCTTGCAATGGAAGGATTGCACGGGGTTGTTGGGAAATCAACAACGAAAAGAATAAGATTGTAGTGGGCTTATGGAGAACATATCAAAACTATGAGGTGAAATTCTGTCACTAACGGGACCAATAGGTTGGATTGATATCAACAAGGAGACGAGAAACTTATTTCACCGGGAAGATAAATAAAGACTTGGGTCCTTTATGAGCACCATAAATAGCAACAATCCTTAGGGAAGGCTTTAGGTGAAATATAACCCATGATAAATCCAATGAAGAGATTGATGGATTTAAAATACATCATTCCTAACAACATGTGACTCATGAAACATGAACTCTAATTATCAAGAATGACATAATACCACCTCCATGATATGGCAGAAAGAATTGTACTCCAGGTTGCAAGATGAAGAATGCTTGAGCTCCTCTGAAAAGAATGTTGATGAACCCTTCAAGAAGGAATTAAATCTTTTGGATGAAACAAGAATAAGAATTACATTATGCTTATCCTTCACCAATTAAATTGATGATAACCAACGGATTTTGTATACTACTTATTCTCGTAGAAAGGGTTAAGATAGATATAACGTCAACTTGAGAAAGGTCTTCAACGAACCACCAGTAGGATAGAAATAACAAATAAATTGATATGATAAACGAAGGAAGAGAATCTTGAATGAACCACCGTAAAAATTGAAAATGAACGAAGAGAAGATAAAGAAACACCTGGAAGAATTATGAAATGAACGAAGATGCTTGAGAGGATTTAGATACATGAGAACAAAGAGATGACGAACTAATTATAGATCAGTTGAACGATGCACCGGTAAGATTGGAGAATGATGACTGACAGCTGAGAATGAATAAGTCTTCTGAAAAGATGGGCTCCGGAGAATCAAATTGAAAAGAATCTTGAATTGCTCCGGATAGGTGAAAAGAAATCTCACAAATGAAAAACAATTATGAGAGGATGGCGGCAAGCTAGAATCACGAATCTTCAATAGAACGGATAAGCATTTAAGAGGAAATCTTCTTCAGTCTTCAAAGTCCAAGAATGACGACGAGAAACACCACCATGAATTATTTAGACACTCCAGAAGAATCAAAAGCGAATAGGTTGAGCCAACGATGAAAAGAAATTGAGAGATCTTGGAGAAACACATCTGACTGATGAAAAATTCATCTTTCGTCACACTTCGAAAAGAATTTCAGAGTAACTCCGGGAAGATTAGAAGAGTCAGGTAAGATCCTGGGAAAAGACCTGTGGGTTAGGGCCCACTCAAAAGATACACCGTTGAAGAAAATTTCTTGAAAAGAGAAATTGCACCGGTTGAATTAAAAGACTTGAATGAGAGAACATCCTCGAAATATCTTGAACAAATGCAGAGTGGAAACATGAATCTTCAAGATATCTTTAGCTCTCCGGAACAATAGAATAGCGAGAAATGAATGAATATGAGGAGCACCGACAAGAGAAGGTATTTGAAACGAGGAAAAAGGGATATGAGATCAACACTAATAGTTTGAATTGGTCCATCGGAGAAGGAAAGAATGAAGAATGATGAACTAGTAGAACATCTTCTTGAGAACCACCGGGTAAGAATATTGACGGAAAAGAATGGAGAGACTTCACATGAATAAAAGGATACTTCTATAAGAAATCTGAGTCTTTGAAGAAAAAAAACAAGGGAGGGTGGGCGGGAAAACAAAGGCAACTTGGAGACGGATGAAACAAACACCGTTGACGAAAAACTGATATTGGATCTTGCAAATGTTGAAATGATCGGATCCACTTGAAGAGAAACACGCCAGTTGAAAAGGATTGACATGACAATCTCGATTATCATGAAGGATTAGTATCCACATAGGAATATGAGAACACCGTTTAGGAAAGGTATCGAATCAACACTTGACTTCGAAGCAACTCGAATACCACAACTCAAAACAAAACAAAGGATTGGCTTGCAGAATAAGCCAGAACAAACATATGATAGAGATTTCGTCCAAAGTTTTCATGGTGGGGCCTACACGGGCTCGATCGTACATCACCATCATGTACAAGGCAGTGCACATGACATAGGAAGCGTCCTCGAGTCGGCATAGCCAAGGACTCTTTAAGACACAACGAGACCACTATAAAACCGACCGTGAATAGGCGGACCACTAGACGTCGAACCCCAATTTCATATCATACATACGTCAGAAAGATATCCTGAGAGCTACTTTAATTCCCACTTATAAACTCCCGAAATTTTCCGGTTATGCAATCAGGTGTTGGGGATACAGGGGAAGCATAATATCGCACCCAAACTAACAAATCCTACATCCAGCTGTATCCATCCTTCAACACATAACCAAGAAACCTCCGGAAATCATTTACCTCAACCTTCGAAAAGCATCCATTATACAAGTTATGGCAATACTCCCGAACTCCCGCCCCAGTACTGGGTGGCGTCGAGGTTATCTCACCAACAACTGCATAAAAGAGATTTTCGATGTCGGCGAAACTAATCTCAGGTATTCCAGAAATGCAACGATAAATTGTGACGACAACACCTCGGAGCTCAACTCCCCGGGACACTGCCACAACCCCTAAATGACAGGAGGCACCAAGAACAATGTTCTTGTCACAAAACCATCAGAACGATTCCAAGATACCCGCGTGATCCTAAATTTCTTTTAGTGAAATTTGAGAAGAGAAGAGTCAAAACTCTACGTCAGGATGCTTCACCAGAACGACGAAGGGACTGAGGAGTAAAAATAATTCTTAACTCTTCGATATATATATAATCCTAAATGACATAAAGCATTTTTCTAGACTCAACAACGCCAACGATTCGATCAAGCAGGGGGCTCCTAAGGTCAGGGAAGGCTCTGATACCAACTTGTAACGCCCTCGATGCGGCTATATCTCCTACGTGTCGAAGCACGACTTAGAGGCATAACCGCATTAAAAGCAATGTCGCAAGTGAGGTAACCTTCACACAACCCAAGTATTACATAAGGGGAAAAGATACATAGTTGGCTTACAATCGCCACTTCACACAAGTACATGAATAAAGCATTACAACAACCAGATACACACAAGGTCCGACTACGGAACCAAAATAAAAGAAGACTACCCCAAAAGCTACACAGATCCCCGATCGACCCGACTGGGCTCCACTACTGATCAACTAGAACGAAACAACACAAAGGACAAGATCTTCATCGAGCTCCTCCTTGTGCTTGGTTGCGACACCTGCTCGGTAACATCAGCACCTGCAAACTGGTTTTGGAAGTATCTGTGAGTCACGGGGACTCAGAAATCTCGCACCCTCGCGATCAAGACTATTTAAGCTTATAGGTAGGGTAAAAGGTATGAGGTGGAGCTGCAGCAAGCGACTAGCTTATTTGGTGGCTAACATATGCAAATGAGAGCGAGAAGAGAAGGCAAAAGCACGGTCGAACAACTATGATCAAGAAGTGATCCTAGAACAACCTACGTCAAGCAAAACTCCAACACCGTGTGCACTTCCTGGACTCCGCCGAGAAGAGACCATCACGATTACACACACGGTTGATGTATTTTAATTAAGGTCAACTTCAGGTTTTCTACAACCGGACATTAACAAATTCCCATCTGCGCATAACCACGGGCACGGCTTTCGAAAGTGCAAAACCCTGCAGGGGTGTCCCAACTTAGCCCATCACAAGCTCTCAAGGTCAACGAAGGACATTCCTTCTCCCAAGAAATTCCGATCAGACTCGGCATCCAGGTTAGAAGACATCTCGACAATGGTAAAACAAGTCCAGCAACACCGCCCGAATGTGCCGACAAATCCCGATAGGAGCTGCACATATCTCGTTCTCAGGGCACACTCAGATGAGACATCCTACGAGTAAAAACCAACCCTCAAGTTGCCCCGAGGTGGCCCCGCAGTCTACACGGTCGGACCAACACTCAGAGGACCACTGGCCTGGGAGGGGGGGTTAAAATAATGATGACCCTCGGGAGCGCGACTCCCAAGGGAAAAAGAGGCTAGGTGGTGAATGGTAAAACCAATGTTGGGCATTGCTGGAGGAGTTTTATTCAAGGCGAACTGTCAAGGGGTTCCCATTATAACCCAACCACGTAAGGAACGCAAAATCCGGGAAGATAACACCGATATGACGGAAACTAGGGCGGCAAGAGTGGAACAAAACCCCAGGCATAAGGCCGAGCCTTCCACCCTTTACCAAGTATATAGATGCATTAATTAGATAAGAGATATTGTGATATCCCAACAAAATATCCATGTTCCAAACATGGAACACGCTCCAATCTTCACCTGCAACTAACATCGCTATAAGAGGGCTGAGCAAAGCGGTAACATAGCCAAACAACGGTTTGCTAGGACAAGGTGGGTTAGATGCTTGGATTAGAATATGGGAGGCATGATAAGAAAGTGGTAGGTATGGCAACATAGGCATAGCAAAAGAGTGAGCAACTAGCAAGCAAAGATAGAAGTGATTTCGAGGGTATGGTCATCTTGCCTGAAATCCCGCAAGGAAGAAGAACGAGTCCATGAAGAAGATAAACAGACGTAGCCAAACGGGTCCTCAGGAACGCGATGTTATCAGAACCAACCTAGAGAAGCAACACCGGAAAGAAGCACACAACATAGTAAACAACCAACACACGAACATAGTATGATATGCGAGATGCGGTATGTGATGCATATGCATGATTTCGAAAGGAATGATTGAACCTGGACTCAACTTGGAAATCCAAGAGTGCCACTGTAAAGGTAAGGTGATTTCGGTTGAAATCGATATAAAGATCACCGGAATCGGATGAACTGTTTGGAAATGGCAAGCAAAATAAATATGGCACCGGTCTGCGATAATCAGCAAGTAGTCATCTAAATGCATCAAGTTAAATATGCTACAGCACTCAAACATGGCAACAAAATACATGGCAGGGATCCATCATGAAGCTTGACAAAAGATGAAAACTGAGCTACGGCTAATTCATCCATTAATAGGTTCAAACAAGCATGGCAAGAGTGCAAATGATAACATGTTTCAGACTTAGTGAAATAACATGTCAGGAATTTATCATCAGGAAGCATACTTTGGAGCATGAAAACTATATGCTACAGGAACTTAACATGGCAAAGCAAGGCATGTCATGAAGCTACTCAAAGCACTTAACAAAAGTCCCTTAGTGACCTTTAGCCAAAAGGGACCAGAGAATACAATTGCAAGCATGTGAACATGGCAAAAACATAAACAGATTCAGACTTAGCGAAAAACTGGAGCATGCAAATCAGTTAACGAGTAGGCATGTTTACGAGCTCGATGCACTCAGTACAAAGAATGGCATGAAAAACTAAGCATACACTCATCAAGAAGACATGGCATAGGAGCTATACATGGCAAGAACAACATCATAGCATGCACGGATCAATAGAAACATCCTCGGCAAAATCGCTAAACATGTCAACAATCTGCCAGGATCATTTTATAGCAAAAGTAGAGCTTGATTGACTCAAGCTAGGTTGCTCCATAAATGCAAACAAAGACATGGATGGATAGAGCACCACAATATTAACAAAACATCCTTACTGATCACCCTCTAAAGAGGCACGGATCAGTAGGAAACAATATGAACATATGGCATAACAACAAAAACAGGACAAGGACTTAGTGAAATTCTAAGTCCCGGAAATCAGCATTACCGATTACGCTACTTTGCAAGCTTGTGCTAGTCACCAAAAATATCACAAAAATACATGGCAAGCACCTCTGTAAAGATGGCATGGCATCTAACAAAACACATGTAGAGCTCAGGGTCATAGCATGCACACATTAATCATGGAAAAAATATGCCATTTGCTGAAACAGATCTGACAAATTCATCACGTAGCCCTCTTCCAACAGCACTTCGAGCATCAAGATGAGCTCAAATGAAAATGATGCAATGATATGAAATGATGTACTCGTCGAGACAAACATTTTGGTATGCTACACGCACGAATCGCACCAACGGTTGATGAGTTATGATGCGATGGAAAAAGCCTAAAAATACTATGATCCGGGGACTCAGCAGATCTCCAGTGAGCGTCAAATAATGAAAGTCGCATGGGGGCGGAGGATAGCTGGCTCCCACCATTGGGCTGAGCCCGTCTGAGTAGGAGGGAGTTGGGCCGGCTTGCGATGGGCCAGCCCACGCGGGCGCTGCAGGGGAGGCAGTTGGCGCACGTCGTCCTCCTCCCGTGCTCCTCACGGCAGTAGGCCATGGCGGCAGCGCGGAAGAACAAGGGACGCCGGCGCCGGCCGAGGCAAGACGGGGAGGGGCCTCGGTGGATCCGGGCAGATCCGGTGAGGCCGGATCCATTCCGGGCGGCGATGGCGGCGCTCATGGCAACGGAGGCACGCGACGATGAGGAGAAGGCCGGCAGGATCTTGATGAGGCGGCGATATTCAGCGATGGAGCGCGGGCGGCATGCAGTGGTGACGATGAAGCCACACGGGGCGCGAGGCGGCACAGCGGTGGATGGGCGGCGTCCCACGGGCGGTGGCGCGAGGTGGGGCGAACTCCGGTGGAGCACCGGCGAGCTCCGGCGGAGTTCCGGCGAGGCGTGCGCGGGCGGCGGTGGATCCAGGCTCGCGCGGACCCCGGATGGGCTCTGCGGGCCGCGGGGAGAGAGAGGGTCGGCAGGGTGAGATGGCGTGCCGTGGTTGGGTGAGGTGGCAGTGGAGCTGACGTGGCGGCGCACGATTGGTCGGAGTGAGGTGGCAGCGGCGGCGGACATGTCCGGCGTGGGAGGAAGAAACGTCCGGCGGTGCGAGGGAAGAGATCTAGGGTTTGTACTACGCAAAAATTTCGGAGAGCACATATATATTGGTAGGGAGGAAGAAACGACCGAGATGATGGAGAGGGTTTAGGTGGGTTTTGGGCCAGATTGGAGGGGTGTTGGGCTGCAACACACACGAGGCCTTTTCGGTCCCTCGGTTAACCATTGGAGTATCAAACGAAGTCCAAATGGCACCAAACTTGACAGGCGGTCTACCGGTAGTAAACCAAGGCCGCATGACAAGTTTCGGTCCAATCTGAAAAGGTTTAACACCCGCACACGAAAAGAGGTAGAAAGGACCACCGGATGGCATAGGAGTGCCGGATTGCAAAACGGACAACGGGGAAAATGCTCGGATGCATGAGACGAACATGTATGCAAATGAAATGCACATGATGACATGATATGCAATGCATGACCCCCAAGCAATGACAAGGCAACAACAGCGAATAACTGGAAGACACCTGACACATCGATCTCGGGGCGCTACAACAGCCAAAGTTTTTGTTCTACACCGCACAAACCAACAAGCAATGTAAACATCCTAAAGGCAAATCTTGGCACATTATTTTTATTACACAAAGGAATTGTACACGGGGATAATTATTTTTGTTGAAAAGTTTTTGTCATCAAGGGTCACAAAGTTTCCATGGGCATGAACGAAGTTCAAGGCTAGCTCCCATTTTAACAATGCTCGTCTTTCTCACTTTCGCTTTTCTTTTTGAAAAAGTTTTAGGTTCCCCTATTTATTTTTTTGTTTTTAAACTTTATAAAAGCACTCAACAGAAATAAATGACTCTCTAAAACATCCGGGTTGTCTCCCTAGCAGCGCTTTCTTTAAAGCCATTAAGCTAGGCATAAGGTGCTCAAGGAATGGATCCACCCGGATCCCAAGGTCTATCAAAGCCAAGTTTAATTAACAATGATTTGTAATTTAGTAGTGAGCACAAAGGAACATATATCATGTAATGACGAAGTCTAACTCTCTTCCTATGCATCGGCATGTCATAAAAGAACAATTCATGCACATAAAGTAAAGGCCAATGCATAGCATAAGAAGTTTCTTGTAATTTTATCATATTGGAAACATAGAGAGGCAGAGATGTAGTTCCTCTCTCATAATAATTGCAAGTAGGAGAAGCAAGCACATGCGTATTACATTCATCAAAATCATCATGTGCAATGGTAAAATGCAACCCATCAATCCTTAATAAGAGCAAACTTCTCCGATATAGTGTAGTTTGGAGAATTCAAAAAGATAATAGGACTATTATGTGTGTGGTGCAATAGCAACAATTTCATGTTTAACATAAGGAACTATAGCAAGTTCATCACCATAAGAATCATTCATATTGGCATCATAGCCACAAGCATAGCAAGCATCAAGTTCATCAAAAAGGGGTATTTCAAAAGAATCAACGGGATCATAACAATCATCATAGCAATCATCCTTCGGTAAGAACGAACGGACATTAAATAATGTATGAGTCAAAGAGTTACTCTCATTAAAAGGTGGGCACGGGTAGCTAATCTGCTCTTCCTCCTTTCGTTCTTCGCTCTCCTCATCATCTTTTTCATCCAATGAGCCCACAGTTTCATCAATTTCTTCTTCCATAGACTCCTGTAAAATATTAGTCTCTTCCTGGACAGCGGAGACTCTCTGAATAAATTCATCAATATCGGAATTTAATTCATGATTATCATAGCAATATTTAAGGATAACTAAATTTTCAGGTCTGTAAATAGCATCATAAAGATTTTCACACTCTTTAAACAAAGATTCAATTTCATAAGCACCCATAAAAGCAACGAATTCTTCTATTTGTTCCACATCATAGTAATCATATATACCATTATCATAAGAAGCCAAGTATTTATCATCATTAAATTTGCATGAAAAGGGAAGGTGTGGAGCCTTCATCCTAGAGCAACAAGTATAATCATATCTCAAGCATAGTTGCCTAGCATACCAATACAACATATAAATTTGATCCCATAATAGTTTCTCTTTTTGAGTCAAGCGATAATCCCTAAAGTATTAACGTTGATCCAATGTGTCTCCCATTACAAAGTTGAATGGGGTTTTCTCAGGATTATCAAAGTAGTACATAATATCTTTCACATAATGAGCATCGAGTGTTTTAGGAGGTTCCCCATCTCCATGTTCCATATCCATAACTAAAGATAGAGAACAACTTAAAACAGCAAATAAAAATTACTTAGTGATAAAGCAAACAAGCACACACGAGAATATTCACCCCACGCTATAACTCCCTGGCAACGGCGCCAGAAAAAGGTCTTGATAACCACAAGTATAGGGGATCAATTGCAGCCTCTTTCGATAAGTAAGAGTGTCGAGCCCAACAAGGAGCTAAATGTAGAACAAATATTCCCTCAAGTTCTATCGACCACCGATACAACTCTACGCACGATTAACGTTCGCTTTACCTAGAACAAGTATGAAACTAGAAGTACTTTGTAGGTGTAGTTGGATAGGTTCGCAAGATAATAAAGAGCGCGTAAATAAAAAGTAGGGGCTGTTTAGATAAAGAAATAACTAAGTTAGTTTTCGTAGAGAGCTTGTTGTCACACAAGAAAGTTATTTGTCTCTAGGCAATCGATAACTAGACCGGTAATCATTATTGCAATTTTATTTGAGGGAGAGGCATAAGCTAACATACTTTCTCTTCTTGGATCATATGCACTTATGATTGGAATTCTAGCAGGCATCCGCAACTACAAAAGATCATTAAGGTTGATGTAGGGTAGGAACCCTAACCGGCCGATCTTTCATGAAAGGAGCACATCCCGTGATGAACACGAAGAACACGAGGATGGAAACGAGGGGAAACACATGGAAAACACAAGATAACACTCAAACCAACAAGTATGATCACACATGCGCTAGATCCATGAACACAAAGGAAGATACAAGATCCACGATCATCTAGGGATGATACAAAGGTAGTCGGTCTTCTCCGAAGGAGGTCTTGAGGTTCTTCCTGTTAAGGGGTCTTGAATCCGCTTGGGGGCTCTTCTCCATAGGAGGCTCAATCTCCGAGGAGAAGGTAACCAAGTGGATGAGCAAAGCTCTCACATGAAATATGAGCTAATCCTTTGCTAACCCGAGCTAGGATGAATAGGGTGTCTATTTATGGTCTTAGTGCAAATGGGGGGCGAAAGGAGAGGGTACATTGCCTTCGGGCCCGAAACTGGACACACCCAGGTACCGGCCGTCCGTTGGGGGCCGGTCGCCCTGTGGCTCACGGGCGGCCAGACGTCCGGTAGTGGCCGGTTTTCTATTGGTTCTGGCTCGGATGTGGACATTGCAGATTTCTGGAAGGGGCCGATTGTCCGGTCACCGGACGTCCAGTGGCGTCAGACTTCCGCTCGTTTGGCTCGGGTGCGGTGTCGCCGGTTGTCTGGTCTGGGCTGGATGTCTGCTCGCTGTAGCTCGACTAGGGCTTCAGGCTCCGGACGTCCGGTCCCGACCGGTAGTCCGATGGCTGGGACTTCTTCTCTAGCTCTCCTTCTTCACGTCCGTCTTGCTCTTCTTCTTCTACTTGCTCCTTAGCTTCTTCATGGCCAACTCCTAGATACCTTAGTATGCACAATGTCTCCGTTTGAGGTAGTAGCCATGTCTCATGTGTATTGAAGTGGAAGTGTGAGAGGAGAGATGTCAGCTTGGTTTCGAGAGCTCTTGCACATGCTCGTGTCATGGGTCCACTAGGCACTTGGTGAGGCGATGGTAGGTCCATGGGGATGACCATGGGATGCTCCGCATCATCTCCCCTCCCTTGGGGAAGATCCATCCTCGGATCGAATTCTTCGTCACCATGGAAGGGCGAGAGGTCCTTGACATTGAAGATATCGCTCACGTTGTACTTGTCGCGGGGGAGGTCGATCTTGTAAGCGTTGTCGTTGTAGCATGCAAGCACCTTGAAGGGTCCATCCGCTCATGCTCGAAGTTTCGACTTGCGTTCTTGGGGAAAGTGGTCCCTGCGAAGGTGTAACCACACAAGATCTCCAATGTTGAATACCATGGGGTGCTTGTTGATGTTGAGCTTGGTCGCAAGTCGTTGTACTTGGTGCTCGATAGTATGTCTTGTCTCTTCATGCACCTTCTTGAGATGTGTCACACGTGCACTTGCGTACAAATTGATGCACTCTTGGAGTGGTAGAGGGAGAATGTCCAATGGGGACAAAGGATTGAATCTGTAGACGACCTCGAAGGGGGACCTGCCAATTGTGGAGTGTCTTGCTCGGTTGTAGGCGAACTCGGCGATAGGTAGGCACTCCTCCCACTCGTTGATGTTCTTGATGAGTACTCGAAGTAGAGCGGAGAGTGTGCGGTTGGTCACCTCCGTTTGGCCGTCGATTTGTGGATGATACGCCGTGGAAAAGAGTAGCTTGATTCCGAGCTTGGCGCATAGGGTCTTCCAAAAATAGCTAAGGAATTTGACGTCGCGGTCCAAGCCGATAGTCTTTGGCACTACATGTAGACACAATATTTCCCTACAAAAGAGATTAGCAACATGTGAAGCATCGTCTATCTTGTTGCAAGGAATAAAATGTGCCATCTTAGGGAAACGGTCCACAACGACAAATACCGAATCCTTTCCATTTCTAGTACTAGGAAATCCAAGTATGAAATCCATGCTAATGTCTTCCCATGGTTCATATGGAATTGGGAGAGGCATGTAAAGGCCATCAGATTGAGCTTTGGTCTTAGTTTGGCGACATGTAGAGCATCGGTTGGTGAAGCGGTTGACGTCGCGAAACATGTTGGGCCAAAAATAGTTCATGGAGAGCGTTCTGAAAGTCTTATCGCATCCAAAATGTCCCATTAAGCCTCCTCCATGAGATTCCTGTAAAAGCAACAAACGAAGAGAAGACTCGGGGATGCAAAGCTTGTTAGCTCTCATAAGATATCCATCTTTGATGTAATAGCGTTGTAACGCCCCGGACACACCCGCCGGTGGTCGTTACTCTTCGCGGGATCTAGACTGGCCCCACATATCAATACTAGTCTTTTCTGCGCACTTTGTCCTCACTCGTGCGCACCCGGGAGCAACTTCCCGGTCGATCACCCATCCTGAAACTACTCCAAGATGAGCACGCTTAACTTTGGAGTTCTTTCCGAATGGGCTCCCGGAAAAGAAGGAATTCCTTATTGATATGAGTAGTCTACCATCCCTAATAATCCAGGCTATCACATACACCCCCACTCAGAGGAACCGAGGTCCTCGTCGGGCCACAGGAACGTTCCCTCTTGGCACATACGTCTATGCATCCAGTCCGGTACATGTGCGCGGAACCCAAGGGAAAAAAGGCTTAGGTGACAAATGGTAAAACCAAGGTTGGGCCTTGCTGGAGGAGTTTTATTCAAGGCGAACTGTCAAGGGGTTCCCATTATAACCCAACCGCGTAAGGAACGCAAAATCAAGGAACATAATACCGGTATGATGGAAACTAGGACGACAAGAGTGGAACAAAACACTAGGCATAAGGCCGAGCTTTCCACCCTTTACCAAGTATATAGATGCATTAAGGTAAACAAGATATAATAATGATATCCCAACAATAAACATGTTCCAACAAGGAACAAACTCCAATCTTCACCTACAACTAACAACACTATAACAGGGGCTGAGCGGAGCGGTAACATAGCCAAACAACGGTTTTCTAGGACAAGGTGGGTTAGAGGTTTGACATGGAAATATGGGAGGCATGATATAGCAAGTGGTAGGTATCGCAACATAGCAAAAGAGCGAGCAACTAGCAAGCAAAGATAGAAGTGATTTCGAGGGTATGGTCATCTTGCCTGCAAAGTTCTCCGAGTTGACGTAAGCTTGATCCTCGTAAGCGTACTCAACGGGTTCCTCGATCATGTACTCGTCTTTCGGCTCTACCCAAGGCAAGAACACAAGCAAAGGAAAACACAATCAACCACAGTGCAATGCGCAAGCAACATGATGCAAAACATGGCATGCTATGCGGGATGTGATATGCAATGCATATGCATGCTCCAGAAGGAAAAGATTGAACTAGGCCTCAACTTGGCAAACCAAGAGTGCCCCTGGAAAGATGAGTTGATTTCGGTCGAAATTGATATAAAGATCACCGGAATCGGATGCACGGTTTGCAAATGGCAAGCAAAACAATAATGGCACTATTCTGCAATAAACAGCACGATACCATCTAGAATGCAACAAGAAACTAAGCTACTGCACTCCAACATAGCAACAAAGCACATGGCAGTGATCTACTCAAGATGCTTGACAAAATATGAACACTGAGCTACGGCTAAATCACACAATAGTAGGTTCAAACAAGCATGGCAAAAAGGCAAAAGGTATCAGGTTCACAAACTTAGTGAAAATAACAACATGCCAGGAATTAACACCAGGAAGCAATGTTTAGAGCAAGATAACAACATGCTACAGGATCAGAACATAGAAACACAAGGCACGGTATGAGAGTACTCAAAGAATATAACAAAAGTCCCTTACTGACCATAAGAAAAAAAGGATCATAAGATATGATGGCACCCACGTAAACATAGCAAGTTCTGTTAACAGATTCAGACTTAGCAGAAAACTGGACATGGCAAAACAGAATTACGTAGGCATGTTTGCAAGCTCGATGCACTCAATACAAGGCATTTCATGACAAGCTAAGCATAAACCCAGTAAGAAGACATGATCAAGCAGATAAACATGGCAAGAACAATCTCATAACATCCATGGATCAACTACAACAACCTTGGCAAAATTGATTAACATGTAAACAATCTGCCAGGAACATTTTATAGAAAAAGTAGAGCAAGATTGAGTCATGCTAGGGTACTCCATAAATGCAAACAAAGACATGGATGGATAGAGCACAACCATATGCCCAAATCATCCTTACTGAACATACTCAAAAGAGGCATGGATCTCTCTGTAGCAACATGAATACATGGCATTGAAATAACAGCAGGGAAATGACTTGGGGAAAATCCAAGTCCATGAAATCAGCAACATCACGAGAGCTACTTTGCATGCTTGTGCTAGTCACCACATTGATCACAAAAATACATGGCATACACCCCTGTAAAGATGGCATGGCATAGCCCAAAACACATGTAGGGTTTAAGTTCATAGGAGGCACACAATAATCGTGGCAAAAATAACAAAAGCTCATAATCTGATAAGAATTAGGAACTAATATTTTATAGCACTCTTGCAATAGCATTTTAGGCATCAAGATGGACTCAAACGAGCATGGTGCAATGGAACAAAGTTAAGTGGACATCCGGACGAACATTTTGATACCTCATATGCACAAAACGGACCACCGAGCAGAGAGTTATAGAATGTTGAACAAGGGAATAAAAATATGAGGATTTGGGACTTAGTAAAAAACAACCTCAGGAAAAGTGGACGCGGAGGATCGGGACAGCGCGGTGCGGGACGGGACAGCGCTTGGATCGGTGGACCCGCGGATCCAGGGTGGAGGGATCCCGACTGGGACTGTTGGAGTCATTGCCGGCAGCGCGCCGGCTCCGACGACGAGCGGGACGACAGAGCGGGGCTCCGGCGAGGTCGCGGTAGGAACAGAGGGCGGCGGCGCGCCGGGATCGACCGGATCGGGGCAAGCACGGTCGCTGGGTGGCAGATCTGGACGGAGGCGGGATGAGGCGGCGAGCTCCTCACACGGCGCCGGCGAGGAAGGATGGCGGTGGGGCGAGGTGCTCCGGCGAGGACGCGGGGCGGCGGAGCGGAGCTTGCGGCGGCGGAGACGTGGAGCCGGGCGGCGGGGCGCGCGAGGGGATGCGGGAGGCGGTGATGGGCCGGGCGGGCCCGCGGCGGGTGGCGGCGGAGGTGCCATGTGGCGCCCTCTAGTTGGCCGCGGGCCGCGGCGCGATTAAGTCCGGTCTGGGACGAACATGTCCGGTGGCGAGAGGGGAAGATCTAGGGTTTCATCTGCGCGAATTTCGGAGGGGAGACACCTATTTATACATAGAAGGAGCTAGGAGAGTCCAAATGAGGTGCGGTTTTCAGCCACGCGATCGTGATCGAACGGCCGAGAGGATGGAGGGGGTTTGGATGGGTTTTGGGACACTTTGGAGGGGTGTTGGGATGCAACACACACAAGGCCTTTACGGTTCCCCGGTTAACCGTTGGAGTAACAAACAAACTCCAAATGGCACGAAACTTGACAGGAGGTCTACCAGTGGTATATCAAGGCTGTTTGGCAAATCTCGGTCCAATCCGAGAACGTTTAGCACCCGCACACGAAAAAGAGGCAAAAGGGGACGCCGGAGGACATAGGAGTGTCGGATCGCAAAACGGACAATGGGGAAAATGCTCGGATGCATGAGACGAACACGTATGCAAATGCGATGCACATGATGACATGATATGAGATGCATGACATGGACAAAATGCAAAATGAAGACAAAACCCAACCACAAGGGAATATCATAACTTAGAGCCAAAAATGGCAAGAGTTGGAATACAAATATGGCAAGTTACATTCGGGGCGTTATAAGCGTTCCCAAGAGGTGTGCGTCAAACACTTGGCATAAGGAGTAGCAAAAGTAGGATCATGCTCATACAAGTCTTTTATATGCTCAAAGCCAATGACATCCAATTCAAGTTGAGTAACAAGCATGCATATGCGGGAAAGGGCATCCGCCACAATGTTTTCCTTACCTTTAATGTACTTGATGACATAAGGAAAAGACTCAATAAATTCACTCCATTTAGCATGACGCTTGTTCAACTTGGTTTGGCCATTAAGATACTTGAGCGTTTCATGATCGGTATGAATGATGAATTCATGAGGGTGAAGATAGTGTTCCCATTCATGCAAAACGTGGACTAAAGCATATAGCTCTTTGTCATATATGGGGTAATTGAGTTGCGCTCTGGAGAGTTTCTCACTAAAGTAAGCTATGGGGCGCTTCTCTTGCATTAACACACCTCCTATGACATTACCACTAGCATCGCAATGAATCTCAAAAGGTTTGTCAAAGTTGGGTAATGCAAGCACGGGAGCATGAGTAAGCAAATTCTTAAGCTCATTGAAAGCGGTATCTTGGGATGGTCCCAAAATAAAAGGCGCATTCTTCTTGCTCAAAGCATGCAAAGGCGAAGCAATGGTGCTAAAATCTTTCACAAAGCAACGATAGAAACCTGCAAAGCCAAGAAAGCTATGCACTTGTTGCAAGTTGGTTGGTTGTGGCCAAGTCTTAATAGCATTGATCTTGGACTCATCAACATGAACACCCTTAGAGGAAAAAACAAAACCCAGGAAAACAAGCTTGTCAATGCCAAAAAGGCATTTCTCCATATTAGCATAGAGATGCTCTTCTCGAAGAGTTTGCAAAACGGTTCGGACATGGGTGACATGCTCTTTGAGAGACTTGCTAGAAACAAGGATATCATCGAACTAGACCACAAAAAACACACCAATGTAAGGGCGAAAGAAATGATTCATAAGACACATAAAGGTACCCGGTGCTTCCAATGGACCCATAGGCATGACTAACCACTCATACAAGCCAAACATGGTTTTGAAAGCGGTTTTCCATTCATCACCCTCTTGGTATTTGATAGTAACCACTCTTAAGATCAATTTTCGAAAATATAGTGTCACCACTAAGTTCATCAAGCATATCATCAAGGCGTGGAATGGGATACCTGTAACGAATGGTGATAGCATTGATAGGTCTACAATCGGAGCATATGCGAAAGCTACCATCTCGTTTTGGCACAAGAATGACCGAGACGGCACAAGCGCTAAAACTTTGACGCACATGTCCATGGTCTATGAGATGCTTTACTTGCCTTTGTATTTCTTTGGTTTCTTCGGGGTTGACGCGGTAGGGAGCTTTGTTCAGTAGCGGTGCTCCAGGGATGAGGTCGATGCGGTGCTCGATGCCTCGTAGTGGAGGAAGTCCCGGAAGTAGCTCGTCGGGGAAAACATTGTGAAATTCCTCCAAAAGAGAAGACAACACTAGAGGAAGAGTGTGAGAGGTGTTAGCTTGTGGTGCATTGTCCTTGCATAAAAGGACGTACTGTTGGACACTAGATGGATACTCACACACTCCTCTTATCTCACTTTTGGTGGAAAATAGGACTAAGTTCTTCTTTTCGCTCATCGTGGAGGTGCTCGAGTTGGGCTTGTGGCGCTCACTCTCTTTTTGGTGGCTCGCTCTCTCACTATTATATCCACGATGGGTGGCTTGCTTGTCGGTGACAACTTGGCTTGGAGACATGGGACGAAGTACGTACTCCTTTCCCTTCATCTTGAAGATGTAGTGGTTCATTCGGCCGTTGTGGATGACTCCTCTATCAAATTGCCATGGGCGTCCAAGGAGGAGGTGGCAAACGGTCATTGGAACGATGTCGCACTCCAAAGTGTCTTCATAGGCACCAATTTTGAAGGAGACTTGTGCTCGATGCTCGACTTGGATAGTGTCGGAGTCGCTAAGCCATTTCACTTTGTATGGGTGTGGGTTCTTCGTCTTGGGCAATTGGAGCTTGGAGCAAAGTTCTTCACTTGCGAGATTATGACAACTCCCTCCATTGATGATGACCTTGACGGAGCGCCCATTGATGCCGGCCTTGGTATGAAAGATAAGGCATCTTTGGTCTTCTTCTTGATGATGTTGTAGAGTCAAGACCTTGGAGACAACACGAGCTGGACTTGAATCTTCATCACAAAATACTTGTTCTTCTTCATTGTTCACTTGCCGGTGCATGGCGACTTGCTCGATAGCATCCATTTCTCCTTCACTCGTTCGCTTGTTGGTGCACTCATAGGACTTGTTGCCTTGGCCTCCGCATGTGAAGCATTTGAAGGAACTCGTTTTGACGGTCTCATCGGTTGGAGTGGATGATGATGAAGCTCTCGGCTTGAAGTTGCTTGTAGTAGGAGGATGACTTGGGGTTGACTAAGCTTTCTTGGAACTCGACTTGTTGACGTTGCTTGTAGAAGGCTCGGTAGACGGTGTTGTAGTCATTGAAGCTTGGGTGTTGGAGAAGCCGTATGACTTGGATGAGAACTTGGCATACTTGAAATCATATTGCACTTGACGTTCCTCTTTTGTATCTTGACGCACTAGCTCGATGAGGTTCGAGTATGGTTGGAAGTCGGCAGTCTTCTTTATAGGATGGTTCAGTCCATTCAAGAAATGTGCCATAGTTTGCTCATCATCTTCTGTGACGTTGGCTCTTATCATGGCAATGTCCATCTCCTTGTGGTATTCTTCAATGCTCTTCATTCCTTGCTTGAGTAGTTGGAGTTTCTTGAAGAGGTCATGGTTCTATTAGGTAGGCACAAAGCGTGCTCTCATGACATCCTTCATTTGTGCCCAAGTAGTGACGGGTGGTTCACCTCTTGCCTATCGGTGCTCGATAACTTGTTCCCACCAAATGGGGACATAGTCTTGGAACTCAAGGGATGCCATTGCGATCTTCTTGTCTTCTTCATAGTTGTGCAAACGGAAGATTTTGTCGACCTTCAATGCCCATGAAAGGTACTCTTTGGGATCGTTGCTTCCGTTGAACTTTTGCATGGTGAACTTGAGCTTGCCATAGCATTGCTATTCATTGTGTTGGGGTTGGGGATGATGACGCCCATGTTGTCGATGATTGTCAAGCTCGTGTTGCTCTTGGTGAGGAGGGTTTTCAACATCATGTTGCTCTTGTTCTGGAGGATTTCCATTGTTGTCATGCTGTTGATCAACTTCATGTTCTTCGCGAGCTTGTGGAGGAGGTTATCGAGCTCGAGGAGGAACTTGAGGAACTTGACGATGCACGCGAGCTTGAAATCTTCGTTCTTGAACTTCTTCGCGAAGTGCTTCTTCATGTTCACGAGCTTGTCGGCCTCGGTTGGCTATGGCTCGACTGGAACCTTGGAGGGCTTGTTGCGCCTCAAGTGCTTGAGCTTCACGGAGTTGTTGTTCTTGGCATTCTGCCTTGGCATCTTGTGCATCTTAGTGTAGACGCGCGTGCTCTTCCTCTTCATGTTGGCGTTGTCGTTGCCGTTCTCATGCTAGCGCAAAAGGCTCTTGGGTTTGGCATTGTCGGTGCTCTTGAGAGTTGGTGTTGCGTAGAGGATTGAGGCTTGCTTGACGATCATTGCGCGCGACACGGCATAGAGTGTTCGATGGCGGTGTACCTGAGCCGGAGAGGGTGAAGTCTGAGTGTCGACTTGAGAGGCTCCTTCTTGAAGGGGACGAAGTGGAAGAAGAGCGGTTGAGCAACAAAGTGCGAATCTCGTCCATCCTTGCGTCATTCTCTTGCTTGTGATCATCAAGCTTGTGGTCGAAGTAGTCCCTTGTACGTTGCTTGGAGAGTCGCAAGTCGGCGGCGAGGTTGTCAACGCATTCACTCATTGCTTGTTGCTCTTGATGCAAAGCACGTTGTGCACCAAAGAGGTGGCTCTTGGTGACGTAGGAGTTCATATTGTTGTCGTGCTCAATGAAGAGTTGGTTGGTCGAAGTAGTTGGCCTATCAATCATTCCAAGATAAAAATGTGAGTGGTAGAAAGGGAAGAACTAATACCAAATGTACCTTAACCGAAGTTGAAAGTGGATCAATGATCACTCCAATGTGGACAAGGAAATTGCACAATTGGTACCAATTCTTGTCGGTTTCTCACACCTACACAAGTAAAAGCTTATGGTGGAGCTTGGTTAGGATCGTGGCACAAAATTTGATGCAATTGTAATTGAGCTTCAATAATGTTGGAGAAGATTCACAAGATTGCAATGCAACAAGGATACCAAGCAATATAATGTACACGGAAACACACATGCAAAACGATAAATGGGGTTGGGCAATCAAGGTTGAGCCAAAATGTGGAATCCACAAAAATGCTCTTGTTGCACAACACTAGAGAGACGCTTGCACGACTGCACAATAGGCGGATACAAAGACTTGTGCACAACCTACTAAGCAAAAATGAAACGACTTCTATCCCAAGTATGCTCTATGCAAGGTGTTTCTATGATATGATCCAAGATGATCTAATATGACAATCTTAATGTTGTATGATGCTATGGTTCTTGCTTAAAAGCTCTTTGCTTATCTTTTGCTTTTGCTTAAAAGCTTGTTTGGCTCTTTGATCTTTGAGCTCTTTTCTCACACAATGCTTGACGAACCAAGATAGCAACTGTGTATGCGATGACAACCTTGTGACACAAGATATGATACCAAGATATGCAACAATGATGTATGTATGCTATGGGAAGTATGATCACTAATGTGCACAAGTCTCATTGCCGGCAATACTCAATGGCTAGTCTCGATGGGTAAGCAACGCAAAGGAGTATGGCTATGATGGCTATCAATGTAATGGCAAGAGTGATATGTCCAATACCAAGGTGAGGTTACCGTTTCTTGCGGACGGCATGGTGTCAACATGGTGTCATGAATACCAAGATGTAGTCGAGGTGGTCATTGTTGATGACGTGTCCATAGCGAAGATGAGCGGCGATGATGTTGATGTCAAACCGTACCTAGATAACCGAAACACAAAAGGATACAGAACCGCAACTCAAAATACCAAAGCTTGAAGTGGCAACACGTGTCGGAGTGTGAAACGGGTAAGAAATGGTGGTGGTATGCGGAAGTGGTGAAGGTCTATAGGTGGTAGGAGTGTGTGTGCGGAAATGTGGGGCGGTGGTGGTGACTAAACTAAAAAAATCAGTTTCGTCAGGTAACTCCGGACGTCCGGTGGTGAGCGGTCGTCCGGTCGTCGGACGTCCGGTGGCGAGCGGACGTCCAGTGCCTGGGCGAAAATCGGGCACGGGATGAATCGCACGTGTACGAGGTGGATGAGGTGAAAATCGTTGAGTCCGGGCGATCTTATGGATCGAAAGGATGGGGCAAGGGGTGAAAAGCTAGATCCACTCAAAACAAAGCAACTCCAGGGATCAAATCCAACAAAATTTCAACACACCAACAAATCACAAAAAAAAAATCGGGATATTTTTGTGGGGAATTTTTGAATTAGGGACAAAAACAACAAAAACTAGGGTAGCAACACAACGGGGAGGCTCTGAAATCGTGATCAACGAGGCTCTTAATACCAAGATGATGTAGGGTAGGAGCCCTAACCGGCCGATCTTTCATGAAACGAGCGGATCCCGCGATGAACATGAAGAACACGAGGATGGAAACGAGGGAAAACACGTGGAAAACACAAGAGAACACTCAAAACAACAAGTAGGATCACACATGCGCTAGATCCATGAACACAAAGGAAGATACAAGATCCACGATCAACTAGGGACGATACAAAGGTAGCCGGTCTTCTCCGAAAGGAGGTCTTGAGGTTCTTCCCGTTAAGGGGTCTTGAATCCACTTGGGGGATCTTCTCCATAGGAGGCGCAATCTCCAAGGAGAAGGTAACCAAGTGGATGAGCAAAGCTCTCACACAAAATATGAGCTAATCCTTTGCTAACCCTAGCTAGGATGAATAGGGTGTCTATTTATAGTCTTAGTGCAAATGGGGGGTGAAAGGAGGCAGTACATGGGCTTCGGGCCCGAAACTAGACACAGCCAGGTACCGGACGTCCGCTGGGGCCGGTCGTCCGGTGGCTCACGGGCGGCCGGACGTCCGGTAGTGGATGGTCGTCCGCTGGTTCTGGCTTGGATATGGACGTTGCGGATTTCTAGAAGGGGCCGGTCGTCTGGTCGTCGGGCATCCGGTGGCGTCGGACTTCCGCTCGTTTGGCTCGGGTGCAGTGTCGCCGGTCGTCCAGTCTGGGCTGGACGTCCGGTCCCGACCGGTCGTCTGGTGGCTGGGACTTCTTCTCCAGCTCTCCTTCTTCACGTCCATCTTCCTTTTCTTCTTCTCCTTGCTACTTAGCTTCTTCATGGCCAACTCCTAGATACCTGAGTATGCACAATGTCTCCTTTTGAGGTAGTAGCCATGTCTCATGTGTATCAAAGTGGAAGTGTCAGAGGAGAGATATCGCCTCGGTTTCGGGAGCTCTTGCATGTTCTCGTGTCATGGGTCCACTAGGCACTTGGTGAGGTGATGGTAGGTCCATGGGGATGACCATGGGATGCTCCGCATGAAAGGTAAAACCAAACCATAGCATTATAAGGCATCAAGTACTCTTTATTCCCATACGCAAACAACCTACTTACTCGGGTCTGTGTTTCTATCAGTAACGCCACCCACCATAAGCTAATCATGAACATATTGCAAACCCTACAGCGGGGATCCCTCATGCTTGCGCGACACGGAGAGCACCATAGGACAACACCAATAATAAGACATGCAACTCAAACCAATCACAATCATCAATTAACCCATAGGACAAAACGGATCTACTCAAACATCATAGGGTAGCTGTCGGTGTCAAAACCGGCGGATCTCGGGTAGGGAGTCCCGAACTATGCGTCTAGGCCAGATGGTAACAGGAGGCAGGGGACACGATGTTTTACCCAGGTTCGGGCCCTCTTGATGGATGTAAAACCCTACGTCCTGCTTGATTAATATTGATGATATGGGTAGTACAAGAGTAGATCTACCACGAGATCAGAGAGGCTAAACCCTAGAAGCTAGCCTATGGTATGATTGTTGTTATGGTTGTTGTTCTATGGACTAAAACCCTTTGGTTTATATAGACATCGGAGAGGGTTAGGGTTACACAAGGTCGGTTACAAAGGAGGAGATATCCATATACGTATTGCCTAGCTTGCCTTCCACGCCAAGTAGAGTCCCATCCGGACATGAGACGAAGTCTTCAATCTTGTATCTTCATAGTCTAACAGTCCGACCAATGTAGATAGTCTGGCTATCCAGAGACCCCCTAATCCAGGACACCCTCAGTAGCCATACATCATTGGGAAATAATATATAGCATTGAGCACCATCTTTAAGTAGAGATTACAGCGGGTAAAAGAGGGGTTACACCGCTGCATGGAGGGGGGAAGAGTTGGTGATGATGGCGGTGAAGTTGTTGGTGTAGATTGCGGTGATGATGATGGCCTCGGCGGCATTCTGGCGCCACCGGGAGAGAGGGGGACAGAGCCCCCCTTCTTCTTCTTCCTTGACCTCCTCCCTAGAGGGGAGAAGGGTTTCCCCTCTTGTCCATGGCCTCCATGGCGGCGGAGGGGCGACAGCCCCTCCGAGATTGGATCTGTCTCTATCTCTCTCTGTTTCTACGTTCTCGATTCTGGCCTTTCACCGTTTCTTAAATTCCCGGAGATCCGTAACTCCGATTGGGCTCAAATTGTAACACGATCTCTATCTAGATATTGGTTTTCTTGAGGCGAAATAGGGGCACCAACCGCCTTATGGGGTGGCCACCAGGGCCCAGTAAACGCCTGATGCCCTGGGGTGCGCCCCCTGCCTCGTGGCCCCCTCGGGCATCGTCTCGCATTGATTATTCTTCCAAAACATCACATATATTCCAAAAAAATCTCCATCAGTTTTTATCCCGTTTGGACTCCGTTTGATATGGATTTTCTGCGAAACAAAAAACATGCAACAAACAGGAATTGGCACTCGGCACTTGGATCAATATGTTAGTCCCAAAAATAGTATAAAAAGTTGCCAAAATTGTATGAAAGTTGTATAATATTGGCATGGAACAATAAAAATTATAGATACAACAGAGACATATCACTACCCTGCACGGCACCTCCTAGCCAATAAAAATGGGGGAGGCGTGTTGGCACGTAATTGGTAAGTAGAATGCCCACGATTTCAATAATACTTGTGTTTTCGATTTGTAACGTGACATCACTTGTTCCAAAATGACTTTCTTGATTGTTAATGTGTGCACCTTCGCAAATCAGACAAAAAAATACCACATCATGTTGGTGCCATGTCATGACACCATGCCAAGTTTCATGATTTTTCAGGCGTGTTTTGGATTTACAGGAATTAAAAAACCAAGTTTCTCGATCTTTCCAGCCGCGCCACGGCGCCAAATTGTTTGAATTTCATTCGCATTTCTTGCATGAAACCTAGAAATTCACCCAATGACACACATGTGATTTTTCAACGAACTTTGGTGCACTGGACCATGTGCTTGTAGTTCAAATTTGAATTATGCACATTAAATGCCCAAAAATTCGATTAATGTATAGAAAGGCCAAACGAACCTGGAATAATTCCAAAATTTAGCACAATACTTCTTTTTTGGTCTAATCTGCCTTTGTAAAAAAATTAAGGCGAGAGAAGGTAGTGTACGTATGTCGTTTCACACACGGAGGTGACACGTTCCCTGTCGGAACCACGAGCCTTCTTGAGAGAAGCTCCAGTTTGCAAGAAGCTTATACCAAAGCTTGTCCCAATTCGTCCAAAAAAATTAACGCAGCATGTTGGTGCCATGTCAAGACACCATGCCAAGTTTCATGATTTTCAGGCGTGTTTTCGATTTACATGAATAAAAAAACCAAGTTTCTCAATCTTTCCGGCCGAGCCACGACGCCCGGATGTTTGAATTTCATTCCCATTTCTTGCATGGGACCTAGAAATTCTCCCAAGGACACACATGTGATTTTTCAACCAACTTTGGTGCACTAGAGCATGTGCTTGTAGTTCAAATTTGAATTATGCACATTAAA
The DNA here is from genome assembly GCF_003073215.2 of Triticum urartu. Taxonomy (NCBI): domain Eukaryota; kingdom Viridiplantae; phylum Streptophyta; class Magnoliopsida; order Poales; family Poaceae; genus Triticum; species Triticum urartu. The sequence continues at coordinate 366,931,884 of NC_053025.1, read as the reverse complement.
TGCCCAGAAATTCAATTATTATATAAAAAAGGCCAAACGAACCCGGAATAATTCCAAAATTTAGCACGATACTTCTATTTGGTCTAATATGCGTGTGTAAAAAAATTAAGGCGGGAGAAGGTAATGTACATATGTCGTTTCGCACATGGAGGTGACACGTTCCCTCTTGGAACTACAAGCCTTCTTGAGAGAAGCTCTGATTTGCAAGAAGCTTATACCAAAGCTTGTCTCAATTCGGCCAAAAATATTAACGCAGCATGTTGGTGCCATGTCATGACACCATGCCAAGTTTCATTATTTTTAGGCGTGTTTTGGATTTACATGAATTAAAAAACCAAGTTTCTCTATCTTTCAGGGCGAGCCACGACGCCCAGATGTTTGAATTTCATTCTCATTTCTTGCATGGGACCTATAAATTCACCCACAGACACACATGTGATTTTTCAACAAACTTTGGTGCACTAGAGCATGTGCTTGTTGTTCAAATTGGAATTATGCACATTAAATGCTGAGAAACGGGGACTATGGCGACTCCCATCCTCTCCTCCCACCAGCGCCCATGGCCACTCCCATGATCCCACCCTCCCCACCCAAATCCAACCAGCCAAATCTGTTTCCCCTCCAATGGATCCTTTCAATGATCCACTCTCCATTGCTCATCAACTGGATTTTTCTTTTGGACATCATTTCAGATCTCAGGTTCATGATCTATTTGCCTCGGCAGTCAACCCGGTCTCCCCTTCATCTAGTTTCATCTTGGTGGCTTCTTTTGGAAGATCAAGGTTTAGACTTGATCCATTGAATGTAAGTCTTTCTATCTCATCATGTACCGGTGCTCCCTACGATGCTATCAACGTCACACACATCATTGGCAACGTATTTAGTTTCAAGGTTTGTTCAAAGGAAGTAGGGTTTCATCTTGTCCGTTTGAGATATTTCTGATGCAATATGTTCACATGTTTCTTTCATCTATGGAGCGGTGGAGGCCCTAATTGGATTTATGAAGAGAAAGTCTGGATCAAAGAATAAGAGGCAGAATGGACTCGTGTGACTTATAAAAGGAGGCCTCCTTCTAGACACGTCTTCGTCAACAAAGTTTATCGAAGAATTCTTAATGACATATCATCTGTGCCTCAGCCGAATCAAGGTATCATATCCAATGGCATCAATATTGTTTGGCCTCTTACCGGTGCGAACTCCACCCCGATTGGCAATCTTCAGAAGTCATCAGCGGTATTGGATGATCGTAACAATCGGCCGATCGAGGTACGTAGCTCAACCAACCAAATGCATAGCGGATCATTGGTTGCTGGGACCAACTTAATTTCAAATTGCCACACTGACTTGGGCCCTAATGATCCAACTATGGAGCCCAATGGCGCCAACGCAATCCAGCCCACTTGTGAGCCCGTAAGGGAGTCGTTACACATTCCAAATATTTCACCTGGACTTATATTCTGCATGTAATGCTTGGGATATGGTCATTATCCATTGGGTTGTTGTAACAGTATCAGATGCAAAAAATGTTTTAGTTATAATCACATCACCAGATTTTGTCTCAACAAGAAAAACCGCATGCTGATATATCGGATAAAAAAGTCTGCACCTGTTGAGCACAATAAATCCCAGGAGACCCCCCCCCCCGCCTCCTCGCATTCTACTCCCCTGCCTAGCCTCCACGCTCCACTAGTCACCATCTCCGCCGCCGACAACGCCATGGCCTGCTACCCATGCGACCCATACCCTCACCTCCCCGATGGCACCACATCATTGCTCCGGGTCCTGAACGCATGCAGCGAGGCTATGTCGTCCTCGGCGGTGAGCTTCCTATGGTCTGCGATGAGTGGGCAATCGCTACTCTGGTTCCTGCTATCCCCACTGAAGATTTCCCTGCCGCCAATGCAATGATCACTGAGTATCTTGAAGCCAATGTATGGAGGATTAACTACACCTCTAGATGTGGTATGGGTACTGCTCTGATCCAATTTACAATTGCCTGTTCGAGAGATTTTGCTATCAGTAATAGTCCTTATGATATTGGGGATTCTGTTCTTCGCATCACCAGGCATGATAGGAGTCTGAACTACCGTAGCATCACTTTTACCCATGATGTTTGGCTCATGTTGATCAATTACCCACTTGAATGTTGGGATGTAGGAGTTGTTAGCCGCACCGTCTCTCAATATGGTAGATTTCTGATCTGGAACAAGGACCCGAGAGATAAAACTAGGATTATTGTTAAGGTCAGAGTTATGAATGTGGATACTTTACCTGTCGGCATTGTTGTTCTGTGCAATCTCGACGATGTTGGTATGGTGATTCATGGACTTGTCCCACCTATATACTGTCTCATGAGCTCATTGGCCAACTTGGTGGTGATGAGGATCCTCTACCCCCAATGGAGGAAATGCACATCCTCTCCCGCATGTACATGAGGGTTTTTGGCACGACGAAGTGCTTGGTAACATCCCCATGGAGCAGGTTGTTATCAACCCACACAATGAGCATCTTGGAGCTCCTTATGTGGATGTTCATGTACCTGCTGCTGTTGGCAATGCCGACAATGATCAGAATGAGGAAATTCCCACTGCTGTCATGCCTATTCTTATGCAGGTTGATTCTGCAGCACAAACACTCAATGCCGAGGTGCAGGAGGATCAGATGGATTTCATTCCTCTACCTGATGATGACCCTCAGGATATCCAAGCCAACAACCCAGCTTTTGTGCCTACTAATGTATCTATGGACTATGAGGATGCTCATATCACTGGGAATGTTGAGCCAAACAGCTATATGTCTGACAACATCTCTATTCTTCAGGGCCTCATTGGCAACATTGTGTCCAATGCCCATGACATCTTAGCCAAACTGGGTGGCTCCAAAATTGTCAATGCTAAATGTAACATTGTGGATGTTGAAGGCACTCAGGGTTTCAGCAAGAAGTGTTATCTGCAAACCATCTGTAACATTGTGGATGTTGAGATCACTGAAGAGACATTTGCTGAGGTTTGCAAACCATCTGGGAACAACAAGAGAAATAAGAAAGCAATTGTTGATGAGGCATTTTGGAGAAGGAGCAATAGAATTTCATAAATCAAGATGGGCTTCAAAGACAAATATGTTGCTGTAGTTGCCATACGCAAGGCTGGCACCTCCTATATGCAGCAAACCAAGCAGAGCAAAGTATCTAAGGAAAAGGGGAAAAAAGAAAATGTTGCTATCAATCTTGGGCCAAGATTTGAGGCTGTTGTGATGGACAAAAATGGACCTCCACCTCTTGTGCTACCACTGGAAACTATCCAGGCTATTGGGACAGGTCCTTGCAAGATGGCACCTCATGAAGTGTCATCCTCAGCCCTGAACTACGACAGCTCTAATGATTAGTATGCCTACTCTGCTATGGGGTTTTGACATCTCCCCTAACTGTTGTGTTCTTTGGTTTAATTCCAGTTATCATCAAACTCCCTACTTTATGGTTTATTATGGTATGTGCCTGTGTGCACCTTTGCTTATTTTGGGCTGTAATAAGTACTATGGCATGTGGTTATGTACCACTTCTGATAGACCTTCTTATGTGATCTGTAATGCCAGTTATGCTTGCTGTTACGTTGTCTCTTGCCTCACCTGCCTGTTGATATATATGCCACCTCATATATGTTATTACCTCCCAATGAAGATATCAAAGGAAGTAATCCCTACATGTCATGCTAGCCATGCCATGTTTTACAACTCCTTACACATGTATAATGAGTAGAAGCTGGAATATTCTTAATTGGAATGTTAGAGGGATTAACTCAAATGATAGATGGGATGATATCAGGCTGAAAATTGATGAAAGCTCATGTTGTGTTATGACTTTCCAAGAAACCAAGAGAGAACAATTTGACCTGGCATATATTAGGAATTTTTGCCCTAAAAGGTTTAACCAATACAGTTTCATGCCCTCGGCTGGTAACTCAGATGGTCTGATTACCATCTGGAATGGTAATCTTTTCAAAGGTAGAGAAATATCCAAAGATTTCTTTCAGATTACTATTGAGCTCACATCAAAACTTGATAACACTGTTTACTTCATAACTAATGTTTATGGGCAAACTCTGTTGACGGCAAAACTGAATTTTCCAATTGGCCACTGAATATTAATATCCAACCTATGCAATTGTGGCTCATTGTTGGAGATTTTAATTATATCAGAGGACCTGAGAACAAGAATAAAGGAGGAGGTGACCACAATGATATGATGCACTTCAACAACATCACTATCAATCTTGATCTAGATGAGATCCCACTAAAAGGCAGGCAGTTCACCTGGAGTAATATGCAGGATACTCCTCTTTTGGAAAAGCTTGATTGGATTTTCACCAGTGCTAATTGGACTAGAAAGTTCCCAAATACTCTTGCCACCCCCATGGCAAAACTTTCTCTGATCGTGTCCCTATAAATATTCAGATTGATAGCATGATCCGCAAGTGCCACATATTCAGGTTTGAGGAATTTTGGCTAGACTTTGAAGGTTTTATTGACACTGTCTCTAATTACTGGAATAATTGCATTTTCTATGCTGACCCGACAAAGAACTTGGTGGCTAGGTTTAAGTCCATTAGAAAAGGACTGAAGATTTGGAGAAAACAACTATCACATCTCAATAAAACCATTGAAAACTGTCGCTTCTATGTTAAGCTCCTAGATGGCATTGAAGATCAAAGAGATCTCTTTCAACATGAGAAGAACTTCAGGAAGTTATTGATCAAGCACACTAATAAACCTCTTGAGGCTAAAATAAAATATTGGAGAATTAGAGCCAATATTAGATGGGCTCAGCTGGGTGATGAAAACACCAAATTCTTCCATGCTATTGCCACACATGTTTTCAGAAGTAATTATATTACTTTCCTACTTAACACTGATAACATGATTGTTAATGATCATGAGCAGAAAGCAGCTATTTTGTGGAACTCATTCAAAAACAGGATTGGCACTACTGGCACATCCCAGATGAACTTCAACATTGATCATCTATCTAGATCAATTAATCAAGAGGAGGTGGAACAACCTTTCTGTATCAGAGAAGTGGATGATGTCATTAACTCTATGCCTAATGACAAATCACCTGGACCTGATGGTTTTAATGGCATTTTCATGAAGAAATGCTGGCATATTATTAAAGAGAGTATCTATAAATTTCTTTAGGATTTCCAATCAGGGAGTGTGGATCTTGCTCCAGTTAACACTACTTATATTGCCCTGATCCCTAAGAAAGAAAACCCAGAAACTCCCAATGACTTCAGGCCCATCTCCTTGTTAAGTATGCCTATCAAAATCCTTACTAAGCTACTTGCAAACAAAGTCCAAAAATACATCATTCCTGTGATAAGCAATAATCAATATGGTTTGATCAAAACCAGGAATATTCAGGATTGTCTTGCATGGTCTTTTGAGTACATCCATATGTGCCACAAATCTAAGAAAGAAATTGTCATTTTCAAAGTGGACTTTGAGAAAGCATTTGACAAAATCAACTATGAGGCCATCCTTTTCGTGCTCAAACACCCGGGGTTTGGAGACAAATGGATTAGATGGATCAATAACATCCTGCAGACTGCCTCTGCTTCTGTAATTTTAAATGGTGTACGAGGGAAGAAAATCAAATGCAAATGTAGAGTAAGACAAGGGGACCCTCTCTCACCTCTTTTATTTGTTATTGCTGCTGAATTGCTACAGATCCTGATTAACCAAGCTTGGCACAATGGCCACATCAATACTCCCATTGAGCAACCTGCTTCCATGGCATACCCTATTGTTCAATATGCTGATGACACCTTAATTATTATGGCAGTTGTGCCTCATCAGATTTCACATGTTATGGAGATTTAAAGACATTTTCAGATTTCACTGGCCTACAGGTGAATTTCCACAAATCCTATCTTGTACCCATTAATATCTCTAATGAAAAAGCCAATCAACTTGCCAATATTTTGGGATGTAAAAAAGAAAGAATGCCTTTCACTTATCTGGGGCTGCCAATGGGGTCCACCAGACCAAAAGTTGATGAGTTTATGCCAATGGTTTCAAGATTGGATAAAAGATTATCTGGGATTGCAACAATGATGTCATACTCAGGTAGACTCACTCGCCTCAAGGCTATCATCACTGCACTACCTATATTTGCCATGTGTTGTACCAGGGTGCCCTTCACCATCTTGGATCATTTTGAAAAATCTGGCAGAAGTTTTCTTTGGTATGGTAAGGACATCAATAAATTTGGCAAATGCCTTATCAAATGCGAACAAGTTTGCTTACCCAAAGTTGCTGGTGGTCTTGGTGTTCTAGATCTTAGAGCACACAACAAACCACACTTGACTAAATTCTTACACAAGTTCTTCAATAAAACGGATATCCCATGGGTGCAGCTTATTTGGAGCAAATACTATGGAAATGGTGAGCTACCACAATTCCCAACTAGGATTGGCTCATTTGGGTGGAGAGATTGCTGGTCTATTCTTGACAAATACAAAGACCTCACAATTTGTATTGCTGGCTTTGGTGACACCATTTCTTTATGGCATGACAAATGGAATGACAACCCACTGAAAGGCAGCTTCCCACACCTTACTCCTATGCCATAAACAAACACATCTCTCTCTGGAAGGCTTGCATTGAAACTGAGAATGACTTCTATAACATGTTCCACCTACCTGTATCTTCTGTGGTTGTTCAACAGAGCACTGAGCTCATGGCCCTCATTAATGGTGTGATGAGTAACAATGAACCTGAAATCTGGAAGTTTAAATGGGCCTCTGGACATTACAATGCTAAGAAGGTCTACCATGAATATTTGGGATGCCCTGAGAAAGCTCCTAAACTTTTCCAATGGATTTGGAAGTCTGGTTGCCTTCCTAAACAAAAATTCTTTTTCTGGCTCCTTCTTCTGGACAGATTAAATACCAGAGATCTTCTCACCAGGAAAAACTTCTACATTGAGAGCTCCATATGTGTTTTATGTGATGATGAGCCTAATGAATACATGAAACATCTCTTCTTCTCATGTGACTTTAGCAAAAACTTTGGGTTATCACTTGGCAATCAATGGAACACTGATCTAAACTGCAATGATATGCTCATTGAAACCAGAAACAAAACTCAGATTCAGCCCTTCAAAGAATGCCAAATTGCTGGCTGTTGGACAATCTGGAAACACAGAAACAACATCATTTTTTATAACAAGGAAAGGGACCTGAGTTATTGTATTTCCTGCTTCAAGGAACATTTTGGCACCATCATGAAAAGAGTCAAACCTAGTTTAAAGGAGGGAATGCAAAGCTGGTTGGATTATTTGTGAACATTTCTTCTTTTATGCCCCCTCCTTTGTTGTAATCCATTTGTGTATAACACCCCTCCCCCATATTAATGAGAAAATAGAGTTACAGTAGGGTTTTTACCCTACTGTGTTTGCTCAAAAAAATGCCGAGAAATGAAATTAATGCATAAAAATGCCAAACGTACCAGAAATAATTCCAAATTTAAATACGACACTCATGTACTAAATGTTCACTGTACGTAAATATTCTAGCAATTCAAACACCATCCTTTCCCTCTGTAACACCATTTTGTATTTCAAAACATAATGAAAAAATCAGGTATACCACAAACCATTTACTAGAAAGAATCATGTGGGATGCGATATAAATATCTTGGCGCACTGTCTTGTCTGGTTTATGTAGGAATCTTCCTCGCCTACAGTCCACCGCCCCCGCTTGAACCACACTTGTGCGCCAGTTTCTCGCAGCACCGATCAAAATGTTTTTGCCACCGCGGAAATATCTATCTCCCCGCCCCGCCCTCCCACTAAAATCCACATTTCCACTGTTCCTCCTTGATTTCAAAGCTCGAACCTTCATTGCTACTTACTGGTAGCTCAGCCTCCTCGCCGGCGACCCTTCTTCTTGCAGCCCCGCCTCTTCGCTGGCTACCCTTCTTCTTGCAGCGCCGCCTCCTCGCCGGTGACCCTTCTTCTTGAAGTACTGCCTCCTCGCCGGCGACCCTTCTTCTTGCTGCGCGGCCTCCTCGCCACCGACCCTTCTTCTTGCTACGCGGCCTTCTCGTCACCGATCCTTCTTCTTGCTGCGCGGCCTCGTCAATATGGTTAGGTAATCCACACCACACCGACACCATCCTCCTCCTTTCTCGTCCCACATGCCCCGACCAACGGCGCGACACCTTCTGCCGAAATCATTGTCCCCCTCCTCAAATTAAGCACCGTCCACAACCATTTTGCAGGCAGTATAACGTGGAGCTTAGTAGCATGTGGCCGCACACGCGCACGAGGTCGCTATGGCTGCCATGCGTGCCGACCGCCAGATCTTGGAGGAGCACCCCGTCTTCGAGGCCACCGTCGACACCGCCACGTAGATGTCTACATTAAAATACAACTCATTATGTTTTCTCAAGGCCACCGCCAGGGCCATCTAGTGATTTGTCCTCTATAATGTTAATATGCAAACTTATGTTCAGTTAATAGTTTGGTCCTCTAAAATGTAATGTTCAGTTAACACTTTGGTCCTCTGAAATGTAAAGTTCAATTAATTGGTTGGTCCAACAATTGCTACATTTCATAGTACTGTTCTCAAGCATTCTTTGTGTTGTTAACTGTCTTATCTTCTAGTACATGTTTCTATTCTTTAATGTCGTGCTCAGTTAACTATTTTGGTTCATTTCGTCTCCTGTCCATTTAACTGTTTGGTTCAGTTCTGCAATTTCTTTTTCATTCGTTGTGGGTACAATTTTGTATTGTTATGCATGCGAAATAAATCGAATTTGGGTGTACTCAATACATATTCTACTAATAGTATGGCAAATCTCAGTTAACCTGATCAAGATCTTCCTTATGTATGTTGCAGGGAAACAATGGGAGACACTGCGGTTTACCATCGAGTTTTGTTCAAGCATGGTCCTTTGTCTAATAGCACATTATTTTGTAGTTGCAGGAATCATTCTAATATTTAGGTTTCTTATAGTTTGGTCTTGCACATGTAGGTCCTCCTGAGAGGCTTAGACCCACTGTTCGACCCATTTTGCATATGGGGAAATGAGATGTCCATGAATACCAGTAAAGACAAGAAACTCAGAAAGATTGTTAGGATGAAGAAACTTGCGACGAATAACAGCAAGATCTTTGTTTGCACAATGAAGAAGACATCAGTCAACTATAGGATGGTGCTAACTCTTTTACCTTGTTTTTAGCCCTTGCGCCATTTCAAAATTTATAACAGCGATTTATGCATATCTTTGTTTTCAGTACTTTTCAAAGCAGTTCACCGATGATTACCTCTCAAATCACCTGCATGGTCAAGAGGTGAGGAAGGTATTCATTCAACACCCATGGTCCAATATTGAAGTCTTGCTGAAGAGGACGAAGGTTGGGCGGGCAATTATCCATAGCCACTGGCCTTAAGTTTCAAGGACATTCAACATCACTGAAGGCTCAATATTTGCCATCTACTTCTGCAGTTTCCCAGATGAGATTCATCTATCTATTTACCGTGTATGGTGCTACTTTCCAAAGGTTTTTGATGTTGCATGTGAAACTTGGTGCTATTGTGTAATGACATAACTGAGTGCCAAAGCTATCTGATGTAATTCGATTATAAAATCCTGGTTGCTGTTATATGGATATGAAATATCTGGTGTGTTTTACAAGAAATATCAATTTGATTAGTACATGGATTATCAATAATAGGCTAATTACCCTACTTATTGGGGTTTTCCATTGCAAAAGGTTACTCAGACAACACCGTGGGCGATGAACTCAAACAACCTGCACGGTTTCAAGAAAGTAGGCGTGTTCGATCAACTAACAATCACACACGGCTTCCGATAGAGAACTATTTGCGTTACGCCACCCCGCACAAACGTTTCCACACAAAAAACTGTGTGTGATATACATACGAATGGAAATGATTTTCTGGGATTCACCGTGTGGAATGTACATACGAACGAAAACAATTGGGTTTTGATGCCCCGCCAGATCGCACATGAGCTCATTTTCCCCCAGCCTGTGTCCCAGGAGGGCCTATCCTCGACGGTTTCTGGGTCGTATGGGAAAGACCCCCCTATCGCCCACACTCACTTGGCGACGGTTCCAAACGTCGTCGCGGAAAGGGGTTAAAAACCGTTTTTATAGCATGTCGCTGTACTAGTGGTATTTTGTTTTTATCGACACCTCTCTCTCTCTAAGCATGTGGACATGTTTTTCGATTTTGGTTTTTGCTTGAGGACAAGCGAGGTCTATGCTTGGGGGAGTTGATACGTCCATTTTGCATCATGTTTACCTACTGTTATTTATAATGTTTTTATGCATAATAATGCTTTTCGGAGTAATTCTAATGCCTTTTCTATCATAATATGCAAGGTACACACAAAGAGTAAGAATTCCGGCAACTGGAAATCTGGACCTGAAAAAGCTACGTCAGGCTACCTATTCTGCACAACTCCAAATGAGCTAAAATTCACAAGGAATTTTTATGGAATAAATAAGAAATACTAGAGAAAATAACTACCGGAGGGGGGCCACCTGGTGAGCACAAGACACCAGGGCGCGTCTGGGCCCCCAGGCGCGCCCTGGTGGCTTGTGCTCAGCCCAGCCCACCTCTGGTGCCCATCTTCTGGTATATAAGTGAGTTTGACCTAGAAAAGATAAGAGGATGACTTTTGGGATGAAGCACCGCCGTCTCGAGGTGGAACTGGGGCAGGAGCACTTTTGCCCTCTGGCGGAGCGATTCCTCTAGGGGAACTTCCCTCCCGGAGGGGTAAATCATCGTCATCATCATCACCAACAACTCTCCCATCTTGGGGAGGGCAATCTCCATCAACATCTTCAACAACACCATCTCCTCTCAAACCCTAGTTCATCTCTTGTGTTCAATCTTTGTACCGAAACTATAGATTGGTACTTGTGGGTGACTAGTAGTGTTGATTACTATATGGTTTATTTGTTGGAAGATTATATGTTCGGATCCAATATGCTATTTAATACCCCTCTGATCTTGAGCATGATTATCATTTGTGAGTAGTTACTTTTGTTCTTGAGGTCACGGGAGAAATCTTGTTGCAAGTAATCATGTGAACTTGATATGTGTTCGATATTTTGATGGTATGTATGTTGTGATTCCCTTAGTTGTGTCATGTGAACGTAGACTACATGACACTTCACCATATTTTGGCCTAAGGGAAGGCAATGTGGAGTAGTTATTACATGATGGGTTGCGAGAGTAACAGAAGCTTAAACCCTAGTTTATGCTCTATTCCATAAGGGATCGATTCGATCCAAAAGTTTAATGTTATGGTTAGAATTTATTCTTAATAATTTTCTCATAGTTGCGGATGCTTGCGAGGGGGCTAATCATAAGTAGGAGTTTTGTTCAAGTAATAACAACACCTAAGCACCGATCCACCCACATATCAAATTATGAAAGTAGTGAACACAAATCAAACCAACATGATGAAAGTGACTAAATGAAATTCCCGTGTATCCTCAGGAACACTTTGCTTATCATAAGAGACAGTTTTTGGCTTGTCCTTTGCCTCAAGGATTGGGCGACCTTGCTACACTTTTGTTGCTATTATCATTATTTGCTCATCACAAATTATCTTGCTATCAAACTACTCGTTACTTATAATTTCAGTGCTTGGAGAGAATACCTTGCTGAAAACCACTTGTCATTTCCTTCTTCTCCTCGTTGGGTTCGACACTCTTAGTTATCGAAAGGATTATGATTGATCCCCTATACTTGTGGGTCATCAGTGATCTGACTGGTTGAATGTGATAGGAGTCTTTGACCACTTGAGGTACGTCATAGTTGCCGGAGCAACCATGTCGACTATTGCTCTCAACATCAGCAAAAATCACCAAAGTAGCATTGACCTTCAGGTAATCTTCTGCCTTTTATTCATCATCCTTGTCGGAGCCCTTTTCACTTGTCTAACCATCACGGAACTATTGAATGAGGAGTCCGCACTGTCTAGTGTTGTGCTTGGTAAAATCAGGTTACCATCCTCATCTTTCTTCATGTGGATGGTACACGGTAGATCCAAGACATCTTGACCAAACTGATCTCTTTTCTTCTTAGAAACCCACTGCTCTTTGGCTTTCCCTTTGTACTTGCATTTAGGAGCTACCACTTCGGCTTCTGCTTGACCTGCGGCTTCGAATTTATGTTTTTGCTTCCAACTAGGATTCCCGCCTCGAGTGTCAGGATCTATAGCCTTGCCTTTGGCACTATGGAGTCGGTCCTATTCTTCGCCATTTGCATACTGAGTGGCTATTTCCATCGGTTTAGAGTCATGCCCCGGAGCGGCCAACTTTCAATATGAGCTCCCTATACCAGGCGCCTTCCTTGAAAGCACAAACTGCTTGGTGTTCTGAAACATTCTCCACCACATTGTGAAGCATGGTCCAATGCTTGATATAATCTCTCAAAGTTTCACTCGGCTTCTGGACACAATGTTGCAACTCAGTCAGCCCAGCGAGTCACTTGCAAGTGCCTTCAAAGGTTTAGATAAACACTCGGGCCATGTCTTCCCAACAGTATATGCTAGCAGGAGCCAACTGGTTTAATCGCGCCCTAGCCGAGCCCTCAAGCATCAAGGGCAAGTGCTTCATGGCCACTTCATCATTGCCTCCACCAATCTGCACAGCCACTCGGTAATCCTCTAACCACGTGTCTGGGTTTGACTCACCAGTAAACTTGCTCACTCCTGCAGCCAACCTAAAGTTGGGACGAATCTCAGCAGCTCGAATGGCTCTATTGAAGCACACAGGCCCAGAGACGAACGCTCTGCTTCCACTCGGACGATCTATGTCCAAACCTTCTCGGTTAGCTCTGCCTCTATCAACTAGGCCCTGCACTAGGAATGATGTTGCGTCAAACCCAGGCTCTCGGGGGTCGCCTGGGATCCTCCGCTCGTCACCGTACAAGCACCTATCATCATACCATCGGGATGCGTATGAACCAACCCTCGGAGGGGGTGTAGGCACTCGACAGCGATGGTCATGGTGATATCGAGGACCAAACTGTCCGTGGACTCGATCCAGGTACTGGTCCTGATGATAACCACGATCTTCACCCCGCGGAGGTGATCTTGGGCTGTGAGCAGACTGAACTGTGTCTATCATGACGGACCTGTTGTGAATCCTATTGCACGACTGAGGAACAACCAAATTCTGCTCCCCGTCTGCCCTGAGAAGTGTCCGAATCTGCTCTAGGCCTCTCCCAGCCTCAGAACGGGACGGTTGGATCTAATCTGCGGTACGCGCCGCCGCTGCAACATTCTGGATTGGAGTGCGGTATACCCGATATTCATCGCAAGACCTAGTCAGGAACAATTGCCGCTGCCATTGGCTGGAACTTGGGAGTCGTCTACGAGTGCGCTCGTCGAGTGACTTCTGAAGATTCTCCACGCATGCACGTTCATCGAGGGTGGCTACATGAGCAGCCTCCAAAGCCCGAGCCCAGGCAGTCTCCCCAATGATGGGAGTCTGAAGAGGCTGTTCATCCCTGTGTCGTAGTTCTTCTCTTTGTTCCGCAGTGAGAGCTTGCGGGTAGTACTCGACGTTGCGATGCGACGGGCCATCGCTTTCGCTCCCATTGCAGCTTGGAAATCCTAGTGGGCTACGCCGGGAGCCAACAATGAGGACCTCCGCCGCGGGGTCATTGCTTTCGTAGTCGGAAAGCGTATCCGAGTGGCCAGTCAGCAGATAAAACAAACCATAAAGGTACTCATCGGACTTGATTGCCGCGTTCTGAGGAGTGGCCGACTGATGGGCCACCGTGTGCTTCACCCACCGCTAGAGCCACGAGGTACCAGATCACTTGCGACAACGAGCAAAGGGAAGGGAAGATGCCACCGGAGCCGACCGATACTGAGTGATGGCTGCCGCAAGAGGACACCGCATGCACTTGCATGGAAGTGGGCCGCCCCACGAATGGGAGTGCTTTGATGTCGAGGGGGACTTCCTGGAGCCATGCCGAATCATTGCGATGAAGGTGAGCGTGCCAAGACGAATCTCACGGCCCAAAAACAGTCCACCGCCGAAAACCATGTCAATGTAGATAGACGATCGCAACCTCGTCGGAAGTCGCTTAGATGCCTTGATGTAGGGTAGAACCCTAATCGGCCGATCTTTCACGAAAGGAGCGGATCCCGCGATGAACACGAAGAACACGAGGGGAAAAAGAGGGAAAACACAAGGGAAACACTAGAGAATCACTAAACCGACACAAGAAAGTCACACACGTGCTAGATCCTCGGATACATAAGAGTTCACACGGTACACGGTCAACTACGGACGATACAAGGGTAGCCGGTCTTCTCCATGAGGAGGTCTTGATGTTCTCTCCACGAGGAGGTCTTGAATCCAAAACGATCTTCTCCGAAGAGGCCGCGGTCTCTTACGAGGAGTAGATCCGATGTGGATGAGCAATGTTCTATCTCTCAAATGAGCTAAACCAATGCTAACCCTAGAAAGTTGGACGAGATGGAGTATATATAGTCTTAGTGCAAAAGAGGGGGCGAAGGGGTATATGGTCTGCGGCCCAACATGAAACAACGCACAGGCGTCGGACGTCCGGAGGATCGCGAGGGTCCGGACGTCCGGTGCCTATCGGACGTCCGTAGATTCGGCTCGGGAGGTCTTCGGTCGATCATCCGGTCGGGGTTGGTCGTCCGTGGGGCGTCGGATGTCCGTCTGTTTTGGCTCGGGTGTGGAAGTGTCGGTCGTCCGAAGGAGGCCAGACGTCCGCAGCCTGGAGGTCGTCGTACGTCCGGGGTTCGTCGGTCGTCCGGAGCCTGGAGACTTTGAGCAGCTCTTCTTCTTCATCTCCGTCTTCACATCCATCTTTCTCTTCTTCTTCTCCTTGCTCCTTAGCTTCTCCATGATACCTGAGTATGCACAGTGTGTTCATATGAGGTAGTAGCCATGTCTCATGTGCATCGAAGTGGAAATCTGAGAGGAGTGATGTCACCTCGGTTTCGAGAGCTCTTGCACGTGCTCATGTCATGGGTCCGCTAGGCACTTGGTGAGGCGATGGTAGGTCCATGGGGATGACCTTGGGATGCTCCACATCATCTCCCCTCCCTTGGGGAAGATCCGTCCTCGGATCAAATTCTACATCACCATGGAAGGGAGAGAGATCTTTGACGTTGAAGATGTCGCTCACGGAGTACTTGTCGTGTGGAATGTCGATCTTGTAGGTGTTGTTGTTGTAGTGTGCAAGAACCTTGAAGGGTCCATCTGCTTGTGGTCGAAGCTTGGACTTGAGTTCTTGTGGAAATCGGTCCTTGCGAAGGTGTAGCCACACGAGATCACAAGTGTTGAAGACCATAGGTTGCTTGTTGAAGTTGAGCTTGGTCGCAAGGCATTTAACTTGTTGCTCGATGGTGTTTCTTGTATCTTCATGCACTGTCGGTGTACAAAAAGAGGGGTACACTTTTTGTACCCCTATAACTGTGCACGGGCAGTCTGAGCCACGAGCACCACCACACTGAGCAAGGCAAGGGAGGTGAGCCAAGGTAAGGCCGAAGCTCAGAAGAAGCAGAACTACGCCAAGATCAAGACCACAAAGAGCAAAGGGGACGAAGCAGACCCCCCGGCAAGATCCTTGCCGGGAGGCAGTTTTAGCAAAACCGCAAGACCCTTGCCGTGGCAGCTCGCCCCACACCTACGGGGCAAGGATTTGGGAGGCATCCTCGTGGTGGCTTGGAGATCTTTGTGAAGACATTCAAGATCAGATACACCCTTTAGAAGATGATGATCCCTGACGGGATCCCAGCCAAGCAGGACCACAAGGCCCCCGGCAAGAGCCTTGCCGGGGAAAACAGCAGGCGCCACGGCAAGACGCTTGCCGGGGCCCCGGCAAGGCCCTTGACAAGAACACCTGTAGGGCCACCATCAGGCCCACGCCAGTCAAACCTCTACCGCCGTTCGCATGCAGCTGCCGACCCAACCAGCTGGGCAGGCACCTGCGTGGCGGCATGCAGATCTTTGTGGAGACCCACCACTGCGCCACCTCAGCTGCCTGCCTGCCTACATGGCACTGCGAGCGCCGCTAGCCAGGGCGCGTATCGACACGAGAGGGAGCGGCGACGGACGAGACGGGTCTCTCCCCCGTCCTCGATAAAGCAAGGACACCTGGGCAAGACGCATTAAATGCGCCTTGTCATGTAATGCGAGGGATAACCTCACATCACTGTACCCTTTTTCCACCTCATGTGTGCCACTGTGGCAACCCTTTCCTATAAAAGGAGGCCCGAGGCGACCAGGAGGAGGATTCGGCTTTTTGGAGCTCCTCACACCCCATAGCTAGCTCAAGAACACAGATATACAATCCACCAAAGCAGGAGTAGGGTTTTACACATCTCCGCGACCCGAACATGGATAAACAAACCGTGTGCTATCTATTTGATCCGCTCTTCTCACGATCCCGCGCCCCGCAACCGTAGTAGGGATTCTTGTGATCCCATAGGTGTCGTTCCCACCGACATCTTTGGCACGCCAGGTAGGGGGCGCAGTTGTGAGAATCGGCTTTAGCAGTTAGTTTGACGCTTCTTCATCGTCATGGCGCCCAAGAAGAAGACGACGGTGGCGGTTGGCCCGTCGGAAGCCGGACATCCCGTCCCGACGCGGGCGAGCAGCGGACCGGTCGCAGAAAGGACCTGGGGCGCCGTTCGCGAACACCAACACCGTCCCAGCAGCCGGAGTTTGGGAGGCGGCGATGTTCGTGCGCCTGGTAACGGGCCGCACGCTGCCAAATCCAAAGACGGAGCCAGGCCCACCGCGGGTGGCGCGGGGCCTTCCAAGATCGCTGCCACCCCGCCCGAAGGCGATGCGAGGGCCTCCAAGACTCCCACGCCGGCGCCGACGGCGCGCTCCTCTCAAGAGGCGCGCGACGAACGGCGTAATGACGCCAAAGACCCCGGGCGTCGCCGCAGGAAGAGCCCCGAGCGCCACTCCCGGGAGGTAGAAGACCTGCCCGCTCGCCGAGGCGCTGGTGTAGATGGCATGTGACTGCGGGGTCGTGATAGAGCTCCTTCTGACATGGTCAGAAGTCGAAGCGCGTCGCGATCCGTGCAAGTTTCACTGCCACCAACGCCAGCAGAAGCCCTGGCGCACGCGTAGTTGCTCCTCGATTTTCCTCCCACTACGGGGAAACTCGACAAATGGAGAGCCACTATCCAAAGCCTTGTTGTGGTGGCCAACAAAGACGAACCAAGTCCGGTGGAGCCCCCGGGTCGATGCTCCGACAGAGTCCCACGCACCAGTGGCAGGAAAGCCGGCGGCGCCGCGACCACGGTGCACTCGCCTCCTCCTCGCCCGGTACCGCGGACGCCAGCCCGTCGCGATGTTACGGGTGACGAAATCTCCATAGCGTCATCCGACCCGTGGACCCACTGTGACCAGCGCCAAGTCCTTCGAGAACGAGAACATGAAGACGCTCGAACCACTATCGAGCGCCGGCGCGGAGCGCGCCACCAGTCAGACAGGCGAGCAGGGCCTGCTGTGAACCACCCAGCACAGGAGAGCCCTGGAGGCCTACCTTACGAGGTAGGATGTCCGGCTTTTACCCGTGAGCTGCGGCAGTTCCAGTGGCCCACTCACCGCACATTCAAACCTGACGTGGGCGAAAAGTACAGCGGCAAGACCCACCCGTCCGAGTTCCTCAGCATCTACACCATTGCGTTGCAAGCTGCCGGAGCCCGCGACGATAAGGTGCTTGCGAATTACTTTCCGTTGGCTCTTAAACCCAACGCCATGTCGTGGTTGATGCACTTGCCGGTAGACTCTATTTCCTCCTGGTCGGATTTGTGCCATGAGTTTGTGGGCGCCTTTACTGGAGGCCACCAAGCCCATGGCCAAGCGAGCGACCTGCACGTCATTCCCCAGAAGGGAGGCGAGAGTCTCCGCAAGTATATACAGAGGTTTAGCCGGATACAGTACAATATCCCTGATGTTGACCCTACCGCCATCATCAGCGCGTTCCATCAGAACGTTCGTAACCGCAAGATGCGTGAAGAGCTGGCAATGAACAAGTTGAAAGATGTAGCAGAACTCTATGTTCTTGCTGACAGATGTACCCGGGCTGAAGAGGGAAGGAAGTACCCCGGCGAAGACACCGGCTTGGAAACCGACTCCTCAGATGAAGACACTGCCGCCCCGACGAAGAAGGGCCGGCGCCGCAACAGAAAGCGCAAAGGTAAAGCCGTGCTTGCCGTCGAGGGATCTGGTGACACCGGCTCCACCAAGAAAACCAAGGCAGATGATCCCGGCAAGGAAATTGCCGGATGTGTCGCCTGCCGGGCCTTGGCGGTTGCCGAGAAGCCAGGAAACTCTGACAAGAGATACTGCAAGATCCATCGCACCAAAGGCCATGCTCTCCAAGACTGCCGACAGGTTGAGCTCCTCGCTGAGAAGCAGAGGGCTGAATATGAGAGGCGGGACAAGGAGAAGGGCCAAGATGGTGCTGAGGGGTCCGGCAAGAAGCGTGACGGCCAGGCAGGCCGTCGCGGCAAGGATAAACAAGAGGAGAGGCCCGCCCGGGGCCGTGACAAAAAGCCGGAAGACGACGATCACGAAGAGGACGGCGAATCGGGCGACCAAGAGTTTCAGAAAGCTAGAAAGGCCATGTGCGTCGACGGCGGCGCCTCGCTGCATACTTCTCACCGCCAGCTTAAACAGTGGGCACGAGAGATTACAGCAGTAGAGCCATTGTTTGATGCCCAAAGGCCGCTAAAGTGGTCCAGCACACCTATCATTTTTGACACTAAGGATCACCATGATTGCACTACTGCAGTCGGGTGCTTGCCATTGTTGGTTTCACCAACAATATGCAACCTCAAGGTGACGAAGATGCTAGTCGATGGCGGGGCCGGTCTGAACCTGATCTCGCCTGCCGTGATCGAGAAACTGCAGATTCCTGATGGAGACCTCGAAGAGACGAGCATGTTTCAGGGGGTCAACCCGGGAAGAAGCCAACCTAATGGAAAGGTCACGCTGCCCGTGACTTTTGGAAGCAATCTGAACTACAGGACGGAGAGGATCGTGTTTGATTTTGCCAAGATCCCCTTGCCTTACAACGGGATCCTTGGCCGCCCAGCGCTAGCCAAGTTCATGGCGGCGTCACACTACGCCTACAACACCCTGAAGATGCCAGGACCTGTGACGATTATCACCATCCCCTCTGATAAGAAAGTTGTGCTAATTTGCGCTGACCAACTATACCAGCAAACAGTTGCAGCAGCTGCTGCCACTAGGGCACTTACTCCTGCCACTGGGACCCCGGGAGGGAAGAAGAAGAAGAAGACCGGTGAGACCTCGGACACCCACTCCGGCAAGCGCACCTCTTCGGAGTGTAGCGCTCCCGTCGAGGACGTGCCAAAGAGCTCCACCGGCGGAAACAAGAAGCCCAGGGCCATACCGCTGGGAACCATGAAAGTTTCTGTCAATGAGGACAGCACGGGAGGGGCTTTCACCATAAGCTCCACCCTTGACAACAAATAGGAAGATGCGCTCGTCACCTTCTTGCGGGAGAATGTCGATGTGTTTGCATGGCAACCTTCCGACATCCCCAGCGTTCCTAGGGAGGTGATTGAGCACCACCTTGCTATCTGTCCTCATGCGCGGCCCGTCAAGCAGAAGGTCAGAAAGCAAGCTTTGGAACGACAAGAGTTCATCCAGAGGAGATCCGGAAGCTGGAAGCAGCGGGTTTGGTAAGAGGAGTGCTCCATCCAGCGTGGTTGGCCAATCCGGTCGTAGTGCGCAAGGCTAATGGGAAGTGCAGGCTGTGTATTGATTACACAGATATCAATAAGGCTTGTCCTAAGGACCCCTTCCCATTGCCGCACATCGACCAGATTGTTGAATCCACAGCTGGGTGTGATCTGTTGTCATTCCTCGATGCCTACTCCGGCTACCACCAGATCTTCATGACAAGAGAAGACGAAGAGAAAACAAGATTCATCACCCCATGTGGTACGTATTGTTTCATGTGAATGCCTTTCGGGCTGAAGATTGCTGGTTCGACGTATGCAAGGGCAGTCCAGATTGGTTTTGAACCCCGGCTCCATAGAAATATGGAAGCTTATATGGATGACATAGTGGTCAAAACCAAGGACAGGGCAACCCTCATACCGGATTTGCAAGAAACATTTGCAAACCTACGCAAGATCAACCTCAAGCTGAACCCTGAGAAGTGCATCTTTGGCGTCCCGTCCGGCAAGCTTCTCTGGTTCTTTGTATCACAACGTGGGATAGAGGCCAATCCGGATAAGATCAAAGCTATAGAGCATATTGAAGCACCCAAGCGAATCAAGGATGTGCGTCGGCTTGCTGGTTGCTTCGCCGCCATGGGCAGATTCATTTCCAAGTCTGCCGAGCGCGCCCTTCCCTTTTTCAAGATCCTGAAAAGGCGGGCCCGATGGAGTGGACGCCAAAAGCCGAAGCAGCATTGCAAGATTTGAAGAAGTACCTCTCCTCCGCGCCAACACTAGTTGCGCCTAGACCACAGGAGCCGTTGCTACTATACCTGGCGGCAATGAACCAGGTGGTCAGCACCGCACTAGTGGCGCAGAGAGAGGATGACGATGAGGTAATGGCAGCGACAGAGCCCGACACCACCAATGCAGAGACAACACAGCCAGTTGAAGTGCCGCGGAAGAAGAAAATGATGCAGCACCCGGTCTACTTTGTTAGTTCCCTCCTGCGGGGAGCTAGATCAAGGTACTCCGGCGTGCAAAAACTGCTCTTCGGCCTTCTTATGGCCTCAAGGAAGCTGCGTCCCTACTTCCAGGCACACGAGATCACTGTCGTCACTCGCCTCCCTCTGCAACAGATATTGCACAATCCAGATGCAACGGGAAGAATTGTGGAATGGGCACTGGAGCTGTCCAGCTTTGGCCTCAAGTTTGAAAGTACTTCGACGATTCAGAGCCGAGTCCTGGCGGAGTTCATTGCAGAGTGGACCGCAACCCCTGACGAATAAGCCCAAGAGACTGCTCTCCCTGGCAAGGAGGCAAGTTGCAGTTGGATCATGTACTTTGATGGAGCTTTCTCCTTACACGGCGCCGGGGCTGGCGTACTGCTTGTCGCGCCCACCGGAGAGCACCTCAAGTACGTGATCCAGATGCACTTCCCCAGGGAGGTGTCAACAAACAATACGGCAGAGTACGAAGGGCTGCTTGCCGGTCTTAGGATCACGGCGGACCTTGGAATCAAGAAGCTCGTCGTCACGGGTGACTCGCAGCTCGTCGTCAAGCAAGTCAACAAGGACTACCAGAGCCCGTTGATGAAGGCCTACGTTGATGAAGTGAGAAAGCTGGAAGAGCGTTTCGACGGTATACAGGCTGAATACGTTCCCCGAGCGGAGACCGATATCGCTGATTACCTGTCAAAATGCATTGCTCTCAAGCTACTTGTGGAACCTGGTACCTTTGTGCTCCAGCTAACTCAGCCATCCGTTGATCCATCAACAGAGCAGAACAAGGGGAGGAAATTAGGACCCGGCAAGTACTTTCCCGCCGAGCTCCCCGGAGCCGCCGGCAAGGATGTTGCCGGGGACACTGAGCCCGCCATGGGACGGCTAGCTCCAGCGGAGCGTCAAGCTCTTGCCGTCGAGACAGCCGCCCCGATAGCAGAGGAAATGCCTTTAATCCTCGCCGTCGAGCCTCAGGCTCCAGCGTGGGCACATCATACCGTCTGATTCCTCCAAACAGGGGAACTTCCTGAAGAGCAGGAAGAAGCGGAAAAAGTAGCCCGTCGCTCTACCATGTACTAGTTCGTCGATGACGTCCTGTACAGGAAGAGGCCGAACGGTGTGAAATTGAAGTGTATCCCTCAGGAGGAAGGACTGGAGATGTTGGCAGAGATACACGGAGGCATATGTGGATCCCACATCGGGTCAAGAGCCCTTGCCGGCAAGGCATTTCGGCAGGGCTTCTTCTGGCCCACCGCCCTCCAGGATGCGACGACACTAGTCACCAGGTGTGAAGCGTGTCAGTTTCATTCAAAGAAGCTTCATCAGCCAGCTCAAGCCCTTCAAACCATTCCTCTCTCCTGGCCCTTCTCGGTCTGGGGGCTCGACATACTGGGCCCTTTCCCCTGCGCTGTTGGGGGCTTTGAGTACTTGCACGTTGCAATCGACAAGTTCACAAAGTGGCCGGAGGTGGAGGCAGTGAGGAAGGTCACAACTCAATCAGCCGTCAAGTTCTTCAAGGAACTAGTGTGCCGTTTTGGTGTACCCAACAGGGTCATCACCGACAACGGCACACAGTTCACAAGCCGCACCTTCATGCAATATATCCAAGACCTCGGCAGCAAAGTCTGTTTCGCTTCCGTTGCTCACCCACGAAGCAATGGTCAAGCTAAGAGGGCAAGCGCTGAAGTACTGCGAGGCTTAAGGACCCAGACCTTTGACAGGCTGCACAAGAGTGGAAGGCGCTACATTGATGAGCTGCCGACGGTTCTTTGGTCGATCAAGACGACGCCAAATCGAGCCACCGGCCAGACACCCTTTGCCCTGGTATACGGGGCAGAAGCAGTTCTCCCCACTGAACTCATATACGGGTCACCTCGAGTGCTCGCTTATGATGAGCTTGAGCAAGAGCAACTGCGTCAAGATGACGCAATGCTCCTTGAGGAAGATCGTCTTCGGGCGGCTGTGAGAGCAGCATGCTACCAGCAAGCCTTGCACCGCTACCATAGCCGCAAGGTTCATTCCCGAAGCCTGGAGGAAGGCGACCTTGTTCTTTGGCGCGTTCAATTGGCCAAGAGTTCCAACAAGTTGACGCCAAAGTGGGAAGGCCCTTATCGGGTAATACGAGTCACCAGGCCCAGCGCAGTCCGCCTGGAGACCGAAGATGCCGTTCCGGTGAGTAACTCCTGGAATATTGAGCATCTTCGCAAGTTTTACCCGGGAGGCGCGGCTTGCCGGCCCCCCGACAAGCCACCTTTTGTACAAGCATTGCCGATGATGCATGTAACCCTTTGTACAAAGCCAGGCGCAGACCCTGAGCACAAATAAATGAAGCGCTGGCGCCCTAAGTTATAGCATACATGCTAGGTCGAGTCTCGTCCTTGGTTAGGGTTGATAGTGCTTAGCGGCGACTAACCCCTAGCTTAGAGGTCAAGTGTGCGTCTCTTTGTCTTTCTTTTGTCTTCTTTGGTTCACAGGACACACGGATATCCGTGCCGGACCACTTGGGGAGGAAAAGAAGATGAACAGACCAGCATCTAGCCCCCGGCAAGCCAGCATTGCCGGGGGCTGCACGAGCAAAGATTCACCCATGGCGAACCAGAGTTGCCGGGGGCTGCATCTTCAGATAAGTTCTTCATCCCTTATCATGCATTCCATTATGGACTGAGGTATGTGAAACCTCGTTTTCCCCCAAGCTACCGTGCTCCCATAACTCTAGGCCCTAGGGCTCGTTCTTGGGGCCAAGTTTGGTCGTAGTCGCGGCAGCAAAAGGATGAAACAAGGAGCCAGAACCCGCCTCATCCCTGCCTCCGCCAAAGGCGTGAGGGAGGTCGAGCGAAGTGGTGAGACGGCAAGGCCTGTTGCCGGGCAAGGAAATGTTTATCTTAAAAATATCAAGGATTTACTCCTTGTCGTGGGTTCTACCCACAAACAAATGACCCAGCAAGCATCCCTTTTTCATTAAAAACATTCCACTCAGGTACAGTCCATAGGGAATGAAAAACATGAATGACGGGATTACAAATTTTAAATTCAGCTAAGGCCCGAAGGCTTACAAACTAAAAAGAGATAAGGTGCCCGTAATCCCTTTCTTGTCCCTCTCCTCAGGAGGCAGGTCAAGGAGGCGAAAAGGGAAAAAGGGGCACCTAGGCGAGCTTCGGTGGCAGAAGACACCAAGAGAACATCTCGGTGGCCGTCCGAAGGCTGGATGGTGATGGCGGCGCCGGAAGCAGAGCTCGAAGACGAGGCGGCAGGACGTCAGCACGCGTCGATGGCGTCGGTGCCCGCGTACTCCGACTTGATAGCCTTGCTGCCCGCCCTCTTCCTCTTCCGCAGCCTCCCAACGCCAGCCGCCCAAGGAGACGAGCCCAGGAAGTTCAGGGAGCCAGCAACGCAGATGAGGGGGTCGCCGGTGTCGCACGGAGCGGCACCCGACACCTAATCGGACCCGTCATCCTGCCGCGCACCACCCTCGTCGTCGCTGCTGCTATCCTCCTCGTCAC
Organism: Triticum urartu; assembly: GCF_003073215.2. Lineage (NCBI taxonomy): Eukaryota > Viridiplantae > Streptophyta > Magnoliopsida > Poales > Poaceae > Triticum > Triticum urartu. Next base: position 366,907,640 of record NC_053025.1, on the reverse strand, counting down.
TCCCGCCCGAGGAGGAGTGTTCACTATCAGAAGAGCTCTCCACGCAGCACCTTGCACGGGTCCCGAAGCACCCGAAGAAGTTGACGGAGAGAAGGCCACCCTCCATCAGCTTAAAATGGAGAGTGAGCCCCTCCGTCAAGCGGTGGATATGGGCCAATGTCTTCCATCCCCGACGAAGATACATCACATGAGGGGCGGGGAAATCGACGCGGGCCCGCGTGCCACTGATCACGCAGCCCCTCATGTGCAGCCATAACGACTCCGGCGGATCCAGCTCCATCTCCCGCGCGAATGGAGTCGGGAGACGAAGGCGACGGCGAGGCGGCCGGCGTAGCCTGACGAAGAACTCGCAAGGGTCATCCCCAAAGTGGCCCTCCACGGGGGGAGGAACTGCTGGCGGAGGCGAGGCCGGTGGGCCGCCCCATCCTCCTCTTCCCCGAGCGCCTCGGCCTCGCCCCCTCCCCCTTCCCCTCGCGGCTGGCTCTGCCACCGCGGGTGTGGGAGAAGGAGGGACGCGTTGTCGAGCGGTGACCCTCGCCGCCACCGTTGAAGGACCAGGATTCCCTCTCTCCATGACGGATGGAAGGGGGGAGCAAAAGCTGAAGGAAGGAGGAGATGAAGGAATGCGGGATGCCATCCCCCCTCCCACTCTTTATAAAGGAACGGGGTGGGGGCTCGGCCGCCCCGCTCAGCCAATCAAGACGCGGAAGGCGCAGGGAACTGGGACCGACCCGCCGCCCCAGCCCGCGGCGGCCCAGTTTCCCGCCTCCACCGTTCACCACCCCAAGCGCATGAGAGCCACGTGGCAGGCGTGCAGGACCGAGGCGACGGGTGAGGCGACCTCTCCCCACCCCATGATCGTGGGGAGTGGACGCCTTGAAGACCACACCTTCGCCCCGTTCAGTAAATGGGCCGCGCCTCCAGGCCTCCCTCCGTTTATGGGGAAGCCGCGAACCGCCCCCTTTACTATGACATGACGCATGCATGCAGAGCTCAGCCCCACGCATGCCGCCCACGTCACACATGCCTCCCCACGCCGCGCCATGCGCGGGAAGCATGGGAAGCGCAGCGCGCGAAGAGACTTACCGCGGTAAAAACCGCCTTGCTTGCCCACGCACCGTTTTTGGGCCTAGCCCAACGACGCGGTTGCGCTTACGTGTGGCCCAGGCCCGGGGGCTCCTGTCGGTGTACAAAAAGAGGAGTACACTTTTTGTACCCCTATAACTGTGCACGGGCAGTCTGAGCCATGGGCACCATCACCCTGAGCAAGGCAAGGGAGGTGAGCCAAGGTAAGGCCGAAGCTCAGAAGAAGCAGAACGACACCAAGATCAATACCACAAAGAGAAAAGGGGACGAAGCGGACCCCCGCCCGGCAAGATCCTTGCCTGGAGGCGGTTTTAGCAAACCCGGCAAGACCCTTGCCGTGGCAGCTCGCCCCACACCTACGGAGTGAGTCACCCTTGAGTCCACTGCCCCCATGGGGCAAGGATTCGGGAGACATCCCCGTGGTGGCTTGCAGATCTTTGTGAAAAAATTCAAGATCAGATACACCCTTTAGAAGATGATGATCCCTGGTGGGATCCCAGCCAAGGAGGACCACAAGGCCCCCGGCAAAAGCCTTGCCGGGTAAGACAGCAGGCGCCACGGCAAGACCCTTGCCGGGGCCCCGGCAAGGCCCTTGCGAAGAACACCCGTAGGGCCACCATCAGGCCCACTCCAGTCAAACCTCTACCACCTTTCGCATGCAGCTGCCGACCCAACCATCTGGGCAGGCACCTGCGTGGCGGCATGCAGATCTTTGTGGAGACCGACCACTGCGCCACCGCAGCTGCCTGCCTGCCTACATGGCACCGCGGGCGCCGCTAGCCAGGGCGCGTGTCGACACGAGAAGGAGCGGTGATGGACGAGACGGGTCTCTCCCCCGTCCCCGATAAAGCAAGGACACCTGGGCAAGACACATTAAATGCGCCTTGTCATGTAATGTGAGGGATAACCTCACATCACTGTACCCTTTTTCCACCTCCTGTGTGCCACTGTGGCAACCCCTTTCCTATAAAAGGAGGCCCGAGGGGACCAGGAGGAGGATTCGGCTTTTTGGAGCTCCTCACACCCCATAGCTAGCTCAAGAACACAGATATACAACCCACCAAAGCAGGAGTAGGGTTTTACGCATCCCCACGGCCCGAACCTGGATAAACGAACCGTGTGCTATCTGTTTGATCCGCTCTTCTCACGACCCCGCGCCACACAACCGTAGTAGGGATTCTTGTGATCCCATAGGTGTCGTTCCTATCGATATGCACCTTCTTGAGATGTGTCACACGTGCACTTGCATCCAAATTGATGCGCTCTTGGAGTGGTAGAGGGAGAATGTCCAAAGGGGACAAAGGGTTGAATCCGTAGACGACCTCAAAGGGGGACTTGCCGGTTGTTGATTGTCGTGCTCGGTTGTAGGCGAACTCGGCGATAGGTAGGCACTCCTCCGACTCCTTGATGTTCTTATTGATGAGTACTCGAAGTAGAGCAGAGAGTGTGCGGTTGGTAACTTCTGTTTGGCCGTCGGTTTGTGGATGATACGCCATGGAGAAAAGTAGCTTGATTCCAATCTTGGCGCATAGGGTCTTCCAAAAGTAACTAAGGAACTTGACGTCGCGGTCCGAGACGATCGTCTTTGGCACTCTGTGTAGACACAATATTTCCCTACAAAAGAGAGTAGCAACATGTGAAGCATCGTCTATCTTGTTGCAAGGAATGAAATGTGCCATTTTTGATAAACATTGCACAACGAAAAATATCCAATCCTTCCCATTTCGAGTCCTAGGCAAACCAAGTACAAATTCCATGCTAATGTCTTCCCATGGTTGATATGGAATTGGTAGAGGCATATTAAGGCCATGGGATTGAGCTTTGGACTTAGCTTTGTGACATGTAGAGCATCGGTTGGTGAATCGGTTGACATCGTGAAACATCTTGGGCCAAAAGTAGTTCTTTGAGAGTGTGGCGAACGTCTTGTCTTGTCCAAAATGTCCCATTAAGCCTCCTCCATGAGATTCCTGCAAAAGCAACAAACGAAGAGAAGACTCGGGGATGCAAAGCTTGTTAGCTCCCATAAGATATCCATCTTTGATGTAATAGCGTTCCCAAGAGATATGCGTCAAACACTTGGCATAAGGAGTAGGAAAGGAAGGATCGTGCTCATACAAGTCTTTTATATGCCCAAAGCCAATGACATCCAAATCAAGTTGAGTAACAAGCATGCATATGCGGGAAAGGGCATCCGCCACAATGTTTTCTTTACCTTTAATGTACTTGATGACATAAGGAAAAGACTCAATAAATTCACACCATTTAGCATGACGCTTGTTCAACTTGGTTTGGCCGTTAAGATACTTGAGTGTTTCATGATCGTTATGAATGATAAAATCATGAGGGTGAAGATACTATTCCCATTCATGCAAAACACGGACTAAAGCATATAGCTCTTTGTCATAGATGTGGTAATTGAGTTGCACGCCACAGAGTTTCTCACTAAAGTAAGCTATGGGGCACTTCTCTTGCGTTAACACACCTCCTATGCCATTACCACTAGCATCGCAATGAATCTCAAAGGGTTTGTCAGTTGGGTAATGCAAGCACGGGAGCATGAGTAAGCAAATTCTTAAGCTCATTGAAAGCGGTATCTTGCGATGGTCCCCAAACAAAAGGCGCATTCTTCGGGCTCAAAGCATGCAAAGGCGAAGCAATGGTTCTAAAATCTTTCACAAAGCGTCGATAGAAACCCGCAAGGCCAAGAAAGCTACGCACTTGTTGCAAATTAGTTGGTTGTGGCCAAGCCCTAATAGCATTGATCTTGGACTCATCAACATGAACACCCTTAGAAGAAACAACAAAACCCAAGAAAATGAGCTTGTCAACGCCAAAAAGGCATTTCTCCATATTAGCAAAGAGGTGCTCTTTTCGAAGAGTTTGCAAAACGGTTCGAACATTGGTGACATGATCTCTAAGAGATTTGCTATAAACAAGGATATCATCAAAGTAGACCACAACAAATATACCAATGTAAGGTCAAAAGACATGATTCATAAGATGCATGAAAGTACCCGGTGCTTCCGAAAGACCCATAGGAATGAATAACCACTCATATAACCCAAACTTGGTTTTGAAAGTGGTTTTCCATTCATCACCCTCATGTATGCGGATTTGATAGTAACCACTCTTAAGATCAATTTTGGAAAATATAGTGGCACCACTAAGTTCATCAAGCATATCGTCAAGGCATGGAATGGGATACCTATAAAAAACAGTGATAGCATTGATAGGTCTACAATCGAAGCACATGCGAAAGCTACCGTCTCGTTTTGGCACAAGAACGATCGGGACGGCACAAGGGCTCAAACTTTCACGCACATGTCCATGGTCTATGAGATGCTTTACTTGCCTTTGTATTTCTTTGGTTTCTTCGGGGTTGACACGGTAAGGAGCTTTGTTCGGAAGCGGTGCTCCAGGGATGAGGTCGATGCGGTGCTCAATGCCTCGTAGTGGAGGTAGTCCCGGAGGTAGCTCATCGGGGAAAACATCGTGAAATTCCTGCAAAAGAGAAGACAACACTAGAGGAAGAGTGTGAGAAGTGTTAGTTTGTGGGGCATTGTCCTTGCACACAAGGACGTAGTGTAGGACACTGGATGGGTTCTCACACACTCCTCTTATCTCACTTTTGGTGACAAAAGGACTAAGTTCTTCTTTTCGCTCATCGTGGAGGTGTTCGATTTGGGCTTGTGGCACTCACTCTCTTTTTGGTGGCTCTCTCTCTCACTATGATCTCCGCGATGTGGGCATGTGTTGAGTGCTCCATGCAAGTGGTGAGTGTTTATAGCCGTAGGCTCGGGATTATTAACCAGGTGAATGCATCACTGGCAGAGCGCTTTATTATCCCTAGAGAATGCGCCATTGACAGAGCACACTTGAGGCTAGGTTTAGTTTTTGGAACTTAAATCAGGTGAATGCGTCCTTGATAGAGCGCTCTCTTGTTCCTAGAGAATGCGCCACTGACAGAGCGCACTTGAGAGACTTCTGAAGTTCTTGTCCTGTTTATTTAGAATCTTTGGGTTATCTCGGGCGAGTAAATTAGAAACGGTTGTGAGTTCAGGTAGTGGAGGTAGGTGAAGACTTTCTTCTCCAAATTAACTTGAGTGTTTTGTTTTTCATACTTTACTTGTGGATGTAGGCTTGCTATATCGTATTGTGTGATTTTCCAATACATCCAATGTATTGACCCGTTGTGGCTGTAACTTACCATTTTGCGGGATTTTCAGATGATCAGTGAGATATAGTAGGGTCGTGAGTCTTCACTCAACATTTTCTCGGGTGGGCATTGATGGGACTCATCGTTTGTTTATGCTACATTTCCGCTGTTATTATTGAATAAAGCTAGCTATGCGTTGCTCAGTTTGTAATACTTTATAAATTCTGGATCATTCATTATAGTAAGTGATGCACTTGTTATTTGATATTCGTATGTACTGTGTGTGCTAGCGAGTCGATCCAGGGACTAGCACGGTAAGCATAAAGACATCGAATCTTAATAGGTTCGGGTCATTATAGAGCATGTGCATGTAGTTCAAATTTGAATCATGCACATGAATGCATTGAAAACTCAGTTAATGCATAAAAATGTCCAAAAAAACCCCAAAAAATCACAAAAATTGACACAACACTCCTGTTGTTCTACGTTGACACGAGAAAAATTTGAAAGCAATAAGAGGCAATGGATATCGTTTCGTCCCCAAAGGTGGGACGTTCCCTACCGAAACCATCATGCTTGTTGTGAGAAGCTCTGGTTTGTGAGAAGCATATACCCAAACCTGCCTCAAATGGGACAAATTTTTTAGCACGGCATGTTGATGCCGCTCCATGATAGCATGCCACGTTTCAAGAATTTCAGATGAGTTTTGGATTTACTACAATTTAAAAACAAGGTATCTCAATATTTGCGGTCGAGTGACGGTGGCAGGGTGTTTGACATGCATTCCCGTTTCTTACATGGGACCTAAGCATGCAACCAAGGACACATATTTGAATTGTCAACCAATTTATATGCATTAGAGCATGCACATGTACTTCAAATTTGAATTATGAACATAAATGCATTGAAAACTCAATTAATGCATAAAAATGTCCAAACAAACCCTGAAAAATCCCAAAAATTGACACAACACACATGTTGTTCTAAGTTGACACTAGGAAAAAAATTGAAATCGATAAGAGGCAATGGATATCATTTCGTCCAAAAAGGTGAAATGTTTGTCGACGTCTAGGGAACAGGGGTACCCAGACTTGCCTTCCTATGGCCTAGGGCGTGGCTCCACTAGCGGCCTGGTACGGTCCATCTTCATCAGCAACCATTAAAGACACTTGCGAGGGGCCAAGCCTCGCGAGGCAGACGACGCAAGACCTCCTCAGGGGCAGCCTCCCTAGGCTGGCTCCCGAGGGGCGGAGATATCTATACAAGGGGAACCTTGCGAGCAGTGCATGACGTGAGCCATGACAACCAAGGCCAGGCGGGCGCCAGCGGGCGCATAGTACTTGTTGCTTCTTTGGTGCTAAAGGGGCAAGCCCGGGAGAGGAGTCCCGAGGCATCAGGCAAATGTTTTCATATCTGTGCAACAAGACCAAGACCAGTAGGACGGCAGGACGGAGGTCACCTCAGAGCCCACGACGGCGTCACCAACTGAGCCTTTGGCAGGCGAAGACCACCTTTTGTCAGGATAGCTTGTACTAGTTGCCTCCCTTCAAATTGGCCGTTGTGGGATCCCTTCCCGCCTAATATTTGGGAAGAGGACCAAGGCCTCTATAAATAGGACTAGCCACCACCATAGAATGAGAGAGGATCCAGACCATCCACACACACATGAGCTCATCGAGATCAAGAATAACTCTCCTCAGGAGGTTGTTCATCCCTTGTACTTGTTCATCCTCGGCGTACAAGGCAATCCACCACACCACACTGGAGTAGGATATTACACCACGACGGTGGCCCGAGCCAGTATAAACCCTTGCGTCCCTTGTTCTTCGGGTTCGACGAGTTAGGCATAGAGATCATTGCGAGAGTGGGCTCGCGGGGGAGACAGATCTTCATGCGCACCCAAGTGTTCGAACCTCCAAGGTTTGCCGGAACCCGTAATCTAACATTTGGCGCGTCAGGTAGGGGTGTGCCGAAGTATCGCCCCTCCACCGGCTCAACCTCTCCGTTCTGTCCCCATGGCTAGCGCTGCTCCTCCAACTAGACCGATGGACGCCCGCGATGGTGTCAGGGGTCTTAGGGCCTTTACCCCCGCCTTGTGGCGGCTGCGGTGGCCACTCAAGTTCAGGCCCGAGGTGCCGCCTCGCTACGACGGCACGGCAAATCCGTCGGCCTTCCTGCTGGCATACGGGGAGGCTGTCCTGGAAGCTGGAGCCGACGACAAGGTCATGGCCAACTGGTTCCCCATGGTCCTCGCTGGCACGCCGCGCATCTAATTGCTCAACCTGCTAGAATCCATTGCGGCTTCTTGGGAAGAGCTGTGCGGCATTTTTGTCGCACTCTTCGCGGCACCAGCGCCTGTCGCCGTCGTGGCCCTCCTCGACGGCTCGCAAGTACCACCCGCAGACCGCCACACCAAGCAGTTCTTCCACCAGATCGGCACCGCCTCTATGCAGCCTGGAGCCCCTCCAGGATGGGCGGCGCCCAAGGCCGACCTCACCTTTGACTCAGGGGATCACCCTGCTACCACTACCGGCTCGGGCGCTTTCCCAATGCTCTGCACGCCCACCATCTGCAACGTCGCCATGACCAACACTCTCATCGACAGCGGAGCGGGCCTCAACATGCTCTCCGTGGAAGCTTTCGGCTTGCTTCACGTACCGTACAGCCGGCTCCGCCCCACCAAGCCTTTCTCCAGAGTCGGCAGCGGGTCCACCAGCCCCTGGGGCAAATACACCTTCCGGTCACCTTCGGTACCCGGGACAACTACCGCACCGAGCTCATCGACTTCGACATCGCCCACATCTGCCTCCTGTACAACGCCATCCTTGGGTACCCTGCCTTAGCTCAGTTCATGGCGGTGACTCATCCGGCCTACAACCTCATGAAGATGCCGGGCAGCAGCGGCGTCCTCATCATGGCTGGAGACACCAAGGAAGCTCCGGCGGCCCTCAAGCTTGCCTTCAGGGCCGCGGCGGCGGCGCACCCAGCCGATGAAGCCGCCCCAGGGGCTAAGGAGGCCGCGCTGGCGAAGAAGAAGCAGTTGTTCACTCAACATCGGGCCAAAACGAAGCAAGTGCTGGTCGAGGAAGACGGATCCTCGGGGGCCACCTTCACCATAGGCGCCAACCTCGACCCAGATCAAGAGGAGGCGTTGGTAAAGTTCTTGCGCGCGGACAGGGAGGTATTCGCCTGGGAACCCAAGCAGCTGGTAGGGGTCCCAAGGGGAGTAATCGAGCATGACTTAAGGGTGTGCCCCAATGTGCGCCCTGTGAAGCGGAAGGCGCGACGGCAGTCCACGGAGAAGCAGTCCTTCATCGTCTAGGAAACTTGTAAGCTGGAGGCGGTAGGTGTCATTCACGAGGTTCGATACTCGAAGTGGCTGGCAAATCCCGTCGTTGTGCCCAAGAAGGAAGGGAAGGAACACATGTGTGTCCACTTCACCAACCTCAACAATGCCTGCACCCAAGACCCGTTCACGCTCCCGCACATCGACCAAATCATCGACTCCACCGCCGAGTGCGACCTGTTGTGCTTCCTAGACAAATTCTCGGGCTACCACCAGATCAATATGGCAGTGGAGGACGTGGAGAAGACGACCTTCTTGACCCTGTACGGGGTGTATAGCTACCCATGCATGTCGTTCCGACTACGCACCGCAGGGGCGACCTTCCAGCGGCTGATGCACATCGCCCTGGGCTAGCAGCTTGGGAGGAACGCAGAAGCCTATGTTGATGACATCATGGTAAAATCTAGGGAAGCAAGAACCCTCATTCAGGACTTGGAGGAGACTTTCACCGGCCTGCGCTAGGCGGACCTGCGGCTCTGAAGGTGCTAGTGATCGACTAGAGGGGGGGTGAATAGGCGATTTTTATGAAAGTCTTCAAAACATGGAAGTTTCGAAGACAAACGATAGAAACAAACCTATTACCATGCAGCGGAAGGTAGACTACACTAAGCAAGCCATAGTCAAGTATTCAATGAGATGTAAACACAAAGACTAATAGCAGCTAGGCAGTATAGATCGGGATGGAGAATAGTATGAAGCCAAACAGAACAAGCAGTCACACAGTGAAGACAAATAGATAATGCAAACAGGCAATGACTTCACAAGGACCAATCTGCAAATAAAGAGATGGGAAGAATGGAACCACTGACTCGTTGAAGACAATGATTTGTTGGACCAGTTCCAGTTGCTGTGACAACTGTACGTCTGGTTAGGGAGGCTGAGATTCAACTCAGAAGACCGCGTCTTCACCTTATTCCCCTTGAGCTAAGGACACCTAGTCCTCGCCCAATCACCCTGGTAAGTCTTCAAGGTAGACTTCCAAACCCTCATAGACTTTGTTCACCGGCGATCCACAATGACTCTTGGATGCTCAGAACTCGACGCCTAACCGGCTGGAGGATTCACAGTCCTCAAGTGTAATAAGTCTTCAGATCACACAGACAGGAAGACTTCAGTGATGCCTAACACTCTTTGGCTCTGGGTGTTTAGGGCTTTGTCCTCGCAAGGAATAATCTCTCAAAGGCTTCGAGGTGGGTTGCTCTCAAACGACAAAAGACGTACACTAACTCTAAGCAGCCAACCGTTTATGGTTGTAGGGGTGGGCTATTTATAGCCACTAGGCAACCCAACCTGATTTGTCCGAAATGACCCAGGGTCACTAAGGAACTGACACGTGTTCCAACTGTCAGATTTCAAACACACACAACAACTTTACTTGGCTACAAGCAAAGCTGACTTATCCAGCTCTGGATAAGATTTGCTCTCATTGTCTTCGCTCGAAGACATAGGATTTTGGTTAAGCATCACTTCAGTCATTCTGACTAGTTCACTTGGACCCCACTTAACAGTACGGTGGTTCCTATGACCCAACAAAGAAGAAAAAGAACGACGAAACAACTAAGTCTTCGCGCTCCATAGTCTTCACGCGATGTCTTCTTTTGTCATAGTCTTCAATGTGAATATCTTCACATACCACCTTTGACTTCAATGTCTTCATACAGTTTTAGGGGTCATCTCTGGTAGGAAAACCGAATCAATGAGGGACTTCTACCTGTGTTATCCTGCAGTTCTCACAAACACATTAGTCCCTCAACCAGGTTTGTCGTCAATACTCCAAAACCAACTAGGGGTGGCACTAGATGCACTTACAATCTCCCCCTTTTTGGTGATTGATGACAAACTGGTTGATGTTTTCAACGGGGAATAAAATATGTGAAATTGTAACGGATAGTGTATTGTCTTCATAAGTGGAAAAGGCTCCCCCTGAAGATGTGCATATAAGTAATTTGCTTTTGGAATGCAAATGCACATGGCAGGTTGTACTTGTGGAGATCCTCTTCAACTTATGATGACAATTCATCATGCATGATTTGATATAACGAAGATAATGACATGCATAATGAAAAATGGATGTCTGCAAATATGAACTAAGTGCGGATGTTATCATCACACATGCGGAATTTATCATCGCATCACAGAATAGCAAATAAGTAGCAGACGACCATCGAGTTTAAGTGTTACAACTCAAAGAACCAAATGTATCAAAAAGCGAGAGTTGTAAGCACTTGGCAAAAGTAGCAAAAAGTAAAGCAACCACCCATATGGACCTGCTTGAAGACTATCAACTCATAGGCTTCTCCCCCTTTTGTCAGTAAGGATCAAAAAGGTTTGAAGACATAGAGCGCCTACTCGTTCCCATGAGGTGCAGGCGAGGCAGCAGGGTCATTCTTGAGGTCCGCTGGTGTAGAAGAACTTGGTGCAGTGTCGACACGCGCTGAAGTTAGAGGAGATGAAGTTGCATCATCTTGGTCATCGATGACACTAGCATTCACTGTCGCAGCTGAGGACGAATAGTCAGATTCTTCAAGTCAGGGAGTCCGACGCAAGTGAGCATTCCTTGGAGTAGTTGAGTCAAACTTGAATCTTTCGGTGAAGCCATCGTCCTGCAGATCAGCTTCAACACTAAGCAATGTCAAACCCTTCCAAGACCTCCGACAGGTTTCATGAGTAACAAAGGCATTTTTGGTGGCAAGATTGCGAATGTGATTGACATCCACCAAGAGGCTTTGCATCTGACGCTTAGGACAGTTGTGATGCTTGTCCTGTTTCTGGTGTAGCGCGATGAGAACCTCTCGGTCATTGAGAACACGAGATCGCCTCCGAGGCCTTTGGGCAATGGTGCTTTTAGTGGCGTCAGTTTGAGCGCGAGGGGCACATGTGTTACCAGCCAAGGGATAAACATGAGATACTGCCTGAACTCCTTCAATGGGCTGGGTGAAGCTTTGACGATCAGCATTGTGAAGATAAATGGGATCCTTAGCAGGCTCTGGGTAAATAGCTTCAACAGACAGATCAACCTCTGGCAAGAATACAAGATGATTGCACATAGACGGCTGATAGTTGAAGGCAGAGTGAAGCTTGATAAGACGCATGACCCATGGAGCATAGAACTTCAACCCAAAAATGTCGGAGCCAGATGCATCCAATTTTCTGATGAAAAAGTCTTGAGCATTGAAGCTAATGCCATTGAAGATATAGAAAACCAAAGTCTTCATTGCTCCTTCAAGCTTCGCTGCAGATGAATGTCCTTTGACAGGCCATAGAGTTTTTCTGATGATATGATAAATGGTGTGATGCAAATACTATAGGCTTCAACAAAGAATTCAGGTGGGTAGTCAGTGTCGTGAGGCAAAGGCTTCATCATGCTCAACATTTGGCTCATGTTGGTTTCTGGCTTCTGAAAAATGCTCTCCAAAGAATTCTGGTGTTGTTGACAACCTGGTTCATAATATTCACCAGGAGTGGGCAGGCCTGCGAGCTCAATGATATCAAGAGCTTTGGCTTCATGATGGACATTGCATGCCATCCACTCAAGGACCCAAGTATTTTGATCCCTGTTGTAGCCTCGGATGTGAAGAGTTGCATAGAACTGTAACAGAAGCTCTTCATTCTAGTGTTCCTTGTCTGTGACAAATTGCAGGAGTCTAGTGTCTCTGAAGCAATCCAACGCTTCTTCTAGACAGGGCAGGCCAGCTAGAGCTTCAGTGTAAAGACGCATATGGGGAAATATGCGCCCTTGATTGTATAAGACGCAGGAATAGTACCTGCGCTGCTGATAGCTCTAGAACCGATCCGATGAAATGTGAGGTTTGGTGTAAGGGTTCTTGGCGCTGTTGAAGAAGGTGTTGTGTGCCACGAAGCCATTCACATTGAAGACCCCAGCTGAAGTTGCAGTGCCTGGGAATCTTGGAAGTCTTGGCTTGGGCTTCTGTACTTGAGGTCTATGCTTGACATGATAGTCAAATTGTGGACCCGCAGCAAGTGGAGGAACCAGAATGGGCCATCGGACCATAACAGGCTGACCATGATCAAATGCGAGCTCAATTGTATGAGGTCTTGGAGGGGGTACAGGGGCATTGGCATTGTCGTTGACATGGGCTTCAGGGGCCACATTGGCTTCAGGTGCTTCAATATTGGCTTCGGGCGCTGCACTGGCTTCAGGTGCATGCACTTCTGGCACCGCATTAGCTTCAGGTGCCACATTAACTTCAGCCATGACAACGTCATTGGCTTTAGTGTTGATGTTGGTGGCCACCTCAGTATTGTTAACCTCCACTTCAGGAGCTGGAGGGTCGGACACGTTTTCCTCGAGAACAACATCTTGGTGGGACAGTGGTGTAGCAACTCTTTCTACTTAAACTCTTGGTTCTTCTTCTTCTTCATCGGCTGATGCAGCCAGAATATCTTCAGTCGTTTTGGCTTCAGACTCAAAGACGTTCACAGTTGGAGGGACTTGGGGCCTTGATCCTTTGCGAAGCCTGCGAAATGCTGGCGACGCTTGTGGAGATGGAGTCGGCTAGGCCTCAAAGTCATCGTCATCTCGTGGTTGGGGAGCACTTGGGGTGTCTTGTTGTTGTGGGTGATCAGCCCATGATGCATCCTAAGTAGTTGGCGTCAGAGGACAACCAATGCTGATGAGCTCGCTGTGCGTGAGCACATGCAATGATACCAAATTGTGCTCGATCTGAGGAAGGACTTCATCATCTTCAACATTATCATGAGGACCAATGTCTTCAGCTGCGGTGGGGTCAACAGCTGGATTGTCTTCAGCTTTAGGAGCCTCTCTTGAAGCAGGCTCATGAACTATCAACTAGCGCTCTTGATGTTCGGACGCAGGACGAGCCACAGAGATTGGCTCGACATCAAGGGGCTTTGTGGGAGCATCCCGGTCTCTCTTCTTGGTTTTCCGTTTCTTGGTTGGGGGAGCATCATCAGTGGTGGCTTTGGTCTTGCATTTTCTGGCTTCGGCTTCAGCTGCCCTTATTTTCTTGAGTTTGGAAGCCACTGTGGGGTCCTTAGGCTTCGAGCCTATCATACTGGCTGGGAAGACAATGCAAGGTTCTTCCTGCCTTGATGCTTCTGGTTCTGTCATAGCTGGCTTCTTCTTCTTCTTGGCAGCCATTCTAGGGTCGATGCCTGGTCGCCCCAAAGCCTTGCGCTTTTCAGCTTCATTGTATCCTTGAACACATTTGGCAGCAAGATCCTTCATGCGCTCACGAGAACCTTTGGCTTCTTCGCGTTTCTTGTGGAATGCTTCCTTGAGCTCATGCATCATGACATTGAAGTTTTTAATGTCTTCAACATTTAGCTTGGCCATGTGCTTCTTGAACTGAGCCTTTTCATAATCGATCTTATGCTTCAGCTCAAAAATTTTCTGAGCTAGAGCCAGCTCAGGAGCAATGGCTCCGTGGAAGGCGACGCTGAGGCCAATAGGAAGCTGAAGATCATCAAAGCTGACATTTGGGCTGGCAAACCACTCATCAATAAACTTGTTTAAGATTTCCACATCAAAGAGAGGGAGGTCATTGAAGATTTCCGCCTCTTACATGCCCTTGATCAACTGCTCAAGAGCGTCATCGCCAAGATCATTGTCACTGGACAGATCAATGGCGTCATTTTCATTTCGCAAAACAGCAGCAGAGGTCAGTGCTTGCCAGTGGGTCGTATGGGCTTCTTCACTTTGGCGGGCTTGGAGATGCGTGAAAGATCTTCAGAATGCACACTGTCTTCAGGAGGTGCAGTGGCCAGAGGCTTCACCCGTGAAACCTTTGGTGCAGGGGAAGGCTTCGAAGCTTTAGGTTTCTTTAGCTTCTTTGGCTTCGGTGGTGCAGGCGCTTCGTCAGAATCAGCGTCGTCTGCAGGTTGATCCACGACTGCCCCTTGAACCTTTATGTGAGTGATGACACTTTCTAAGTTATAGAAGGGCCCAACCAGATTGGGTTCAGCTTCGCGTGTGCCGTCAGCACGAGGAGCAAAGGGGCCTGGATTGAAGTCTAATCCCCATGACTTCTTGTTTTCTTTGGCCGAGTTCTTGGCAAACTGGAAGTTGAGCTTGAATAGATTGTCGTCACGGCACCATAGTAATGAAGATGGGTCTGCATCTGCAGGCTGTGGTCTATGGACCATTCAAGGATAGAAGCCTTGTTCAATGGCTTCAGCTCTGGACCTAGGTTGAAGGTTTTTGTACAAGATGTCTCCCCAGGGTCGCTTGATGGCATTCTTCTCAGCATATTCCTGGGTGACGAACCTGTACCTCTACCATTGTTCTGCCCAATATCTTCCAATCCATTGGATTTGGGTTTTCCGCTGATTGAAGTCCTCCTCTGGATCTGTCTTGTACAGCTCATAGAGGTCAGGAGGCAAATCTCTTGAGGTGTTTCCACGACGCTGTCTGCCACCCTTCCTTGCAGACTTCTCTGTTGCCATGAAGTTCAGACTGAAAGGCTTCAACACTATCAAAGTCTTCCGTCTACTAGTCAGACAAGAACTGGCTTCATGAGAATTTATATGATGCTGTAAGAACTCTGCAAATGAATGCAGACTATGAGAACCAAGGGATTCACCCACGGACATGTACCTGTGATAGCATTAAAGGTGCGAGGGAATGGGAAGAGGTCATATGCATTCTCAAAAGATTTTGAAGATAAATCAGTTTAGAAGACATTGACCTCATAGTGCGAAGACATTCACTCATATGTAGAGAGTTGGTTCCAGATTTGTATGAATCCACGAATAAGTACAAGTGAGGAATCTAACTACTTTGTGAAGCATAAGTGAACATACTAGGCATGCTATGAGATGCAGAATGAGATAGATCCAACTTGTGGGAATAGAAACCACTTGTGGTTGAAAAGGATGAATCTATCGGATCAAAAAGACTGTAAAAAGGAGGTTTTATTTACCACATGAGGAACTGCTAGACGGAGTGGGAGAGGAGGCTGAGCAGTTCGATCTTCCGTGCCCTAACTTGGCGATGGAGGACACCTACGGCGACGGCGGAGAAGACGATGTCTGTGGCCGGCGTGAGGACGGCGTCGGTGAGGCCGCGGCAGCTAAGCGCTTCGTCACCGGCATCGTTGAGTGTGAGCGGTGGCGCTAGGGTTTGTGCGAGATTGGAAGAAGAGATAATGACTGGGGTGAGGTGTGTATTTATAGAGACAGGGATGGCACAACGTTATTACGCAGGTGCCCCTGGTGTGGTTCACATCTGAAGGACACGTGGCGATCATGCAACACATTAGAGGTTGTTCCACGTTCCCACGCACGCCTGGATTATCGAGTGGTCGTTCCCACTTCTCCGGGTTTCAGGCAAAAGGATTGAGCATTTAAAAACGGATTTAATGTTTGTCTCTGTATCACCTGCTGACAAGGACACAGCGAAGAGATTCGACAGTTTCAATAGAATGCATATGATTTGGATCGATAGACTTGAGACAGGAGAATAGAATGGTTAGGGTCCGATCACATTCACTTAGTTCAAAAGATTCAAGTGAAGACATAGCTATAAGTGAATGATGTAGAGGACAAAAACTAAATTGAAGATAAACATGAGGACATGTTAACATTGAAGACAAACAAAATGCGAAGACTTTGCAAATGTAACGCCATATGAAAAACACTTCTGAGGGAAGAATTTGGTGGTGGCGTTACCCACCGTATAGGAAGTATTAGACCCAGACACGGCGCACAATTATCATGGCGCTCCGAAGTCAAATTCCACGTTAATGTATTCACACTCAGAATGTAAGTCTTCATTGATTGAAGACATACTTTACTTCGTGTGTTGCACATCTAAGTCATCAACATGCATAAGTGTTAGGATGTGTGCCTGATCGCACGACATTTGAGGATTCCAAGATATTTAGCTCACACCGTAACTTGCAAAACCTCTTCTCATCCAAGTGCTTTGTGAAGATATCTGCCAGTTGCTCTTCAGTGATGACGTGTATGATATCAATATCTTCCTTCATGACATGATCTCTGAGAAAGTGATGACGAATTTCAATGTGCTTTGTCTTCGAGTGCTGAATTGGGTTGTTTGCAATCTTGATGGTGCTTTCGTTGTCGTAGTAGAGTGGAACGTGCTTCAGATGAATGCCATAGTCTTTGAGTGTTTGCTTCATCCATAGAAGCTGAGCGCAACAAGATCCAGCAGCAATGTATTCAGATTTAGCACTAGAGAGAGATACACAGTTCTGCTTCTTTGAAGATCAACATACAAGTGATTGTCCGAGAAAGTGACATGTGCCTGATGTAGACTTGCGATCCACCTTGTCACCAACATAATCAGCATCCGAGAATCCAACTAGATCAAACTCTGAGCCCTTTGGATACCATAATCCTAGTGTTGTGGTGTGAGCCAAATATCAAAGAATTCTCTTCACAGCTAAGTGATGCGATTCCTTTGGTGCCGCTTGGAATCGGGCACACATGCAAACACTAAGCATGGTATGTGGCCTAGATGCACAGAAATAAAGCAAAGAACCAATCATGGAGTGGTATACCTTTTGATCGAACTCTTTACCATTGTCGTCGGGACCCAGATGGTGTTTAGCTGGCATTGGTGTCGTGTAACCTTTGTAGTCTTGCATTCCAAACTTCTTCAGGAAGTCTTTGAGGTATTTCTCTTAAGATATGAAGATGTCATTGCGTTGCTGTCGTATTTGAAGGCCAAGGAAGAACTTCAGTTCACCCATCATGGACATCTGATATTGCTCTTGCATCATATATCCAAACTCATCACTGTATTTCTGGTTGGTGCAGCCGAAGATAATGTCATCCACATATATTTGGCACACAAACAGTTCACCATCATATGTCTTTGTGAAGAGTGCGAGATCCAAAGAACCAAGTTTGAAGCCTTTGCTCTT
The DNA here is from genome assembly GCF_003073215.2 of Triticum urartu. Taxonomy (NCBI): domain Eukaryota; kingdom Viridiplantae; phylum Streptophyta; class Magnoliopsida; order Poales; family Poaceae; genus Triticum; species Triticum urartu. The sequence continues at coordinate 366,890,182 of NC_053025.1, read as the reverse complement.
CAGGAAGTCCTTTAGTCTATCATACCAAGCACGACGGGCTTGTTTGAGGCCATACAGTGCCTTGTTGAGCTTGTAAACCATGTCAGGATGTTTTGGATCTTCAAAGCCAGGCGGTTGTGCAACATACACTTCTTTTTCAATCTTGCCATTGAGAAAAGCGCTCTTCACATCCATTTGATACAGAAGAATGTTATGATGATTTGCATAGGCCAGCAGTATGCGTATAGCTTCAAGCCTAGCCACAGGAGCAAATGTTTCATCGAAGTCAATTCCTTCAACTTGAGTGTATCCTTGAGGAATGAGACGAGCTTTGTTTCTGACAACTTGACCATGCTCATCTTGCTTGTTGCGATATATCCATATAGTGCCTATGATATTGTGCTTACGAGGATTATTCAGCTCAAATTGTTGAAGCTCTTCTTGCATTGCTTGAATCCATTCAGGCTCCATGAAGGCTTCATCAACTTTCTTGGGTTCAGATATTGAGACGAATGCGAAGTGTCTATAGAAATTTGCTAGTTGTGTTGCCCTTGAACGAGTGAGTGGACCAGGTGCATTGATGCTGTCAATTATTCTCTCAATCTGTACTTCATTTGCAACACGAGGATGAACAGGACGAAGATTTTGCTCTTGCTGACCATTGTCATCGTTAGAAGGATTGTCTTCAGGCTGAGCATTGTCTTCAGGTTGATAAGGTGCAGAGATGATGAGTTCCTCTTCAGGCCGAGCTTCAGACGGTATGATTTCTCCAGTTCCCATAAGCTTGATTGATTCACTGGATGGAACTTCATCTAGCACATTTGGCAGGTGCTCTCTTTGCGAGCCGTTAGTCTCATCGAACGACACATCCACATTTTCAACCACTTTATAGTGAAAGAGGTTGAAGACTCTGTAGGAGTGCGAATCCTTTCCGTATCCAAGCATAAAACCTTCATGTGCTTTCGGTGCAAATTTTGAAGTGTGATGTGGATCCTTCATCCAGCACCTGGCACCAAATACTCTGAAGTAACTGACATTTGGCTTCTTACCAGTGAGGAGCTCATAGGATGTTTTGTTCAGAAGCTTGTGAAGATAAACATGGTTGATAATATGGCATGCAGTATCAATGGCTTCAGGACATAACTTTATTGGAGTCTTGTATTCATCGAGCATCGTCCGGGCCATCTCAATAAGTGTTCTGTTCTTGCGTTCCACGATGCCATTCTGCTGCGGTGTGTACGGAGCTAAGAACTCATGAGTGATGCCCAAAATATCAAGATAAGTGTCGAGGCCAGTGTTCTTGAATTCAATGTCATTGTCACTTCTGATGTGCTTGATCTTGACGCCATAGTTGTTCATGGCTCGATTGGAGAAGCGTCTGAAGACATCCTGCACTTCAGTCTTGTAGAGGATTATATGCACCCATGTATATCTTGAATAATCATCAACGACGACGAAGCCATAGAGTCAAGCACTGGTAGTAAGAGTTGAGTAGTGAGTGTGACCGAAGAGGTCCATGTGTAGCAGTTCGAAGGGTTGAGTCGTTGTCAACATTGTCTTAGAGGGATGCTTGGCCCTCGTCATCTTTCAAGCTTCACAGGCACCGCATAGGTGATCCTTCTTGAACTTGATGCCCTCGATGCCTATGACATGCTTCTTGTTTGCAAGAGTGTGCAAGTTCCTCATGCCAGCATGCCCTAGCCTCCGATGACAGAGCCAGCATTATGCAGCTTTTGCTAGAAGACATACGGCAAGCTGTGGTCCTGCTGAGAAATCTACCACGTACAAATCATCTTTCCGATACCCTTCAAAGACTAGAGACTTGTCAGATTCCATTAGAACAAGGCAATGATATTTTCCAAATATCACAATCATGTTTAAATCGCAAAGCATTGAGACAGACATTAAGTTGAAACCAAGGGATTCAACAAGAATCACTTTATCCATGTGTTGATCCCTTGAGATTGCAACTCTACCTAGACCCAATACCTTTCTTTTACCAGTATCAGCAAATGTGTTGTGACTCTTGTCAGATGGATGTAAAGTTGAGTCCATGAGAAGACTTCGCTTGCCAGTCATGTGATTAGTACACCCACTATCAATAATCCATTCTGAAGCAGCTGGTGTCATACCCTACAGTGCAGCTAGGGGGATAGGCTTCACGAAGAGAATTGTGAAGCATAAACATTTGACAGGCAAGTGGATTATGAAAGCTTAGATCGAGGTTAGGACTGATAGGGAAAGTAGCAAGCGACTCTGGAAAAAAATACATAATAAGACCATTTGGGCATTTGATCTTGTGCCCTACAAGATGTTTAAGGTCCCTAGCAATAGCTTCAGATGAATTTGATTTTCAGCTGGAGACCCTTCCCTGCAAAAGAGAGTTAAGATTTCTTAGCCACCCACATCTTCAAGGGTGGCTTCGAAGCAATGAGTCTAAGTGCAGCATCTGAGAAGTTTGGCTTTCAAGCAGAGTAGTTCTTGCAGGAGGGCAATAGTCTTGCAGGAGGGCAATAGTACTCATAAGAATAAGCAGAGTAGTTCTTGGTCTTATGAACATGGCGGTTTCATGAAAAATGCTCATATTCATAGGCCTGAGTATGGTTTCCCTGCAAAATATTTGCGTTAGTGCAACTCAGGTGAGTCCTCTGTCTGTATGAAGCCTTTCGACCATATGAAGCCTGTGGTCTGGGGTTTGTCTTCTTGACTTGTGGTGTCTTGATGACATTCACAGGAACATTCTCCAGACACCTTTTCAGCACCCAGACTTTCTTCATAGGTGGCCCATTCCTGTAGTTAGTACCAATATACTTGGCAAACACTTCACCATTCTGATTCTTAAACAGTTTATGGTTTGCATCAAAGGATTCATCAATAACAATGGGATTAGCACAAGTGAAGCCAGATAGGGTGGATGGATCCACTGAAGGTTCCTTTGCAGCAACCCATGTGGTTTTGGGGTACTGCTCAGGTTTCCAGTAAGATCCATCAGCATTCATTTTCCTTTCGAACCCAACACCCTCTTTCCTAGGGTTTCGGTTCAGGATCTGCCTTTTGAGGACATCACATAGTGTCTGATGCCCTTTGAGACTTTTGTACATCCCTATTTCAAGCAATGTCTTCAACCTAGCATTTTCATCAGCAATAGCAGTGGCATCCTCAGCAGAGGTGTTAGTTACCACATCAATAGTGGAAGATATTGCAATGGTAGCAGCAGTAGAACATCCAACAATAGAAGTAGCGTTGTCACGCTCAATGCATTTAAAACATGGTGGTTCAAATCCTTCCTGAGCAGAACTGATCTGTTTTGTGCGAAGTGACTCGTTTTCCTTTTGAAGATCTTCATGAGCCGCTCTCAATTTCTCAAGATCTTTCTTCCTTTGAAGATAATCATAGGAAAGCTTCTGATGAGTTGTTGAGAGCATTTCATGACAACTTTCAAGTTCCTCATACTTAACGTGAAGATTTTTTATGTCTTCAATTAAGGACTGAGATCGAGTCATTTCAGTGTCTAACAGGTCATCGCTTTTGTCTAACAGTTTTTGAATATGTTCCATAGCTTTATGTTGTTCAGTTGCAATTTTAGCAAGTGTTTTGTAGCTGGGTTTGGAACCACAATCAGAGTCATCTTCACTTGATGTTTGATAGTGAGTAGTGCGTGAGTTTACCTTGGCACCGCGTGCCATGCAGCAGTAGGTGGAAGCGGAGTCGTCCTGGTCATTAGCATCGGCGTCGGTGATGGATTCATTGTCTTCAATGTTGAAGATGGACTTGGCAACGTAGGCTGTAGCCAGACTTGCAATGCCAGAATCAGACTCCTCCTCAGACTCCACCTCCGCCTCCTCAGAAGCAGACTCCTCCTCTGAATCCATTTCCTTGCCAACAAACGCATGAGCCTTGTTAGATGAGCTCTTCTTGTGTGATGAAAACTTGGAAGAAGACTTTGAGTATTTCTTCTTCTTCTTGTCGTCAGAATCATATTCCTTGCTCTTCTTATTCTTCTTCTTCTTCTTCTTCTTCTTGTTCTCATTGTCCCACTGCGGACACTCACAGATGTAGTGGCCAGGTTTCTTGCACTTGTGGCATGTTCTCTTCTTGTAGTCATGAGAAGAAGCTTCATCATTCCTTGAGCTAGATCGTGAGGACTTTCTGAAGCCTTTCTTCTTGGTGAATTTCTAGAACTTCTTCACAAGCATAGCAAGCTCCTTCCCAATGTCTTCAGGATCATCAAAACTACAATCAGAGTCTTCTTCAGATGAGGAAACAGCTTTTGCCTTCAAAGCACGAGTTCACCCATAGATGGGACCGTAGATATCTCTTTTCTTAGAAAGCTGAAACTCATGTGTGTTGAGCCTTTCAAGTATGTCAGACGGATCGAGTGTCTTGAAGTTAGGGCGTTCTTGAATCATCAGGGCTAGGGTGTCAAACGAGCTGTCAAGTGATCTCAGGAGTGTCTTGACGACTTCATGCTTGGTGCTCTCAGTAGCACCGAGGGCTTGAAGCTCATTTGTGATGTCAGTGAGTCGATCAAACGTGAGCTGAACATTCTCATTGTCGTTTCTCTTGAAGCGGTTGAAGAGGTTGCGAAGGACACTAATTCTTTGATCTCTCTGGGTTGAGACGCCTTCGTTGACCTTGGAGAGCCAGTCCCAGACTAGGTTCGATGTTTCCAGAGCACTCACACGGCCATACTGTCCTTTGGTCAGATGACCACAGATGATGTTCTTGGCAGTGGAATCCAGTTGAACAAACTTCTTGACATCAGAAGTGGTCACACCTTCACCAGCCTTGGGGACGCCATTCTTGACGACTTACCGGAGATCGACATCAATGGCTTCAAGATGCATGCGCATCTTATTCTTCCAGTAGGGATATTCAGTTCCACGCAACGGAGACTTTGATTATCCCTGCAGTCGACATAGCTAAAACTCCAGGTGGTTAAACCGAATCACACAGAACAAGGGAGTACCTTGCTCTGATACCAATTTAAAGTGCTAGTGATCAACTAGAGGGGGTGAATAGGCGATTTTATGAAAGTCTTCAAAACATGGAAGTTTCGAAGACAAACGATAGAAACAAACCTATTACCATGCAGCGGAAGGTAGACTACACTAAGCAAGCCATAGTCAAGTATTCAATGAGAAGAAAGCACAAAGACTAATAGCAGCTAGGCAGTATAGATCAGGATGGAGAATAGTACGAAGCCAAAAAAGAACAAGCAGTCACACAGTGAAGACAAATAGATAATGCAAATAGGCAATGACTTCACAAGGAACAATCTGCAAATAAAGAGATGGGAAGAATGGAACCAGTGACTCGTTGAAGACAATGATTTGTTGGACCAGTTCCAGTTGCTGTGACAACTGTACGTCTGGTTAGGGAGGCCGAGATTCAACTCAGAAGACCGCGTCTTCACCTTATTCCCCTTGAGCTAAGGACACCCAGTCCTCGCCCAATCACTCTGGTAAGTCTTCAAGGTAAACTTTCAAACCTTCACAGACTTCGTTCACCGGCGATCCACAATGACTCTTGGATGCTCAGAACTCGACGCCTAACTGGTTGGAGGATTCACAGTCCTCAAGTGTAAGAAGTCTTCAAATCACACAGACAGGAAGACTTCAGTGATGCCTAACATTCTTTGGCTCTGGGTGTTTAGGGGTTTGTCCTCGCAAGGAATTCTCTCTCAAAGGCTTCGAGGTGGGTTGCTCTCAAACGACAAAAGCCGTACACTTACTCTGAGCAGCCAACTGTTTATGGTTGTAGGGGGTGGTCTATTTATAGACACTAGGAAACCCGACCTGATTTGCCCGAAATGACCCTGGGTCACTAAGGAACTGACACGTTTTCCAACGGTCAGATTTCAAACACACACGGCAACTTTACTTGGGCTACAAGCAAAGCTGACTTATCCAGCTCTAGATAAGATTTGCTCTCATTGTCTTCGCTCGAAGACATAGGATTTTGGTTAAGCATCACTTCATTCATTCTGACTAGTTCACTTGGACCCGACTTAACGGTACGGTGGTTCCTATGACCCAACAAAGAAGAAAAAGAACGACAAAACAACTAAGTCTTCGCGCTCCATAGTCTTCACGCGATGTCTTCTTTTGTCATAGTCTTCAATGTGAATGTCTTCACATACCACCTTTGACTTCAATGTCTTCATAAAGTTTTAGGGGTCATCTCTGGTAGGAAAACAGAATCAATGAGGGACTTCTACCTGTGTTATCCTGCAGTTCTCACAAATGCATTAGTCCCTCAACCAGGTTGGTAGTCAATACTCCAAAACCAACTAGGGGTGGCACTAGATGCACTTATAGGCTCAACCCAGAGAAGTGTGTGTTTGGTTTCCCTTCCGGCAAGCTACTGGGCTTCCTCGTGTCGCACCGCGGGTTCGAGGCCAATTCAGAGAAGGTCAAGGCAGTAGAAGACATGAGCCCGCCGCAAACCCTAAAGGAAATGCAGAAGCTCACGGGCCGTGTGACCTCATTGGGGCGCTTCATTTCCAAGTTGGGGGAGCGCCCTGCCATTCTTCAAGATGATGAAGAGGAAGGGCCCGTTCGAATGGACCCCAGAGGCCAACCTGGCATTTCAAGACCTCAAGAGATACTTGACCAGCCCACCAGTGATGGTCGCGCCTCGTCCCCTCGAGCCCCTGGTGCTCTACATGGCTGCCACACCCCACTCTGCCAGCGCGGTGCCTGTGGCTGTCCGGGTGGAGCGCCAGGCCAAGAGCCCGGTGAGCAACGCTGCACCTTCGGTGGGTATGATACGGCACCAAGGCGGCGCCACTGAAGCCACGATGGCATTAGCTAATGATCGGGCCTTGCAAGATGGCACTCCCTGGCCTAAGGAGGCCCCAATGGGCGACTGGGCTCCTGAGGTCCCCCCACCTCAGGAGGCACCACAACGTCAGGAGGACACAGGCTCCATCGACGCTCCCGCCCTCATCCAACACCCAGTATAGTTCATTAGGACTGTGCTACGGGACGCGACAGCACGGTATCCCATGCCGCAGAAGCTCTTACTCACGCTCTTGGTGGCCTCGCGCAAGCTACGCTGTTATTTCCATGGCCACCCAATCAAGGTCGTCTCAGCCTACCCCTTGAGAGGGTGCTCCAGAGCCCCAATGCCGCCGAGAGATTTGCCGAATGGAACATTTAACTACAAGCGTTTCAGTTGGAATTCAGCATGACCAGGGTCATCAAGGGAGCCGCACTCCCCGACTTCGTTGCGAAATGGACCGGCGCTGCGGAGCCCAAAGCGGGCGAGAGCCGATCCCTCTCGCCAGGAGATGAAGCACCGAATTGCTAGGTCATGTACTTTGATGGCACTTTCGCACGGCAAGGAACAAGGGCTGGTGCTGTGCTCATCTCGCCCACCCAAGACAAGTTATACTATGTCGTGCAGCTTTGCTTCCAGCGGGGTGAGAAGGTCTCCGACAACATCGCGAAATATGAGGGGTTGATCGCCGGCCTCAAGGCCGCCGCAGCCTTGGGGGTGAGGTTTCTCACCATCAAGGGTGACTCGTAGCTCCTCGTCAACTTCTCCAACAAGGTGTACGAACCAAGGGACAAGCATATGGAGGCGTACCTCGCGGAGGTGCGCAAGATGGAGAAGCAATTCTAGGGCCTAGAGCTACAACATGTGCCACGCGACACCAACGAGGAGGCTGACAAGATCACCAAGAGGGCGTCAAGGCGTCTACCCCAAGAACATGTTGTCTTCAAAGAGCGACTTTTCAAGCCTTCGGCGACCCCCGTGGCCATGGAGACTACATCATCTCGAGAGGAACTACCCCAGCCACCAGCCTCAGGGGCCCCCGCTTGCAATCCGACCTCGGGAGCACGTCTTCTCCTGACGCTCGAGCCTCAGGAGGGGTGCTGGACCGAGGAGTTCAAGGCATACTTGGTGCAAGGGACGCTGCCGGAGAAGGAGGAGGACGCAGAGTGATAGAGGCGAAGGTGTCCCGATGTTTCGATGAGATAGATATTGTTTTTTGTGGGAGTCGACTTTGACGATCCGACTACGAATGTGCAAAGACATCGCGCCTTAGCAATCGCTAAACCAACTTCTGAGGGTTATTGACCACGCCGGAGCACGATCAACCTGACCACGAGGGTCTATTTCCTGCGAGCAAACGAAGCACAAGCAAGAAACTGAGAATGCAATCAGGATATTGCAAATAAAAGAGGAAAGCTTTATTAATGAAGGTGGGGTTCGACGTCTTGGTCTGGTCATTGGACACAAACGAAGTACGCGAAGTTGCAGCTATGGCAAACTTTTAATCTAAACAAAACCCAAAGTCTAAACGATGCCCTAAGTGATGTATATATGGAGAAGAGAGGGGGGGGGGATTTCGTTGCCCTTGGAGGAGGGGTCCGAAACCAACCCTAACTTTTGTTTCCCCACATATACGGACTCTAAAAACTGCCTATAATCAAGTATTTCGAAATTACATGGGCCTGGCCCAAAAATAAGGTGACGCAGCACCTAGAATAGCCTCTAGAAGAAATTTATGAAGTGGCATCTTGTATATTTTGTCTAAGGCTTCATGCACTCCTTATGTTGCCTTCAAAGTCCTGAAATCATCACTTGTAACTCCGTTCTTGATCCCCTTGTGAATGCCATCATCTCCATGCTTGAACTTGCTCCAAGGTTCATCTTTCTTTTCCAAGCTAGGCCCTTCATTTGTAAGAAAAACAAATGTATCCAATTTAGGTAGCATCATATTCTCATGAACATTAGAATCGTTACCAAGAAACGAAAGTACCTGATACTTCAATTGGCATGCGCGAGCTCTAGTAATTGGTCCAGTATGTATAGTAGTAGGGGCTGTGGGTGTAACAATGATATTGATGTCCTCATCATCCTCCCCTTCTTGAAATGAAGTCGTCCTCGACGAAAGTTGATCATCCTCACCCAAATAAGGCTTCAAATCTGCAATGTTAAAAGTGGGACTAACCCCAAAATCTGCAGGCAGCTCAAGTTTATATGCATTATCATTTATTTTCTCTAACACCTTAAAAGGACCATCAGCACATGGCATTAGCTTTGATTTGCACAAATTAGGAAATCTATCGTTACGCAAATGTAACCAAACAAGATCTCCAGGTGCAAACACAACATGTTTTCTACCCTTATCTCTAGCAAGTTTATATTTAGCATTCATACGGTCAATGTTTTCCTTAGTGAACTCATGCATTTTTAAAATCAATTCAGCATGTTCTTTCGCATCAAAATTAACCTTCTCCGAAGATGGAAGAGGCAACAAATCAATAGGTGCACGAGGTAGGAAACCATACACAATTTCAAAAGGGCACATCTTAGTAGTAGAATGCAATGAACGATTATAAGTAAATTCAATATGATGCAAGCATTCTTCCCACATTTTCTTATTATTCTTCAAAACAGCACTAAGCATAGTAGACAATGTTCTATTGACTACTTCATTTTGTCCATCAGTTTGGGGGTGACAAGTAGTACTAAAAAGCAATTTAGTCCCCAACTTAGCCCATAAACATCTCCAAAAGTGGCTAAGAAATTTAGTATCACGATATGAAACAATAGTATTTGACACACCATGCAAGCGAATAATTTCACAAAAGAATAAATCAGCAACATTAACATCATCATCGCTTTTATGACATGGTATAAAGTGTGCCATTTTCGAGAACCTATCCATGACAACAAATATGCTATCCCTCCACTTCTTTGTTCGAGGTAAACTAAAAAAAGTCCATAGATATATCCTCCCAAGGAACACTAGGTACAGGCAAAGGCATATATAAACCATGAGGATTGAGTCGTGACTTAGCTTTTTGACATGTAGTGCAGCGTGCAACAAAACGCTCAACATCCCATCTCATCTTTGGCCAAAAGAAATGTGTAGCAAGTATATCCTCCATCTTCTTGACGCCAAAGTGTCTCATTAATACTCCTCCATGCGCCTCTTGCAACAACGAAAGACGAACGGAGCTAGCTGGAATGCATAGCTTGTTAGCACGAAACACAAATCCATCTTTAAGAACGAACTTGTTCCAAGTTCTCCCTTCCTTACAATTCTGCAATACATCTTTAAATTCAGCATCATGCACATATTGATCTTTGATGGTCTCCAAACCAAATATTTTAAAGTCAAGTTGTTAAAGCATAGTATAACGACGAGACAATGCATCCGCAATAACATTTTCTTTACCCTTCTTGTGTTTAATGACATAAGGGAAAGTCTCAATGAATTCAACCCATTTAGCATGTCGATGGTTCAGTTTTTCTTGACTTTTAATGTGTTTCAAAGATTCATGATCAGAATGTATAACAAATTCCTTGGGCCATAAATAATGTTGCCATGTTTCTAAGGTCCGAACAAGAGCATATAATTCTTTATCATAAGTAGAATAGTTCAGACTAGGCCCACTCAATTTTTCAGAAAAGTATGCAACAGGTTTGTCGTCTTGTAATAACACACCTCCTAATCCAATTCCACCAGCATCACCTTCAAGCTCAAAAGTCTTATTAAAATCAGGAAGTTGGAGTAAAGGAGCATGTGTCAACTTATCTTTCAATACCGTGAAGGCTTCTTCCTGTGCGGTACCCCAAACAAAAGGCACATCCTTCTTTGTAAGCTTGTTGAGAGGTGCAGCAATGGTGCTGAAATCTCTCACAAAACGCCTATAGAAACCAGCGAGGCCAAGAAAACTCCTCACTTGTGTGACCGTTTTGGGCTGCGGCCAACTCTCAATAGCTTCAATCTTGGCTTTATCAACTTCAATTCCCTGTGGAGTAACAACATAGCCAAGAAAAGATACTCGGTCGGTGCAAAAGGTGCACTTTCCAAGGTTACCAAACAAACGTGCATCACGTAGAGCAATAAAAACCGCACGTAAATGTTCCAAATGTTCCTCCAAAGATTTGCTCAATATGTCATCAAAGTAAACTACTACAAATCATCCAATGAAAGCACATAAAACTTCGTTCATTAATCTCATGAAAGTACTAGGTGCATTAGTTAACCGAAAAGGCTGACTAACCACTCATATAATCCAAACTTAGTTTTAAATGATGTTTTCCATTCATCTCCCAATTTCATACGAATTTGATGGTATCCACTACGCAAATCAACTTTGGAGAATATTATAGAGCCACTCAATTCATCAAGCATATCATCTAGCCTAGGAATAGGATGACGATAACGAAGGTGTCCCGATGTTTCGATGAAATAGATATCGTTTTTTGGGAGTCGACTTTGACGATCTGACTACGAATGTGCGAAGACATCGTGCCTTAGCAATCGCTAAAACAACTTCCAAGTGTTATTGACCATGCCGGAGCACGATCAACCTGGCCACGAGGGTCTATTTCCTGCGAGCAAATGAAGAACAAGCAAGAAACTGAGATTGCAATTAGGATATTGCTAATAAAATAGGAAATCTTTATTAATGAGGCTGGGGTTCTGTGATGTCTTGTTCTGGTCGTTGGACACAAACGAAGTACGCGAATTTGCAGCTATGGCAAACTTTTAATCTAAACAAAACCCAAAGTCCAAACAATGCCCTAAGGGCTGTATATATGGCGAAGAGAGGGGGGGGTCTGTGGCCCTTGGAGGAGGGGTCGGAAACCAACCCTAACTCTTGTTTCCCCACACATACGGACTCTAAACACTGCCGATAATCAAGTCTTTCGAATTACATGGGCCTGGCCCAAAAGTAAGGTGATGCAGCACCTAAAATAGCCTTTGGACGAAATTTATGAAGTGGCATCTTGTATATTTCGTCCAAGGCTTCATCCACTCCTTATGGTGGCTTCAAAGTCCTGAAATCATCACTTGTAACTCCGTTCTTAATCCCCTTGTGCATGCCATCATCTCCATGCTTGAACTTGCTCCAAGGTTCATCTTTCTTGCCCAAGCTAGGCCCTTCATTTGTAAGCAAAACAAATGTATCCAATTTAGGCAGCATCATATTCTGATGAACATTAGAATCGTTACCAAGAAACGAAATTACCTAATAATTCAATTGGCATGCGCAAGCTCTAGTAATTGGTCCAGTATGTATAGCAGCAGGGGCTGTGGGTGTAACAATGGTATTTATATCCTCATCATGGAGCGTGTGGCCCGACGGGCTACGGCATACTGCATACAGGATGGTGAGCTATACAAAAAGCGACCAAATGATGTTTCCTTGCGATGCATCTCCAGGGAGCAAAGGAACGAGCTGCTAGCTAACATACACGGCAGAGTCTGCGGGCACCACTCGTCATCACGTACCTTGGTCGGCAAGGTGTTCCGCAGCGGGTTCTACTGGCCCACGACACTCAAAGACGCGACCGAGCTGGTGAGGTCCTGTGAGGCCTGCCAATTCTATGCCAAGCAAATCCACCAGCCGGCACAGGGCCTCCAGACTATCCCGCTCTCGTGTCCATTCGCGGTCTGGGGGCTACATATCATGGGTCCGTTCTCGCGAGCACCTAGGGGCTACCGCTACCCCCACGTCTCCATCGACAAGTTCACCAAATGGGCAGAGGTGGGGGACGTCCGCAGCATCCAAGCCAGGTCAGCAGTTAAGTTCATCAAGGGCCTCGTGAGCCGGTTCGGCTCACAGTTCACTAGCAATCTCTATAGGACCTATTGTGCTAACATTGGACCTATTGTGGGCACTCCCCTTGTCTTCGCGAGGCGTCCTCGTTTGAGCTCAGGATTCGTGCATCCCCTTTTTAGTCCGTGCCCCACGGGTATCACGACGCGGTGCGTTTGGCCATGACCAACCCATGCCTCAGGCCTCACGCAAGAAGGGATAAGGATTTCTTAACGAGTTTTTGCAGCTTCACGATATCGCTCAAGCCGGCAGCGGGGAAGCACCACGAGGTGCCCAGAGGTCCCCGCCCTCACGAGGTCAAGTCTACCCTAGATACATCAAGCTAAGTTACCCCTCTACACCCGCATAAGGCACATATTTCACAACACTACCTAGAAACAATAAACACACCACAAAAGCAAGATAAACACCATGGTTCATTACGCGCCCTCGCAGGGCCCCATATTCGTTTTTGATGATGCAAGGGGAAAATGAAGGAGGGGACAAGCAAAAGCGGCTCCTACGAAGGGGCTCCTCACGAGGATCGGACCCTCGGACTCAGACAGAGCCCTCCTCGTGCTTCACCGGGGCGCGACAACGGGATGACACGCCACCATCCTTGAAGCGAGCCCGACGGCGTGGCGGCTGGTCGTAGCCGCCACTGCTGGAGCTCTCACCGGAGGAGGAGCAGCCGCAGCTGGGCGAGCCATGGCCGCCACCGAGGGCGAGTTCACCCTCATGCTCACCACGGCCATCGCCAAGGCCAAGCACCTCGCCACCAATGTCATCATCTTCAGGGCCACATCCGGCGCGGCGACCGTTTTCCCTGAACACCCACACGAAAAGGGTCACTACCCCATCAAAGTTGAAGTGGAGCGTGCACCGCCTGCCCAGGCCGCATGCGCAGGCGAACGTCTACCAGTCACGGTCCAGGGCTACGTTGCCCGCAGCGAAGATCTCCACCGTGGCCCATGAAGCCTTGCTGCAGCAGTCGTCGGCCTGCAGCCAGAGGCCGTCGGGACCTGGGGCCGGCAGTTCGCCGGTGAAGGAGCGCGAAGTTGAAGCCAAGTGCCGGCCGGGTTCTCCAACCACATGACAAATTCTGGCAGCACCTCCGCCGAGTGGAAGCGCGGCCGGGGAGGCCGAGCGACCATGGAACGCCTTCCTTCATTGATGGGGCTGCCGCGCCCTAGGCGGCTCCCGCTGCACGAAGAGGCGCCGCCGCGGCCGCCAGCAACGGTGCCAGACCCCGGGGAAGTTTGCCCACGCCCACGAGGGACCACAGTCGGGGTTGCGGCATGCTTGCGGGGGCGACCACGCCCCCTCTTAGGCGGTGGCGAGCCAGGCCCCTCCTGGCGAGCTTTCCCCTTCTTGACGGCCGATAACCTCTTCACCGGGGCCATGAGTATCGCTGCCGGGCGGCGGAGCAAGAAGGAAGAAGAAGAAGTGGGCGGAATGGAGCAAGAGATGAGCGACGGGGGCTCTGCCCCTCTCCTCATTTATAGCCAGAGGGAGGCCAACCGCCGGCCTCCATGATCTATGTTAATGATGACTTTCTTCTGCATGCAACAGGGTCTCGTCAAGTCAGGAGCAGTTGCCGAGGCAGCATGGGGAAGCGGAGACACCCACGTCCAGTCAATCGCCATGCGTCAATCGAGGCCACGTGCTATTGGGGCCCGCGGCGCTCCTTGAAGCCAAGTTCGAGCGCGCCTTGGGCCCGGGGGCTACTATCCGTGTCCTGGGAATGGGGGTACCCAGACTTGCCTGCCTGCGGCCTGCCTGGTACGACCCATCTTCATCAGCAACCATTCAAGACCCTCGCGAGGTGGATGACGCAAGACCTCCTCAGGGGCAGCCTCCCTAGGCTGGCTCCCGAGGGGCGGAGATAGCTGTGCAATAGGCACCTCGCGAGGAGTGCATGAAGTGAGCCATGATGACCAAGGCCAGGCAGAAGCCAGCGGGCGCAACATACTCGTTGCCTCTTTGGTGCTAAAGGGGCAAGCGCAGGCGAGGAGTCCCGACGCACTACGCAAAGGTTTCCATATCAGTGCAAGAGACAAAGATCAGCATGATGGCAGGACGGAGGTCACCGCGGAGCCCACGATGGCGTCACCACCAAAGCCTTTGGCAGGCGAAGACCACCTTTTGTCAGGATAACTTGTACTAATTGTCCCACTTCAAATAGGCCGTCGTGCAATCCCTTCCCGCCTAATATTTGGCAAGAGGACCAGGGCCTCTATAAATAGGACTAGCCACCACCATAGAATGAGAGGATCCAGACCATCCACACACACACGAGCTCATCAAGCTCAAGAACACCTCTCCTCAGGAGGTTGTTCATCCCTTGTACTTGTTCATCCTCAGCCTACAAGGCAATCCACCACACCACACTGGAGTAGGGTATTACACCATGACGGTGGCCCGAACCAGTATAAATCCTTGTGTCCCTTGTTTGTTCGGGTTCGGCGAGCTAGGCTTAGAGAACTTTGCAAGAGTGGGCTCGCAGGGGAGAGAGATCTTCGTGCGCACCCTAGTATTCGAACCTCATGGGTTTGCCGGAACCCGTAATCCGACAACGTTCCCTACCGAAACGCTTGTTTTGAGAAGCTCTGGTTTGTGAGAAGCATATCCCCAAACCTGCCCCAAATTGGACAAAAAATTTACCACTGCATGCTGATGCCGCTCCATGACAGCCTGCCAAGTTTCATGAATTTCAGACGAGCTTTGGATTTACTAGAATTTAATGTGTAAGATGTTGAAACGAACCATGAATAATTCTAGTTCCTTTAGAACATACATATAGTTGCATGTTCACTACAGATAAAAGGTCTAGCAATTCAAAACCGTCCATTGCCGCTGTGACCCCATTATGTAATTCAAATCAAGATGAAAAATCAAGTAGATCCCACACAGTTTATTATCACCTACCATGTGAGATGCAGCACAAAATATCCTAGAGCACCGTCGGTGTATAGTACGCCTATGGCTACAGTCCACAGCCGGCGTCTCAAGCACATTAGCTCGCTCCCCAAATATCATTTCACTGTTCAATCGTCGCCGGTGAAAGATGGGCATGTGGACCCGCATCGTGAGGGCAACTTCGGTGGCCCAATCCGGCGAGAGCATGGTCGCGGCCACCATGCGCGTGCTAACAAGGTGCATGGGTGCGGCGCAATCTATGATCGGGCGGCCAAGGAAGCCCAAACAGTCGTTGTTGCTTCTTAGGTGGTGGCAGCAACATCTGCCTCGGGGATAACAATTGGCGAGAGCGGCACAACCATTGTCCGTTCTGAAGCGGCGGCCTTAGCCCTGATGGAGGCCACCCACAACCATGTTGAGGCCGCCCACGCCCAGCTCGTGGTGGTCATGGCAAAAATCGAAGGAAGCTTCTCCGACAATGGTCGGCAACCCACGGCCGAAGAGTTGGCAATTACCGAGAGCGTTCGAGAAGCCATTCGGTCCTCCGCCACATACCTTGTGACGATGGAGCCCGCCCAAGCCCAGATCATGGCTGCCCATGCCCAGCTCGTGGCAGCCCTTTCCAAAGAGATGGCGGACGCGGATGGCGAGATACTTGCCGAGTATGGTGCGATGGATGCCATGGAGCTCCTCCCCAGGAGACCGTCGGGCGCAAGCGGGACATGGAGGTGGCGGCGGAGATCGACGAGCACCAGCCATAGTAGTACTCTTTATTTTGTTTAATTAAGAGCGTATATCTTTAATTTGTTAGAGTAATGTTTAGGTCAGCTAGCTTTGTTTAATTGCTAAACTTGCTCGATTAAGAAGTGTGGGTGTGCTGTAGTCTCCTTTGTGTACCCAAATTATGCAATGACGTGGATGACCATTGTAACCAGGGAAATTCGAACCAAAATTTTTGACGTTCAAATTCATCACACACGGGTTAAGCTATCTGAATCGTTTGTGATGTTCACATATCCTACACAGCTCCAATTAAGGGACCGTGTCTGATGACAGTTTGTGCGCCAGTTTTTTCACTGAAGCGATTCCAAATTTCCGGCTTCCGCGGAAATATCTACCTCCCCGCTCCTCGCCCTTACCAAAAGCCACATTTCCCCTGTTTCCACCTTCCTTTCCAAGTTGAAACCTTCACTCCTTGCTTGCAGCATCGCCTCCTCGCCGGCGGCCCTCCTTCACGCTGCTTGGCCTCGTCTATCCAGGCAGGTAATCCACACCCGACCCCCATCCTTCCACATCCCGCATGCCCCGACCGCCGGCATGACACCTTCCACCCAAATCACCGACCCGTCCACCAAATAAGCGCCGCCCTAAGCCATGGTGCATGTAGTATAGCCAGGATCTCAAGGAGCATTTGGCAGCGGAGAAGCAAATCACGGCCGCACGCGCGGATGAGGTCGCGATGGCTGCCATTCGTGCCGACCCCCAGGTCTTGGAGGATCACCTTGCCATTTAATAGCTACGCCGGTTAAGCATGCTCGGTTTACCCCTTGCGTGTGTTGTTCCTGCCTTTCCTTCACAAATTCTAGTGAATTGTGCTATCTAATTTTACCATGCAATCTGTTGCTCTAGTGTATATGTTCTATATGTCGTGCAGTGTGGTGGTCACTTATTAACTGTTTTGTTAATTAGTTGTCGTATTCAGTTAACTGTTTGGTTCAATTCTACAAATGTGATGTTCAATTCTTTAGGCTGCAATTTTGTATTGTCTTCCATGTGAGAAATAAATCGAATTTATCTTTACAAAATACTCCCTCCGTTCCTGAATATAGGGTGTATAGTTTTTGGCATGGAAATTAAAGAACGCATGTGGAGGGAAAATTTCACAAGTTTTGGGCAAGATTACACCTGACTAATTGGTGTGAGAAAATAGAGAAGCTTGCCTAATATAAGGAAATGTAATCAAATCCCTAAAAAAAATTATCCAAACGAGTGGTGCAACGCAATACACCTTATATTTCGGGGTTTTTCTCAAAAATCTATACACCTTATATCAAGGAACGAAGGGAGTACATGAGAAATGAATACAATAGCTATATTTCCAAGTTGTCAGGCATGCTTGGTTTGGTTATACATTGTGCAATGTGGTGCTCAGTTAACGTTTGGTTCATTTGTGTTGTGGTGTTTAGTTAATTGTTTGGTTCAATTATGCAATGCGATGTTCAATAGTTGTGGGCGCATTCTGTTATTGTATACCATGTGAGGAATAAATTGAATTTGCTTGTAGTAAATACATGAGAAACAAATATAATTGCTATATTTCTAGGTTGTTAAGCATGCTTGGCTTGGTTAACTGTCTGATCTTCTATTAGGAGTATGTTATATTGTACAATGTGGTGCTCAGTTAATGTTTGGTTCATTTGTTGTGGTGTTCAGTTAACTGCTTGGTTCAATTCTCCAATGCGATGTCCAATTGTCATTGGTAGAATTTTGTATTATTGTGCATGTGAGGAATAAATCGAATTTGGCTTCACTTAATACATGAGAAACATATACAAGTGCTATATTTCCTAGTTCTTAATCCTGCTTGGTTTGGATAAATGGGTTTTCCATGTGGCTTGAATTAATCTGATGAATCTGCAATGTGCTTATTTTTCATAAACATATTTTACTAATAGCATGCGAACCCTTACTTAACCTGATCACTAACTACCTTATATGTGTTGCAGGGAAACAACGGGAAGCATTGAGGTTTACAATCGAGGATAGCACGTGCATGGTCCGTTGTCTAATAGCACATTATTGTGCAATTGCAGGAACCATTCTAATATTTAGGTTTTTAACAATTTGGTCTTGCACATGTAGGTCCTGCTATCCGAGGTTTTGACCCACTGTTCAACCCTTTTTGCATATGGGGAAATGAATTGTCCATGAATATCAATCGAGTCAAGAAACTCAGAAAGATTATTAGGATAAAGAAATAAGCGACAAAAAACAACAAGATCTTTGTCTGCACAATGAAGAAGACATCAGTTCACTACAAGATGGTACTAACTATTATACCTTGCCTTTTTTATTCCTTCACCCCATTTCCAATATAGAGAAGATATTTATGCACATCCTTGTTTTCAGGCCTTTCCAAAGCAGTTCACTGATGATTACCTCTCAAACCACCTCTATGGCCAGGAGGCAAGGAAGGTTTTCATACAACACCCACAGTTCAATATTGAAGTGTTTCTAAAGAGGACGAAGGACGAACGGTCAATCATCCACAAGAACTGGCCTAAAGTTGCAAAGACCTTCAACATGAATGAAGGATCAATATTCGCCTTCCGCTTCAGCAGTTTTCCAGATGAGATGCATCTGCCTATATAACGTCTATGATGCTAATTTCGAAAGGTTCTACATGTTGCATGTGAAACTTGGTGCTGGTGTAGTTGTGTAACGGGGTAGCTGAGTGCTGAAGATATATCATGTTGTACTCTGATGTATTTCAATTATGAAATCCTGCTTCCTTAATATGGAAATGAAATATATTATGTGTTTAATATGAATGTCAATTAGATTAATAAATGGATTATTAATAATAGGACAATTAGCCTGCTAATGGCAAATTAGCCTGCTAAATGGGTTTTGCTATTGCAAACGGTTATTGTGAAAATACCATGGGCGATGACCTCAGGCAACGCGCACAGTTTCTAGGAATAAACCGTGTTGGATCAATGAACAATAACACACGACCTTCTCTTGAAAACTATTTGTGTTAGGCCACCTTGCGCAAACGTTTACGACATAAAAACTGTGTGTGATGGACAACCTTTGCCACATAGTTTCTTCTACGCACCGTGTATGATGCATTCAATAACGCAAACGATAAAATTGTTAATATCGTGTGCAATGGCAACACTAACACGAATGATTTAAGGGGGAAAATTGTGTGTCATGTACCTATGAATGGAAACGTTTTCCTTGGAGCGAGTATGTGGGATGTACATATGAAAGGAAATGTTTAGCGGGGACTGACTGTGTGGGACATACTTGTGACCGGAAACAATTTCGCGTGTATAATAGTATTTTTAGCTCTACTATATGTATTTCCGTATTTGAGCGCTCGATGGTCGCACACGACCTCATTTTGCCAAGTGTGTGTGCCAGGAGGGCATATCCCCGATGGTTTCTGGGTCGTGTGGGAAGGACCCCCTATCACCGTCACTCACTAGGCGATGGTTCCAAATGCCATCGCAGAAAGGGGTTAAAAACTGTTTGTATAGCACCAACGCATACCAGTGAGGCGTCTTTTTTTTTCGTTCAAACAGGCAATAAGCTGGAGAGCTGGAGAGTGTCTCTAATGGGTTGCCTCTGTGTTAAGGCCCTCCATTATGACACACAGGATGCAGATTGGGCTGATACAAAATCCTATCCATCTTAAAGCCCATTTGTTTTTGTTTTTTGCGATGAAAAGCCCATATTTCTTGAAGAGGGAGCGATCCCAAAAAAACCCTCCCTCCTCCTCGCTTCCACTTATACTGCAGCTCGCTAGACTATCCTGCTTCCGTCGCCCCCCAATCCCCCACTCCTCATCTTCCTCACTCGTATAGGAAACTCCCGCTCACCTTCTTCCTCAGTCATACAGAAAACATGATGTAGGGTGGAACCCTAGATGGCCGATCTTCCACGAAAGGAGCGGATCCCGCAATGAACACGAAGAACACGAGGATAAAACACGAAGGGAAACATGAGAGAATCACTCAAACCAACAAGATACGGTCATACATATGCTAGATCCTCGAAACACAAAAGGAGATACAAGATCCACGATCAATAAGGGACGATACAAAGGTAGCCGGTTCTTCTCCATGAGGAGGTCTTGAGGGGGGTTCTTCCTGTAAAGGGGTCTTGAATCCGCTTGGGGGATCTTCTCCGAAGAGGTTGTGGACTACAAAGGAGAAGTAACCAAGTGGATGAGCACAACTCTATCTCTAATATGAGCTATCACATTGCTAACCCCAGAAAGAGGGAGGAGTACATATAGTCTAGGTGGTCGAAGGGGTACATGGGCCTCGGCCCTTCACTGTGCGCACACAGGCAGAGCCGGATGTCTAGGCGTTGGGCCGGATGTCCGGGCCTTTGTGAGGAGCCGGATGTCCGGGCTTGCGGGTCGGATGTCCGGGCTAGCGGGGCTGGTCTCGGTGCTCTATTGATAGCCTGCGTTGGATTTCCAGGCAGGTGCCGGATGTTCGGCCCGTCGCGGGGCACCGGATGGCCGGGGGTCGGTCGGATGTCCGGCCGCTGTAGAGTCGCATGGCGCCCGTCTATCTCTAGTCTTCTTCTGGTTGGTGGCGCCGGATGTCTGGGCTCCAGCCGGATGTCCGGCCGCTGTAGCTATGTTGGGACTCCACTTGAGGCACTTCTTGATCTGCTTCCGTGTGGACTTGTCCTATGCTTCGAGCATCTCCATGGTATGAGGAATCTGATCTTGTAGTCACGGGATGAGGAATCTAATCTCATGTCATCACCTCTTGAGGATTTACCAAAGCACCCACGCCTTGAGAATTTTTGAATTTCCTCATGAGCATTGCTAGCTCCTGGCTTAGTTCTTCAGGATCACCAAGGCTGCTACCAGAATCCTCACCTTCGGATTCAGAGACTGCCTTGGCCTTTAGTGCAAATGATCTGCCATAGCTCGGTACATAGAGATCTCTCTTCTCAGCAAGTTGGAACTCATGAGTGTTTAGCCTCTTGAGGATATCAGCGGGATCAAGTGACTTGTAGTCTCCACGTTCTTGTATCATCAGTGCCAGAGTGTCAAATGAGGAATCAAGCGATCTCAGCAATTTCTACACGACCTCATGGTCAGTGATGTCAGTGGCACCAAGTGCTAGAAGCTCATTTGAAATGTCAGTGAGGTGATCGAAAGTTCGCTGAACATTTTCATTGTCGAGTATTTTGAAGCGGTTGAAGAGATTGCGAAGCACGTCAACTCAAGAGTCACGCTGAGTTGAGACTCCTTCGTTGACCTTGGACAGCTTGTCCCAGATAAGCTTCACTGTCTCCGAAGCACTCACTTCGCCATACTGCCCTTTGCTCAGATGGCCACACATGTTGTTCTTCGCTTGAGAGTTGAGTTGCTTGAATCTCTACACATCAGCAACGTTGATGGTAGGAGTGACAGAGGGAACGCCATTTTACAGAACGTACCAGAGATCGTTGTCAATTGCCTCAAGATGCATTCGCATCTTGTTCTTCTAGTAGGGGTAGTCGGTCCCATTGAAGGTAGGGCACCCAACAGAGACCTTGATCATACCTGTAGTTGACATAACTAAAACTCTAGGCAGCTAAACCAAAATCACACAGAACAAGTGTGTTATATCGACTAGAGGGGGGGTGAAAAGGCGATTTTTATAAATTCGTCACTGAGGAATTTCAGCTTGAGGAAATTCCTCAACAACGAACTACTTAGCAGCGGAATAAAACTGAGATGCATGTATAAAAGAGTGGTAGCACAGTCATCATGATGAAATTAAAACAAGCACATAGTACAATTAGCGTAAACACAGGATAAGCAGGCTGAAGACAAACTGAGTGAAGAAATAGGATTGAGGAAATTGACAAAGTCTTCAGTCAAAGTTTACAAACAGTAATGATCAAGTACTTCTACATAGGAAGGAGGAAATGAATGAGTTGAGGAAATAGAACCAGTAGCTTGGTGAAGACGATGATTTGGTAGACCAGTTCCAACTGTTATGACAGTCGTATGTCTGGTTGGAGCGGCTAGGTATTTAAACATGAGGACACACAGTCCTGGACACACAGTCCTCACCGTATTCTCCTTGATCTAAGGTCACACAGACCTTGCCCAATCACTCGTGGTAAGTCTTTACGTGACTTCCAAACCTTCACAGACTAGGTCACTCAGCGATCCACAATTTCCTCTTGGATGCTCTAGACCATGACACCTAACCATCTGGAGGATGCACAATCCTCAAAGGTAACAAGCGTTGGTTACACACAGGAACAATTTCTTCAGTGATGCTCAATCACTTTGGGTTTGTAGGTGTTGGGTTTGGGTTTTCCTCACTTGATGATTTTTGCTCAAAGTCCTCGGAGGATGGGATGCTCTGAATGAAAAGTGTCAGTTTCTCGCGGAGCAGCCAACAAGCTAGTGGTTGTAGGGGGCGGCTATTTATAGCCTAGGGAGCAGCCCGACATGATAAGACATAGATACCCTTCAATGATATGTCCGTTAGCTGGGTAGATATTTTCGGATAGCTGGCGCATAGCACAGCAATGGTCAGAAATTTGAGCTCTCAAATTCCTTAGGGCTATCATGTTCCTCACTTGTAGGCAATCCGCACTTGTGAATTCCTAACTCCTCGGTCAGAAAAAATTCCTTAGAGACTAGAAGATCTTTGTCTCTGTCAATGAAGAAATTGACTGAACTGTATGAGATTTCCAATGGCTTCACTCGAAAGGATTGGTAGGTGTAGGATTTTGAGATGAGGATCACTCTGAAAATTTTCCTTAGTTTTACCTCGACCCCCTTTAACAGTACGGTGTTTCCTATGACTCAAGAATGATAAAATGAAACTACGAAATCAAAAGTCTGCATGCTTCATATTCCTTGCATGAATATCAAGTCTTCGGGATCACACAAATTTCTTCTCTTTCAAAGTCTTCAGAAAGCCAAAGTCTTCAGTTGAAGACATTCATTTTTAGGGGTCGACTTTCTCTGTAAATATCAAACTCCTCATAGACTTATAGACCTGTGTACACTCACAAATGCATTAGTCTCTTAACCTATAAGTCTTCAATACACCAAAATCACTAAGGGGCACTAGATGCACTTACAATCTCCCCTTTTTCGTGATTGATGACAATATAGGTTAAATTTTCAATGGGGATAAACATATGAAGTGTAAATACCTATATTGAGGAATTTGATTGCATGATATAGAAGAACTCCCCCAGAAGATGTGCATATGTGAGGAATTTTCCTTGAAGAGCAAATGCACATTGTAGAATAGAATTATGGAGGTCTCCCCCTATATCTTGTAGTTCATACACGCGTTTAACATATGATATGAAGAATTTGAAATGCATGATGAAATGTGGTGACTGATGAAATTCAGCATGCGTGTATTAACAGATATGAGGAAATAGCATGCAGAAAAAATAGTAAAAGTATCAGACCACCATCGGACTTAAGTTTACAACTCGATCCAACAAATGCTTCAAAAGAACGAGAGTTGTAACTTCGCAAAAAATGCCCATATATATAGACCCGCTTGAAGACTAACTCAAATTTCTCCCCCTTTGTCATCGAATGACCAAAAGGGATGAAAAATGAGGACTAACGCCCCTGAAGAATATCATCATGATGTTGATGGAGGAGCGCCAACATTGTTGGGGTCGCCCGTTGATGTAGGGCCTACCGCAGTGTCGTTCAAGTCTTCATGTTGATCAGTCTCGCGCGATGAAGAATATGAACTGGCCACAAGCTGAGGAACTTTGACCTTCTTGAATTTCTTCGAATGTGGCTGTGCCCAGTCAAAGTCCTGTTGAAATTCCATCTTCTTGAGATCTTTAGCACTTTAGAGGTTAGACAGAATAGCCCAGGTGCGGTCAAAGACTTCATGCAGATAGTAGTGATTCTTCATAGTATTTTGAGTGATTGTCATGTTCTGAAGAATAGCACGAAACTGACGTTCGACCCACTTGTGGTTGCGATCAACCTTGTGATGAACACTGGGGAGAAGCTCACGATCAATCATCACCCTTAGAGCAGTGGCTTGAGGAAATTGCCTTGAAGCATTTGCGACAGAGTCATCATTGGTGGAGTAGGATGCAGCTTTGCAAAACTGGCCACCCAATGGATGAATGCCTTCATCAATAACAGCAGCCTTGCCCTTCTCATCAGCTGAGGAAATATTCCGTTTGAGTACTTCAATTGGGGGCAAGTAGTTGACATGATTTTGCAAATCAGCCTTGTAATGAATGGAAGACCTTGTTCTGATGAATCTCATGATCCAGGGAGCGTAAGGCTTCAATTCAAATGGTAACAAAGCGGCATTAGCCAAAGTCCTCATGAAGAAATCGTGGTAGTTGATAGGAATACCATGTATGATGTTGAAAAGCAGATTCTTCATGATGCCAACAACTTCTTCATCATCAGAGTTGTGGCCCTTAATTGGACTAAGGGTTTTGGTCAATATCCTGTATATGGTCCTTGGCACATACGACAGTTCCTTGATGAGGAATTGGGTCCTTGGAGCTTGGCCAGGCTTTAAAGGCTTCATCAGCACTTGCATCAAATGATTTGATTGCTCAAGTTCATCGTAGATGCACCTTGCACCTTCAGTGGGAGGACTGACTGGGACAGTGTGAAGTAAGTCAGATGCCGGTGCATTGTAGTGAGTATTTTCAGTCATACAGTCCAGTACCCATGAATTGACGTCTTCAACATTGCCAGTGATGTGCAACATGGCATATAACTGAAGAATGAGTTCTTCATTCCAGTTGCAGATGTCGGTGCAGAGGTTGAGCAGCCCAGCATCATGAAGAACACTAAGGACTGGGGTGAAGTAGGGCAGCGACTCCATGTCCACATGAGGAATTTTCTCATGGTCAAAGATCTTGTCCTTATCGAATAGACGTAAAGAATAGAAGTTCATTTGACTTGTTGTCCAAAAGTGCTTGCGTCTAAGTCTTGCGGAGTCATATGGATTGTAATCCGTGAAGAATATGTGCTCAGCAAAGAAGTCATCAGCATTGAACTTCTGCTTCTTGGAGTAAGGATTCCGAGGCTTGGGCTGAAGATTTGCAGTTGTTGCCATCATACCCTCTTGAATCACAGTCTCATGAGCCACATGCTAAGGAAGTTCAGTGGGAATCTCTTCAGCAGCCTTGCCCTCCATCTCAATAGCAACATTTTGATCAGCGCTAGTGGCTGGAACTTCTTCAGGTATAGTGAGGAGAGATGTCTGGTGTTCTTCAGAGCCCATGTGAATTTCTTCGGTCTGGACAGGGGACTGAGGAATCTGTTGCAGAGGTGTGTACAATGGTGAATTGGGGTGATGACTTTCCCAGTAGTTATCATTCAGAATAGGAGTGGTGCACGCAATGTCCACGTCTTCCCCTTCCTCATCTATTTCTTCAATGCCGGCCTCTTCAGTAGTAAACTGAGGCATGGGCGATGAAACCAATGGAGTTGAAGGGATGTTATCCACTTCAATTTCTTCATCCAATTTCTCTGTCGAAGCAGCAGAAGATCTTCTTCATCGTATTCAGTTGGAATAACATAATCCTCACCAAAGGGAACAATCTCCTTTGGTGGCATGCTTGATAGAGGAACAACATCTATAGGATTTTCATAGGAGCTTGTCAAAGTCTTCGCCTTCTTTGGAGCGGAAGACTCTGAGGAAGCATATGCTTTCCTTTTCTTCGGAGCTGCTCGCTCTACAGCCTTGGTTTTCTTCGCTTCTGATGCAGAAGGAAGGTTGATGCTTGTTATTTGTGCAGGAGTAGAGGAAATTGGTTCGGTTTCTTCAGGCACAACTGATGCAGTTGTCCTGGCTTGGTCAATCTCTTCAGGCCCTGTAGTAGATGCTTCAACAGGCCTGGCTTGTTCTTTAGGCGCAACACCAGAGGTTGCCCTGGCAGTTTCGTTAGTGGTTGGAATGTCTTCATCAGCCCTGGTGCTTTCAGCTTCTTCAGTAGCCTGATTTTCATCAGCAGTGCTGGCATATTCTTTAGTGGGCTAAGCAGATGCTTCATCCTGAGGAATTTCATGTTGCATTGGGGCTGCAACATTTGAGGTGAATCCCTTCGCCATGTTGACGAATCTGACCTTGGCTCCCAGCCAATTTGCATGGTATATGTCAAATTCATCACTGAGTGCTTTGATCTCAGCTTGTATGCTCACAAGTTCATTAGTTGACATTTTTACAATGTTCTTCTTCAGAAGATGCTCTTTCTTGTACTGATCTTTCTTTAGCTTCCTGGCCTTCTCAAACTTCCATTTTTCTTCGCCTATGAAGGCTGTCAGCATGTGGTTCTGGTCAGGTGTGAGATTGAAATCAGGCATAGGAGTGTTTGGGTCCTTGTGCCAGAGATCAATGAAGTCTAGGATCACCTTGGGATCCAGAAGAAGAGGCACATTGGTGCCTTTGGCTCTAGCGGCCCGTTGTTGTCTGTCTCTGATGATTCCTTCTAATTCCTCATCATCAGCTTCGTCTTCACTTGACGGTACATGGAAGGAAATCTGCTTCTTGTGAGGACTTGGCCTTGTGCCTCGTCCAGTAGTGGCCTTTGTCTTCAGCAAAGTATGGCCTATTGAGGATTGAGGAGGAGATAACGAACTTACAGATGCTCCTGAAGCAATTGAAATGCCAGTAGTCCTTTGGCACGAGGCGAGGTGCACAGGTGCTGAGGACTTTCTCGCAGCAGCTGAAGCTTTTGCAACAGTGGGAACTAGAGCTGCTTGAGAAATTTGCCATGAGGGCTTTGACGAGCTTGCCCGTGAGGGCATTTTAGCTGAGGAACTAGGCTTGTGCATAGGCTTCTTGGACATAGCCTTCTTAGGCTTGCTAGCAGAGGCCTCAGCAACAGCAGTAGAGTCTTCATTTAATTTCCTCGCTGCTTCCTTGGCCAACTTGGCTTGCCGCTTGGCCCATTCATTAGGGTAGTCCTCACCACGCTTGAGGCTAGTGGGATCAACAATTTGGCCAGGCACCAACGGAGGTCTTGGGCAAGAAGGGTGTAGAGCGAAGTTCTTCATGTACTTAGAAGTGACATATCTGTACTCCCTCCATTCCCATGCACATCTCCTCTCTATCCTCTGTATGCGCACCTTGTGCTCATTCTTCGTTTGTTCAGCTGGTGTGTAGTACCCTGCATAGATGTCATCAGGGATCTCAAACGCTATGTTGACTACCAATCTCTTCCCTCCCTTCTAAGGTTTCTTGCCATCTGCCATTTTTTCAGCTGAGGAATTTGAACAACATAATTCTCTGAAGAGGTATGCAATTTCTCTTCGAGGAACGCTGCAAATGAGTTAAGTTGATGAGAACCTATTGATTCAGCAGCAGTCGTGAGTACCTGTGAACAGAGTATAGTTGAGAAGATTTTGAAGAGGTCACATGCATTCTTAGAAGTTTTTCAAAAAGAACAAGTTTGAGGAATTTGACCAGGAGTGTCTTGAGGAATTTCACTAAGTGGTCTTTGACTTATGTTCCAGAGTTGTATAGATTGAAAATCCACACAATTGAGGAATATTTAAGAAAACCATAGCTTATAGAAATAGATCAAGAACAGATGCATCTGAGGTGTTTAACTAGTGGGGAAGTTGAGGAATAAACACCTTTTGAAGATTTTGTGAAAATCATCAGAATCAACATGGGCAGTAAAAATTGATTTTAATTACCCTTGACGAAGAACACGACGAACTGGGAAGTGTAGATGGGAAGTTCGTTCATTCAGATCTTCCACGCCCTAACTCGGCGGCGGAAGACAGCTACGACAATGGCGGAGTGAAGATTTCCGCGGCTGGCGCGAGTACGACGGTGACAAGGTCGAGGCAGTGAAGATCTTCCTCACTGGCGGCGATGGAAGTAGTGGCGGCGCTAGGTCTGAGAGCTCGAGCGAGGGGAGTGAGGTCGAGTGGGGTAAATGAAGTCTGAGGAGGGTGAGGGGTATTTATAGCCGAGGTGAAAAACCACTCGCCCGAAGAAATTGGACAAACGTGCCCCCGACCCTTCTCATCCTAGCGACATGTGTCACCCACGTACAGTGAGGTGGAGATCGTGTGAGATCGTGGGTGAACAGAATAACCATATCATGGGACGTGAAATGGTTTGAGCGGCAAAAGCCGAAAATTGAGATATGAAAATTTTAATGTTTCGTTCGCAAATTCTTCAGCTGACAAGGACACGGTGAAGATTTTGAACGTGTTTCAAATAGAATGCACATGAAGAATTTGTGAACAGACTGGGTTGAGTATAGTATAGAGGGGGAAGGGTCCGATCACATTCACTTAGCAGAAAAAGTCAACTTGAAGAAATAGCAATAAGTGGATGCTGTAGAGGACTAAAACTCATATATATAGCCAATGAAGAATACAATCAGAAAGAATGAAGACTATGCAAAGTTGAAGAATTTGAACAACTAAGGAATTTCACAACAGAAGAAATACTCAAATTGAAGATTTTCAACTTTGTTGGTGGCGTGATCCACCGTATAAGAATGATGATTTCAGATGCCGCATACAATTGTTGTAGGGCTCTAAGAATCAAATTCTTCATTAATTTCTTCACACTTAGAGGGTTAGTCTTCATTGATTGAAGAAAAACGTTACTCCATGTGTTGCACATCTAATTCATCAATTTTGCATAAGTGTTAGGATGTGTGTCCTTATCAAAGAACATTCGAAGATTCTAAGATATTTAGCTCACAACACAACTTGCTAAATCTCTTCTCATCCAAGGGCTTAGTGAAGATATCGGCTAGCTATTCTTCAGTCTTCACATGCTCGATAGAGATGTCGCCCTTCAACACATGATCTCGAAGAAAATGATGACGCATATGGATGTGCTTTGTCTTCAAGTGCTGAACTAGGTTATGAGCAATCTTGATGGCACTCTCGTTGTCACAATAGAGTGTCACATTCATCACATTGATGTCGTAGTCCTTGAGGGTTTGCATCATCCATAGCAATTGAGCACATCACGAACCAGCAGCAATGTACTTAGCTTCAGCAGTAGAGACTAATACGCAGTTCTACTTCTTCGAGGACCAACATACTAAGGAACATCCGAGGAGATGACATGTGCCTGATGTTGACTTGCGGTCCACGCGATCACCAGCATAGTCAGAGTCAGAATATCCAATGAGATCAAAAGCCGAGCCCTTGGGATACCATAATCCAAGTGTTGGTGTGTGAGCTAGATATGGAAGAATATGCTTCACAACCTTATGGTGTGATTCCTTCGGTGTAGCTTGAAATCGGGCACACATGCAAACACTAAGCATAATATCTGGCCTAGATGCACATATATACAATAAAGAGCCAATCATGGAGCGGTATACCTTTTAATCGAAATCCATACCATTTTCATCAGTGCATAGATGGCCATTTATGGGCATAGGGATTTTAACGCCTTTGCAATCTTGCATGCCGAATTTCCTCAAAACATCCTTGAGGTATTTCTCCTGAGATATGAAGATGTCGTTGCGTTGTTGACAGATTTGAAGACCTAAGAAGAATTTCAGTTCTCCCATTATAGACATTTCATATTCCGCACTCATCATATAGGCAAATTTGTCAGCGTAACATTGGTTAGTACTGCCAAAGATAATATCATCAACATAGATTTGGCCCACGAATAATTCATCATCATACGTTTTGGTGAAAAGAGTTGGGTCAAGAGAACCGGGTTTGAAGCATTTCTTCATGAGGAATTCCTTCAAAGTATCATACCATGCCCGAGGGGCCTGCTTGAGGCCATAGAAGGCCTTATTGAGTCTGAAGACTTTGTTAGGATGCTTTGGATCTTAAAAACCTAGGGGTTGAGCAACATATACTTCTTCCTCAAGCTTACCATTGAGGAATTCACTTTTCACATCCATTTGATATAAGATGATATTATGATGGTTAGCATAAGCAAGCAATATGCGAATAGCCTCAAGTCTAGCAACAACTGCAAAAGTTTCATCGAAATCAATTCCTTCAACCTGTGTGTAGCCTTGAGCTACAAGCCGTGCCTTATTCCTCACCACAAGGCGATTTTTCATCTTTCTTGTTGTGATAGATCCATTTTGTGCCGATGATATTGTGCTTGCATGGGTCTGGTTGCTTCACAAGTTCCGAGACATTGTTGAGCTCGAATTGATGTAATTCCTCTTGCATCGCTTGAATCCACTCAGGCTCTAGAAATGCCTCATCTACTATGGTGGGCTCTGTGATAGAGACAAAAGCAAAGTTCCCACAAAAGTTAGACAAATGTGAAGCTTTTGAGCGTGAGAGAGGACCTGGTGCTTTGATGTCGTTGATGATTCTCTCAATCTGCACTTCATTAGCAACACGAGGATGAGCGAGTTGACGACGTTGAGTGGGCTCAGCATTTTCTTCAGAGCCATTTTTCTCAGGTGCACTAGCATGATGTTCTTCACGTTCTGGATTGACTTCTTCAGCAGATTCTTCGGTAGGAATGACATCCTCAGTGCCCTTGAACTTAGTGGATTCCTTAGGTGGTATTTCATCTAGCACAGGAGGTAGGTGGTCTCTTTGTGAGCCATTTCATCGAACCGCACATCTACAGTTTCAACAACCCTGTGGTCATAGGTGTTGAAGACTCTATAGGTGTGCGAGTCCTTTCCACAACCAAGCATAAGACCTTCATGTGCTTTCGGTGCAAAATTAGAATTGTGATGAGGTTCTCTAATCCAACATTTAGCACCAAAGACTTTGAAATAACTCACATTGGGTTTCTTGTCAGTGAGGAGTTCATATGAGGTCTTTCTTGAAGAATTTGTGAAGATATACCCTGTTGATGATGTGGCACACAGTATCAATTGCCTCAGGCCAGAAGCGAGGTGGTGTCTTGTATTCATCAATCATAGTCCGAGCCATCTCAACAAGAGTCCTATTCTTACACTCCACGATGCCATTCTGCTGAGGAGTATAAGGAGCAGATAACTCTTGAGTGATACAAAGTTCATCAAGATAGTCATCAAGACCAATATTCTTAAACTCGGTCCCACTGTCAATTCTGATGTGCTTGATCTTCACACCAAAGTTGGTTGAAGCCCTCGAGGAAAATCATTTGAAGACTTCCTGCACTTCAGTTTTGTAAGTGATGATATGGACCCATGTGTAACGAGAATAGTCATCAACAATGAAAAAGCCATATAAAGATGCAACATTAGTGAATGTGGCATAATGAGTAGGGCCAAAGAGATCCATGTGAAGCAATTCAAATGGATGAGTGGTAGTCATGATGGTCTTTGAGGGATGCTTGGCCTTGGTCATATTTCCAGCTTCACAAGCTCCACACAGATGATCCTTGAGGAATTTGACACCCCCGATGCCAATGACATGCTTCTTCTTCGCGAGCGTGTGCAAGTTCCTCATGCTAGCATGACCAAATCATCGATGCCATAGCTAGCCTTCTGAAGCTTTTGCAAGTAGACATGTAGCAGGTTGTGGTCCCATAGAGAAATGAACAATATACAAGTCTCCTATCATAAAGCCTTCGAAGACTTTGGAATTGTCAGCTTCCATGATCACAACACAATGATACTTCCCAAAGACAACAACCATATCAAGATCACAAAGCATTGAGACAGACATGAGGTTGAACCCTAAGGACTCAACAAGCATGACGTTGTCCATGTGTAGATACTTTGAGATCGCAACCTTACCTAGACCCAATACCTTGATTTTTCCTTTTGCCGCATAGGTGATATGCTTCAGATGCGATGGAGATAAAGCAGTGTCCATCAATAAGTTCTTGTCACCAGTCATGTGATTTGTACATCCACTACCGAGGACCCACTCAGTGGCTTTGGGTTGATCATCCTGCAGATGAATTAGTGCATGTTACGAACTCATATACTTCAGCAGTGAAGAATATGACACAAATTCATCAGATCAATGTCATCAAGCAATAGAACAGATATAACAGTATGAGGACATGAGGACGTGAGAAATGAAAATTCATTTCATCATGCTTAGCTTGCGTCATTTCAAGCGCATTCAGGTCTCTAGCAAATTCTTCAGACGTTTAAGTCTGTCTAGAGACCTGACCGTGCATAAGAGATTAGTTCTTTTTCTTCACCACCCACATCTGGAGGGGTGGCAAAGAGTTCATCATTCTGCGAGCTCCATAAGAGAAAGGTGGCATAGAAGCCAGTCGACTTCGTTTCATGGAAGATGGGTTAGAGTAAGCATATGAATAAGTAGAGAAATTCTTCGAGGACTTATGAACATAATGATTTGAAGAATAATGCACATATTCATAACCCTTAGATCTTCCCTATGAAACAGAAGTTTTAGCACAATGATGTTCATATGAAGATCTGGATCCATATGAAGAATTTGATCCACGTGAGGAATTTAGTCCATACGAGGACTTGGATCCACATCAAGACTTTGATCTGGGGTTCCTATTCTTCACAGGTGGTGTCATGATGACATTTACCTGAAGACTTTCAAGGCACCTTTTGGGAACCCATATTTTCTTCATAGGGGGGCCGTTCCTGCAATTAGTGCCAACATATCTAGCAAATAATTCACTATTCTAATTCTTGAATAGTTTATAGTTGGAGTCAAATGACTCATCAGAAGAATATGAAGATTCACATGTAAAGCCAAATAAAGTGGATGGATCTATGGGAGGTCCCTTTGCAGCAACCCATGAGGTTTTGGGATACTGCTCAGGTTTCAGTAGGTCCCATCAGCATTGAGTTTCCTCTCAAAAGCAATACCCTCTTTCCTAGGATTCCTGTTGAGGATCTGATTTTTAAGCACATCACAAAGAGCCTGATGCCCTTTGAGGCTTTTGTACATGCCTGTCACATACAATTCCTTCAGCCCTGCATGGTCAGTGATACTAGTAGCATCCTCAGATGAGGAATTTGTGATAGCATAGATAGTTGAAGAATTCGCAGCAATTGAAGCATTTGAACATTCAGGTGAAGAATTAGCAGATTCACGTTCAATGCATTTCAAACATGGTGGAATGAATTCAACCTAAGGTGAACTGACCTGCTGAGCAAGTAATGAATCGTGTTCCTTCTGAAAATCTTCATAACTCACCCTTAGCTGCTCAAGATCTTGCTTTCTTTGAAGAAATTCATAAGAAAGCTTGTCATGATCAGATAAGAGAGTGTTATGATGACTTTAAAGGTTGTCAAACTTAGTCTGAAGTCTCTGAAGAATATCAGTCAGAGTTTGAGTTCGATCCATTTCTTAACCCAACAGGTCATCGCTTTTGTCTAGCATATTTTGAACCTTTTCAAAAGCCTTTTGTTGTTTCACAACAACCTTAGCAAGTTTAGAGTAGCTTGGCTTGAGATTTTCATCAGATTCATCCTCACTTGATTCAGAGGAGGGGTATTTGAGTACCTTGGCACCCTTTGCCATGAAGCAATAGGTGGGAGCATAGTCATCATCACCATCGTCAGCAGTGTTGGGGAAGTCATTTTCCTCAGAGTTGAAGATGGACTTGCTGACGAAAGCAGTAACGAGGGCTGGGCTTGCCACACCAGAGTTTGACTCCTCAGATGCCTCCTCTTCCTCATTTTCCTCAGATTCAGCTTTAGCGTCCATTTCCTTGCCAATGAATGCCCGAGCCTTTTTGGAGCTGCTCTTCTTGTGAGATGAAGACTTTGACGATTTTGATGATGAGGACTTTGAAGATTTCATCTTTTTCTTTGAGTCATCAGAATTGTAATCCTTGTATTTCTTCTTCTTTGATTCCTTCTCCCACTGAGGACAATCGGTGATGTAGTGACTGGGCTTCTTGCATTTGTGGCAAGTTCTTTTCTTGTAGTCACGGGATGAGGAATCTGATCTCATGTCATCAGCTCTTGAGGATTTACCAAAGAGACCACATCTTGAGAATTTATGGAATTTCCTCACGAGCATTGCTAGCTCCTGGCTTAGTTCTTCAGGATCACCAAGGCTGCTACAAGAATCCTCACCTTCGGATTCAGAGATTGCCTTGGCGTTTAGTGCACGTGATCTGCCATAGCTCGGTCCATAGAGATCTCTCTTCTCAGTAAGTTGGAACTCATGAGTGTTTAGCCTCTCGAGGATATCAGGGGGATCAAGTGACTTGTAGTCTCCACGTTCTTGTATCATGAGTGCTAGAGTGTCAAATGAGGAATCAAGCGATCTCAGCAATTTCTTCACCACCTCATGGTCGGTGATGTCAGTAGCAACAAGTGCTTGAAGCTCATTTGAAATGTCAGTTAAGCGATCAAAGGTTTGTTGAACATTTTCATTCTCGAGTCTTTTGAAGCGGTTGAAGAGATTGTGAAGAATGTCAACTCGAGAGTCACGCTGACTTTGGACTCCTTTGTTGACCTTGGACAACCTGTCCTAGATAAGCTTCACTGTCTCTAAAGCACTCACTCTGCCATACTGCCCTTTGCTCAGATGGCCACATATGGTGTTCTTCGCTTGAGAGTCGAGTTGCTTGAATCTCTTCACATCAGCAGCGTTGATTGTAGGAGTGACAGAGGGAACGTCATTTTCCAGAAAGTACCAGAGATCATTGTCAATTGCCTCAAGATGCATTCACATCTTGTTCTTCCAGTAGGGGTAGTCCATCGCATCGAAGGTAGGACACCCATCAGAGACCTTGATCATACCTGCATTCGACATAACTAAAACTCCTGGCGGTTAAACCAAAATCACACAGAACAAAGGAGTACCTTGCTTTGATACCAATAGAAAGTGTGTTATATCTACTAGAGGGGGGTGAATAGGCGATTTTTACAAATTCATCACTGAGGAATTTCAGGGTGAGGAAATTCCTAAGCAACGAACTACTTAATAGCGGAATAAATACTCAGATGCAAGTATAACAGAGTAGTAGCACAATCATCATGACGAAATGAAAACAAGCACAGAGTACAAGTAGTGTAAACACAGGATAAGCAGGCTGAAGACAAACTGATTGAAGAAATAGGATTGAGGAAATTGAGAATGTCTTCAGTCAAAGTCTTCAAACAGTTCGATCAAGTACTTCCACACAGAAATGAGGAACTAAAAGAGTTGAGAAAATAGAACTGGTAGCTTGGCGAAGACAATGATTTGGTAGACCAGTTCCAACTGTTGTGACAATCGTACGTCTGGTTGGAGTAGCAAGGTATTTAAACCTGAGGACATACCATCCCGGACACATAGTCCTCACCGTATTCTCCTTGAGCTAAGGTCACATAGACCTCACCCAATCACTTGTGGTAAGTCTTGAGGTGACTTCCGAACCTTCACAGACTCGGTCACTCGGTGATCCACAATTTCCTCTTGGATGATCTAGACCATGACGCCTAACCGTCTGGAGGATGCACAGTCCTCAAAGGTAATAGGCGTTGGTTCCACACATGAACAGTTTCTTCAGTGATGCTCAATCACTTTGGTTTGTAGGTGTTGGGTTTGGGTTTTCCTCACTTGATGATTTTCGCTCAAAGTCCTCGGAGGATGGGATGCTCTGAATGACAAGTGTCAGTTTCTCATGGAGTAGCCAACAAGCTAGTGGTTGTAGGGGGGCGGCTATTTATAGCCTAGGAAGCAGCCTGACATGATAAGATATAAATGCCCTTCAATCATATGACCGTTTGGTGGGTAGATATTTTGGGACAGCTGGTGCATAACACATCAATGGTCAGAAATTTGAGCTCTCAAATTCCTCAGGGCTATCATGTTCTTCACTTGTAGGCTATCCGCACTGGCGAATTCCTAACTCCTCAGTCATAACAAATTACCTAGAGACCAGAAGATCTTTGTCTCTATCACTGAAGAAATTGACTGAACTGTATTAGATTTCCAATGGCTTCACTCGATAGGATTGGTAGGTCTAGGATTTTGAGATGAGCATCACTTGGAAACTTTTCCTTAGTTTTACCTCAACCCCCTTTAACAGTACGGTGTTTCCTATGACTCAAGATGGAGAAAATGAAACTACGAAAATAGAAGTCTTCATGCTTCATATTCCTTGCATGAATATCAAGTCTTCAGGATCACACCAATTTCTTCACTTTCAAAGTCTTCAGAAAGCCAAAGTCTTTAGTTGAAGACATTCATTTTTAGGGGTCGACTTTCTCTGTAAATATCAAACTCCTCATAGACTTATAGACCTGTGTACTAATAACCCACAAGTATATGGGATCGCAACAGTTTTCGAGGATAGAGTATTCAACCCAAATTTATTGATTCGACACAAGGGGTGCCAAAGAATATTCTCAAGTATTAGCAGTTGAGTTGTCAATTCAACCACACCTGTGTCTATCTCACAAGGGGATTTAAAAAACCCCGTGAATTAACTTGGGTCACAGGTGTGGTTTTGGCTGTTTTGACTGCATCAAAAGACTTAATATCTACAGCAAAGTATTTAGTAGCAAAGTAGTACAGAAGTAACGGTAATGGTGGCAAAAGTAACAGTAGTACTTTTGTAGCAATCATAACAGTGGCAACGGAAAAGTAAATAAGCAAAGATCAATATGTGAAAAGCTCGTAGGAAATGGATCAATCATGGATAATTATGTCGGATGCGATTCCTCATGCAATAGTTATAACATAGGGTGACGCAGAA
This sequence comes from Triticum urartu, assembly GCF_003073215.2. Taxonomy (NCBI): domain Eukaryota; kingdom Viridiplantae; phylum Streptophyta; class Magnoliopsida; order Poales; family Poaceae; genus Triticum; species Triticum urartu. The sequence continues at coordinate 366,853,401 of NC_053025.1, read as the reverse complement.
CTAGCTCCAGTTCATCAATGTAATGTAGGCATGTATTCCCAATATAGTCATACGTGTTTTGGAAAAGAACTTGCATGCCATCTTTTGTCCTACCCTCCTGTGGCAGCGGGGTCCTATTGGAGACTAAGGGATATAAAGCCTCCTTTTAATAGAGTACCGGACCAAAGCATTAACACTTAGTGAATACATGAAGTCCTCAAACTACGGTCATCACTGGGAGTGGTCCCAATTATTGTCACTTCAGGGTTACCGGATCATAACACATAGTAGGTGACTATTGACTTGCAAGATAGGATCAAGAACTCACATATATTCATGAAAACATAATAGGTTCAGATCTGAAATCATGGCACTTGGGCCCTAGTGACAAGCATTAAGCATGGCAAAGTCATAGCAACATCAATTTTAGAACATAATGGATAGTAGGGATCAAACCCTAACAAAACTAACTCGACTACATGGTAAATCTCATCCAACCCATCATCGTCCAGCAAGCCTATGATGGGATTACTCATGCACGGCGGTGAGCATCATGAAATTGGTGATGGAGGAAGGTTGATGATGACGATGGCGACAGATTCCCCTCTCCGGAGCCCCAAACGGACTCCAGATCAGCCCTCCTGATGAAGATTAGGGCTTGGCAGTGGCTTTGTATCGTAAAACGCGATGAATCCTTCTCTTTGATTTTTTTTCCCTGAACGTGAATATATAGTGTTGGAGTTGAGGTCGGTGGAGTCTCAGGGGGCCCTCGAGGCAGAGGGGCGCGCCCCAAGGGGGCGCCCTGCACCCTCGTGGACAGGGTGTGGGCCCCCTTATGCTAATTCTAGAACACATCTCCGTGGATTTTCAGGTCATTCTGAGAACTTTTATTTCTGCACAAAAATAACACCATGGCAACTCTGCTGAAAACAGCCTCAGTCCGGGTTAGTTCCATTCAAATCATACAAGTTAGATTCAAAAACAAGGGAAAATGTGTTTTGAAAAGTAGATACGTTGGAGACGTATGAACTCCCCCAAGCTTAAACCTTTGCTTTTCCTCAAGCAATTCAGTTGACAAACTGAAAGTGATAAATAAAAACTTTTACAAACTCTGTTTGATCTTGTTGTTGCAAATATGTAAAGCCAACATTCAAGTTTTCAGCAAGATTATGAAGTAACCATATTCACAATAACATTTAGGTCTCATGTTTACTCATATCAATGGCATAATCAACTAACGAGCAATAATAATAAATATCGGATGACAACACTTTCTCAAAACAATCATAACATGATATAACAAGATGGTATCTCGCCGGCCCTTTCTGAGACCACAAAACATAAATGCAGAGCACCCCTGAAGATCAAGGACTGACTAGAAATTTTAGTTCATGGTAAAAGAGATCCAGTCATAGTCATACTCAATGTAAATTAATAGCAATGCATGCAAATGACAGTGGTGCTCTCCAACTTGTGCTTTTTAATAAGAGGATGATGACTCAACATAAAAGTAAATAGATAGGGCCTTCGCAGAGGGAAGCATGGATTTGCAGAGGTGCCAGAGCTCGGGTTTTGAAATAGAGATAACTAATATTTTGAGTGCTATACTTTCATTGTCAACATAACAACCAAGAGATCTCGATATCTTCCATGCTACACACATTATAGGCAGTTTCCAAACAGAATGGTAAAGATTATACTCCCGGACCACCAACAAACATCAATCCATGGCTTGTCCGAAACAACGGGTGCCTCCAACTAACAACAATCCCGGGGGAGTTTTGTTTGCAATTATTTTGATTTGAGCATGGGACTGGGCATCCTGGTTACCAGCCATTTTCTCGTGAGTGATGAGCGGAGTCCACTCATCGTGAGAATAACCCACCTAGCATGGAAGATATAGACAACCCTAGTTGATACATGAGCTATTCGAGCATACAAAACAGAATCTCATTTGAAGGTTTAGAGTTTGGCACATACATATTTACTTGGAACGACAGGTAGATACTGCTTATAGGAAGGTATGGTGGACTCATGTGGAATAACTTTGGGGTTTTATGGAAATGGATGCACAAGCAATATTCCCGCTTAGTACAAGTGAAGGCTAGAAAGAGACTGGGAAGTGACCAATGAGAGAGCGACAACAGTCATGAACATGCATTAAGATTAATCAACAATGAGTACAAGCATGAGTAGGATCTAAATCACCATGAACATAAATATTGTGGAGGCTATGTTGATTTTGTTTCAACTACATGCGTGAACATATGCCAAGTCAAGCCACTCGAATCGTTCAAAGGATGATACCACCCTACCATACCACACCACAAACATTTTAATAGCATGTTGGCACGCAAGGTAAACTATTATAAACTCCTAGCTAATTAAGCATGGCATGGGCAACTATAATCTCTAATTGTCATTGCAAACATGTTTCATTCATAATAGGCTGAATCAGGAATGATGAACTAATCATATTTACAAAAACAAGATAGGTCAAGTTCATACCAGCTTCTCTCATCTCAATCAATCCATCATATATCGTCATTATTGCCATTCACTCGCACGACCAAACGGTGTAGATAATAATAATAGTGCACATGCATTGGACTAAGCTGGAATCTGCAAGCATTTAATCAAAGGGAGAAGACAAGGTAATATGGGCTCTTGGTTAAATCAACAATAATGCATATGAGAGCCACTCAACATTTTCATCATGGTCTTCTCCTCTCGACCCCCAAAGAATAAGAAAAGAAACAAAACTATTTACATGGGAAAGCTCCCAACAAGCAAAAGAAGAACGAGAAATCTTTTTGGGTTTTCTTTTAATTACTACTACTACGGGCATGGAAAGTAAAACTAGCTAAAAGCTACAACTAATATTTTTGGTTTTTCTTAAGGTTTTTCAAACACACAAGAAGAAGGCTTAGAAAAGAAAATAAACTAGCATGGATAGTACAATGGAAGCGCACCGACAACTGGCATGAGTGTGTGAACATGAATGTAATGTCGGTGAGAAATACGTACTCCCCCAAGTTTAGGCTTTTGGCCTAAGTTGGTCTATGGCCACTGCTGGCCTGGTGGATATCGAAAGTTGTAGCTGGGGTCGTACTGAGATGTAGCAGCTATTGCTTGAAAAGCTGCAGCTTGGAGGCGAGCTACCTCTGTCCTCCTCTCGTACTCACTCGCATCCTCCCTACTTATAACATATCTCCTTTTTGCCTGAAAATTAAAGAAAGTATGAGCAAGGAGGGAAACATGGACAATGCGGTGTCTGTCAAAGATTAGTCGATACTGGAGGAACTATTCGTTCCTCTCAAGAAACTAATGGCGAACCATAGCATTATAATCTAGGTAAGCAGGAGGTAGCTTTATATCATTTCCATGTATGGTTACATTAAGATAATTAGCTACACGAGTTGCATAAATTCCACCAAACAAATCTCCACTTATATTGTTAAGATGCAACCTTTGTGCCACAATGGCCCCGAAGTTATATTGTTTATCTCCTAATACCGCACTTTTGAGGACACAAAGATCTGTAACACACATGTGAGAAGCCTCATCTTTACCGTTAATGCATCTACCTATAAAGAGAGCAAAATAATGTATGGAAGGGAAATGAATGCTCCCTATGGTGGCTTGTGTGTTTTCCCTAGATTCCCCCACAGTGATACTAGCAAGAAAGTCTTTATATTCAGATTTGTGAGGTTTACTAACATTGCCGCACTGCGGGAGTTTACAAGCAGTATGAAAATCTTCTAGGTCCATGGTATATGATTTATCATAAAGATCAAATAAGACAGTGTGAGAATTGCGCGAGGATGTAAATTTAAACCTCCTCACAAAGGAATCAGTTAGATAGTGGTACTACAGGCACTTATCTGATACGAAGTCCTCAAGATCAGTATTACGCATATACGCGTCAAATTCATCCTTGATGCCGGCCTGGACCATAAACTCCTCTGACGACCATTCACAAGGCCGCACTTGAGCTTCCCTCGGTGGTTCATCGTCCGACTCACGTATCGCGAGCCTTGTTCCTTGCTTCCTTGATGAACCACCTTTGTACATTTTCCTAAACATTTTCTTTCTTTGAAAAAACTCAACAAGATTGATAGCAACTACTCCCACAAGTGCCTAGAGGCTATATCATGCATTAAAACTACTTTTGACCATATAAATTTGACATGCAAGCTCAAGGAAAGGGTCACCTTAGCAACAAAAATTTGCAATAAATAAAGCAGTAGAACAAAAACTAATTAGACCATTGGAGGAGTCACATACTGATGAACAATCTCCCCCAAACAGTTTTGTGAATGGAGCTTTGAGCAAGGAGATCGAAAATGGCAGCAAGATGAGATAGAACACGGGTTTGAGCTATGGGATGATTTTTTCTGGAGGAAGACGAAGTGAGTGGGTGTTGGAATAAGTGGAGGGGGTCCACAAGGAAGGGGCGCGCCCAAGGGGGGGCCTTGGTGTGTTCTCAGTGCCAGAAATTCTTAAATATTCTACAAAAAATAATATTTCATTTTCAGGACATTTGGAGAACTTCTATTTTTGGGGTATTTTTATTGCAAGGATAATTCAGAAAACAGACAAAAAATACTATCTTTGCTTTATTTAATCTAAATAATAGAAAGTAAAAGGAGGGTACAGAGAGTTGTGCTTTCTAACTTCATCCATCTCATGTTCATCAAAAGGAATCCACTGACAAGGTTGGTCAAGTCTTGGTAACAAACTCTTTTCGAATTGCATGAAACCGGAGAATTTTCGAATAACACTAGGTTACCTCAATGGGGATATGCATATACCAAACAATAAGAATATCATATTTCTTCTTGACAATAGGAAGAGGGAATTCAAAACCTCCCATAGCAATCGTTGAAATTTTTCCAATAGAATTGATACTGTGGACTTGAGATTGTTTCCTCGGAAAGTGTACCGTATGCTCATTACCATTAACATGAAAAGTGACATTGCCTTTGTTGCAATCAATAATAGCGCACGGCTCGCTCGTCGAGGGCTATTTCACGACATGGAGGTAGTCGTCGTCGTCGTTGTTGTTGTTGTAGAGGTGCGGCAGGTGCAGCTGGTGGTGGTTGTGGAAGACGCGCAAGCAGTTCATTAAATTTTTTATCGATCTTTGTTTCGAACGTATTCTCAAAGCATGTTATCTTATCCATGGCCTCTTCAAAATTGTTCAGCACATCTTGCACCTGTTCAGTCATCATTTTCTGAAATTTATCATGCAACTCCTTATTCGTCATGTTCTCCCAGTTAGTCTCATAGACTTGTGATCCTGCCATGGTTAGCAGCAATAGAAACACACAGGAATATGTTCCTACATAGTACTATAAAATGGTGGTGGTGGGTGTCAAAAATCCGTCAAGAAAATCTCAAATTGTTACCAGTTCTTACCCAGTAGCATGTGGTGATCGACAACCGTTGTAGTCAAAAATCTCAGAGCTTGGATAGAGCGATTACCAGGGAGAGTCAAACGCACGACGTAGATATATGTGGACCTAGGAAGGCTTATAATATGGTAGCAAAAAGGTTCAGCGATAATCAATTCAGAGATGCAAAGTTGAATAAACGCTCAACGACTGTACTATGCTCGTCCTATGCTAGACCGTCCTAGAGGCGCGAGCCTAGAACACGAACAAAATCACGGCGTGACACGTAAACAAGGGAATAACACACTCTAGAAAAAAATCGCTCTCTTTTTTTGCGTTCTTTTTTTGCGCTCCTCTTTTTTTGCGAAAAATCACAATAATGGGGAGTGTCTCAAAACTCTTCCCAAGTCAAACTGATAGGATGGGCATGAAAAAAATTGACTATTTTCTTTTCGGAAATCAGGGCAGCGACGACAAAAAAGTGCGACAAAAAATCACTATGATGGCATGTGGCTCAAAAGACTCAGAAAAGCCTAAAAACAGCCCGGGGGTCTCCAGACTTGTTTTCCGAAACCTACTCAGCCAAGGAAACATGAATCGGAAATTAGATGGATCTCGAAAAGAAACCTAATATGAAAAGAACTTGGATTGGTGGTGGATATATGATGGTAAGATATGGCAGCATGGTGGTATATGGATACAGATTGGTGGTGGTATATGGATACGGATTAGTGGTGGTATATGGATACGGATTGGTGATGGTATATGGAGACGGATCGGTGGCGGATAAGCGGTGGTGGTAGATGGCCGGGGCGATGTAGATGGTGCGGCGACGGCGTGACAAATTATGACCAGAACTCGAAACTCTAAAAGACTAGACTCTAAGACCAGCAACTAGGCACGACGATGCAACCGCAAATTCAACAAAGCAAAATACTGAAAAGACTATGCAAAGGCTTAGACTGGTTCGGATATGATGAACTAACCCTAATTTTTTTTGGCTTTTTCGTGGACTATAGGTATGAAGAACAGACTTGATCTAAACTACGAAAAACTGTAAAATCTCACCGAGCAACCTGGAAATCTGATACCACTTGATAGAGGCAAAGTGTCCCGTCTTTCGATGAGATGGTGGCTATCGTTTTGGAGGAAGTCGACTTTGATGATCCGACTACGGACGTGCGAGGACGTCGCGGCTTAGCAATCACTAAACCAACTCCGAGAGGTTATTGACCATGCCAGAGCATGATAAACCTGACCACGAAGGGATGTTTCCTACAGGCAAACGAATAACAAACAAGAAACTAAGATTGCGATCTAGATATTGCGAATATAAGAGGAAAGCTTTATTGATCAAGGTGGGGTTCTGTGACGCCTTTGTCTGGTCATTGAACACAAACGAAGTACGCGAAGTTGCAGCTATGGCGAAATTTAATCTAAACAAAACCCGAAGTCTAAACGATGCACTAAGGGCTGTATATATGGAGGAGAGAGGGGGAATTTAGTGTCCCTTGGAGGAGGGGTCCGAAACCAACCCTAACTCTTGTTTCCCCACACAAACGGACTCTAAAAACAGCCTATAATCAAGTATTTCGAAATTACATTGTCCTGGCCCAAAAATAAGGTGAGGCAGCACCTGGAATAGGCTCTGGACGAAATTTATGAAGTGGCATCTCGTATATTTCGTCCAAGGCTTCATGCACTCATTATGGTTGCTTCAAAGTCCTGGAATCATCACTTGTAACTCCGTTCTTGTTCCCCTTGCACATGCCATCATCTCCATGCTTGAACTTTCTCCAAGGTTCATCTGTCTTGTCCAAGCTAGGCCCTTCATGTGTAAGCAAAACAAACGTATCAAATTTAGGCAGCATCATATTCTCATGAACATTAGAATCGTTACCACGAAACGAAAATACCTGGTAATTCAATTGGTGTGCACGATCTCTAGTAATTGGTCCGGTATGTATAGCAGTAGGGGATGTGGGTGTAAGAATGGTATTGATGTCCTCATCAAGCAATGATATTCTGTTGTTGCTCAACTAATACACAGAGCTCCTTTGCCTTAGGGGAATAAAAGCCTTCTAGATTAGTTGATTTACTGGAGTCATCTAGAAAGGCGACAAAAAGAGAAAGAGTCAAGAAAGCATAAAAAGAAAATTCATGCAAAGGTGGCGGGGGTACTATACACGTATCGCAAGCAGACGGCCTTGGCTTGTTTGCAGTTATCCCAACATCCTTGTCAATGATAGCTCCCGATGACCGCTTTTTGTCCACTTCGGGGGTGCCGGTTGATGTGGTTAAAGAAGCGGGCCTTGTCACCAGGGAGGCGGGTTTTACGACAAGATCACTCCGTGCCACAATTGAAGAATTCGCAGCTGGATCACTCGCTGCCGAGGGCGTGTGCTTTCACCACGAAACTGAACTTGGGCGGAGGTGAGGATTTGGTGGCCAGCTCATCTTGGTCCATGTTTTCCATCACCTCATCTAAGAGTTGCTCCATACCGTGGCTCATAGGCACGAATGGCAACACGTCGTCAAGCTTGTCCTGCATGTGTACAGGATATACATAGAAGTAAGTAGAGAATACATTCATGCGAGCTCTATTGCTTTATTATTTTGTTTACCTCCAGGTTCCCTAGTGGTGGAGGGTCGGCATCAAGGGAGATGGATGTCTCGTCAGAATTCTTTGAGTTGCAGTTCGGGTAGCTACGCGTAGTCCGTGGCGCTGTTCTATGCGACTTCAGTACAAGCGACGGGGCACTAGGCAACGACTGGGACTGGCGTGTCTACTCCACACCCTTGGAATGGTTTCCCGACTTGCTTGGAGGTGGTGGACGAGTTGAGCCGCCTTTGTCGTTCCTGTTGCCGCTCGTTGAGCCTTCAACATCTCTCGATCCATACTTCTTGAACTTGTCGCCCCGTCCCATGGTGTTCTGATGATACGCGAGAAACAAAAATATAAAGTTAGCAGGAGACAAAAGATGCAAGTGTATCTACTAGGAATGCACACAGAACACACAAAGTCAAGGCGAGGCATTACCTTCAGAGAAGAGGTAACGAAGGCGTACTTTTTTCTCTTCGGACCGGATGTGTCGTGGGCGATGGTCAAACTTGTGTGCTCTTGGACGCCACCGAGGGTCTCATCTTTATAGTAGCTTGCATGACACATACATGACAAGACCTGTGTAAGAGTCTTGATCTGACCGACCGGGAGCTCTAGATTACGTCGAGGATGTTGCTTCCTTATATGAAAAGTTGAAGTAAATTGCTTTGTATGGATCCGTTTGAGGTGCCTAAGATTGAATACTTCACGGACAATTTAACGATTATCTTTGAGATTGTTTTTTCTAGCACAGGTAATGTACTTAAGATTGGGCTTATTATCATATGTACGTAGCTTTTACATGCTCGTTCAAAAATAAAAAATAGGGTTTTTGCACGTACGTGACAAGCTTGCCTTGCACTTGGTACTTATACACTATATGTACGTATTCGGGTATCGCCGCCGGCCGGCAAGCCCACGTGTATATACCCGAATACCTGCGATACTCAAACCAAGCATGTACGTGAACCTGTACATTAGCACACTCCTATACCAGCTGGTATTTGGTAACCTTTTTGCATGCACACAAAAGGTAGCATACATGCATGTATTTTTGGTAGATTATACGTGGCACCCATGTACGCAAGATGGTTTCTTTTCTTTTTGCAGGCTCAAACGGAAAGGTGCTAGCAGAAGGAAGGTGTAGAAGCGGCATTAGGATTTACTGAGCTCACGGAGGAGCAATACACAATCGGCGAGTCACCAAAATTTGGAAACAAATACAAAAGGAAAGATGACCTACCGAACGAAGCAAGAGTACGTTCCAAGAAGTCTGATTCGTCCCTTGTCACGTTTCCTCTCTTCTGCACCAGCCGGATGCCTATATATAGATGCAAAGTCTCAACATTGAGGGGGTGACACGCAGCAAATCCATGAAAGAAATCTCACAACATCTCACGAACGGAGACGGAGGCACACATCCAGCATTCATCAAGTAGCAGTAGGACCACGCAACACCACATTCAGCAAGGCGCACATTTGTAGTAGATCGGCGACTTGGCGTACCCTCATCCACAAAAAGAACTTCAATGGCCATGGATGTAAAGGTCATGTTTCCGGAAGGTGAGACTAATGTCAAATTCTTTTCTTTTGTTTCCCCCTTACATCCAACATGCATGCACTACATGGAGAGTACGTGCTCATCGCCGAAGACAACGCTCGCTGCCGGCACAAAGAGGACTTCATCGAACAAGGTGACCACACCAACACCACCGGAGTTTGTCCACATCAAGCCCTTTATTGGGTGCGGATGGAGCTCGCCAACGACGGAGCCCAACCATGTCCTTCTACAAAGTCACCATCCTCGGGCCTGTGAGGCAGCGCCTTTGTCTTGGCGGACCACCGCATACGGCGTCTGACCAAGACGAGGTGCACCCTTCATGGCATAAAGGTTTTTGGTGTATAGGCGGCATGATCCTAGTCTTGGTAGACCACCGAATACGGTGTCAGCTGAGACAAGGTATCAACCATGCCCCTCCAGGATGCCACCTTTCTTCGGCACCACAATGTTTTGCCCTTGTCTTGATGGACCACCGAATATGGCACCCAGCCGAGACGAGGTGCACCCTTCGTTTCACACAGGTTTCATCATCGTACGGGTAGCGTGCTCGTTGTCTTAGCAGACCATCGAATACGGCATATAGCTGAGACGAGGCATCAACTACGCCTCTCCAGGACGCCACCTTTCTTCAGCACCACAAAGTTTTTCCCTTGTCTTGATGGACCACCGAATACGGTGTCCAGCTGAGACAAGGTGCACCCTTCGTTTCACGCAGGTTTCATCGTCGTACGGGTGGCGTGCTCCTAGTCTTTACAAACCACCGAATACGGTGTCTAGATGAGACGAGGCACCAACCACGCCCCTCCATGATGTTACCTTTCTTCGGCTCCGTGGTGTGATCCTTGTTTTGGCAGAGCACCGAATACGGCGTCTAGCCAAGATGAGGCATCCACCACGCCCCTCTAAAATGTTACCTCTCACGGCCTTGTGAGGCGGAGTCGTTGTCTCCGCAGACTGTCGTAACCTCGGCGTCTAGCCGAGACAAGACACCAATCACACTGGCCATGCCGATGCAAGCGTGCGTTGGTTTTACACCGACAACGATCTCTATGAAAGAATACTCCCGCGAGGCAACCCCTTGCACACCCCGACGAAGCTACTACATCATCAAGAAGTTCGAGCCTAGCAGGACCCATGCTATTCCAACACCAACTACATCAACGCTGTCAAGACTGACGAGGCGCGATGGCGAGGGCGAACGTGGCAAGCACAAAGCCATGTTTTGAGCGGCACGTGTACCCACGAGAACTGATGAGGACATCAATACCAGCCCCTACTGCTATACATACTGGACCAATTCCTAGAGCTCGCGCATGCCAATTGATATATCAGGTACTTGCGTTTCTTGGTAACGATTCTAATGTTCATGAGAATATGATGCTGCCTAAATTGGATACATTTGTTTTGCTTACAAATGAAGGGCCTAACTTGGACAAGAATGATGAAACTTGGAGCAAGTTCAAGCATGGAGATGATTGCATGCGCAAGGGGAACAAGAACGGAGTTACAAGTGATGATTCCAGGACTTTGAAGCCACCATAATGAGTGCATGAAGCCTTGGACGAAATATACAAGATGCCACTTCATAAATTTCATCCAGAGGCTATTTTAGGTGCCGCGTCACCTTATTTTTGGACCAGACCCATGTAATTTCGAAATACTTGATTATAGATAGTTTTTAGAGTCCGTATGTGTGGGGAAACAAGAGTTAGGGTTGGTTTCGGACCCCTCCTCCAAGGGCCACGAAATTCCCCCCTCTCTCCTCCATATATACAGTCCTTAGTGCATCGTTTAGACTTCGGGTTTTGTTTAGATTAAAAGTTTGCCATAGCTGCAACTTCACGTACTTATTTTGTGTTCAACGACCAGACCAAGACGTCACATAACCCCACCTTGATCAATAAAGCTTTCATCTTATATTCCCAATATCCAGATTGCAATCTCAGTTTCTTGCTTGTTCTTCGTTTGCTCGCAGGAAAGAGACCCTCATGGTCAGGTTGATCGTGCTCTGGCGTGGTCAATAACCCCTCGGAAGTTGGTTTAGCGATTGCTAAGGCGCGACGTCTTGCACGTTCATAGTCGGATCATCAAGGTTGACTCCCACAGAAAACGATAGCCACCATCTCACAGAAACATCGGGACACCTTTGCCTCTATCAAATGGTATTAGATTTCCAGGTTGCTCAGTGAGATTTTACAGTTTTTCATAGTTTAGATCGAGTCTGTTATTCATACCTACGGTGCATGAAAAAGCTAAAAAAAATTTAGGGTTAGTTCATCATATCCGAACCAGGCTGAGCCTTTGCATAGTCTTTTCAGTATTTTGCTTTGTTGAATTTGTGGTTGCATCGTCGTGTGTAGTTGCTGGTCTTAGAGTCTAGTCTTTTAGAGTTTTGAGTTTTGGTCATAAGTTGTCATGCTGCCGCCGCACCATCATCATCGCCCCTGCCATCTACCACCACTGCTTATCTGCCACCGATCTGTCTCTATATACCATCACCAATCCGTATCCATATACCACCACCAATCTGTATCCATATACCACCACCAATCCGTATCCATATACCACCGTGCTGCCGTATCTTACCATCATATATCCACCACTGATCCTAGTTCTTTTCATATTACGTTTGTTTTCAAGATCCATCTGATTTCCGATTCCTGTTTCCTTGGCTGAGTAGGTTTCAAAAAAAGAGTCTGGAGACCCCCGACAGTTTTTAGGCCAAAATTTCCGCAGGCAAAAATATTTTTTCCCTATCCTATTTTTAGGCTTTTCTGAGTCTTTTGAGCCACGTGCCATCATAGTGATTTTTTTCGCACTTTTTCGTCGTCACTGCCCTAATTTCCGGAAAATAAAGTAAAAAAATTCCATGCCCATCCTGTCAGTTTGACCTGGGATGAATTTTCAGACACTCGCCATTATAGTGATTTTTCGCAAAAACAAAAGAGGAGCGCAAAAAAAAGAGGAGCGCCAAAAAATAGAGAGAAAAAATTCCGGAGTGTGCTTTTCCCTTGTTTACGTGCAGCGCCGTGATTTTGTTAGTGTTCTAGGCTCACGTCTCTAGCACGGTCTAGCCTAGGACCAGCACAGTACCGTCGTTGAGCGTTTATTCAACTTTGCATCTCTGAATTGATTATTGCTAATCTTTTTGATACCATATTATAAGCCTTCCTAGCTCCACATAAATCTACGTCGTACTTTTGACTCTCCCTGGTAATCGCTCTATCTAAGCTTTGAGATTTTTAACTCCATCGGTTGCCGATCACCGCATGCTGCTGGATAAGAACTGGTAAGAATTTGAGATTTGCTTGACAGATTTGTGACACCCACCACCATCACTTGTTAGTAGTCGGTAGGATCGTATTCTTGTGTGTTTCTATTGCTGCTAACCATGGCATGATCACAAGCCGACGAGATTGACTGTGAGAACTTGACGAACAAGGAGCTTCATGATAAGTTTCAGCAAATGATGAGTGGACAGGTGCAAGATGAGCTAAACAGATTTGAAGGGGCCATGGATAAGATAGATGGCATGGAGAAGACGTTCGAAACAAAGCTCGATAACAAGTTTACTGAATTGCTTTCGCGTTTTCCACCACCACCGCCGGCGGCACCTGTTGCACCTCTACAACAACAACAACAACAACAACAACAACAACAACGTCGCCTTCCAAATCAAGTGGGACGAGCACTGTGCGTTCCTATTGACCCTGGGAAAAATTCTGGTGCCGTTGTTGATGCTTCTATAGCTCCTGTTGCTACTGCACAGGTGGAGGACCATTACGAGGATGAGCTTGATCAAAATCAGAACTACGTGCAACCACCAGCACCACCACCACCAGGTCGTCCTCAGGTATATCATCGCAATGGTAGGGCTGCACCACCACCTGAGGTACGAGATCATGACCTTTTTCCTAAACTGAAATTGAATATTCCACCATTTGAGGGTAGAAACTGAACAACGTTTTACATGTTTACAATATCCCGATGAGAGACGTGTTCCTGCTGCTGTTTGTGCTTTCACTAGTTTTGCATGTGTTTGGTGGTCTGAACATTGTAGATTATATCCTATTCCAGCTACTTGGGATGCTTTGGAAACTGCTATGCATACTCGTTGGGTTCCACCATATTATCAATGTGAATTACTTCAAAAATTGCAGCGCTTAAGACAAGGAAAAAATTCCGTACAAGAATATTATCAGGAATTACAAACTGGCTTGATTAAATGTGGTATTGTTGAGGAGAATGAGGCTATGCTTGCACGTTTTATGGGTGGATTAAATAGAGAGATTCAGACCATTCTAGAGTACAAGGAGTATAATAATATCACTCATTTATTCAATCTTGCTTGTAAAGTTGAACTTGAAATGTAGGATCGACATGCATTGGCGTGGACTAACTTTTCTGCAGGTCGACCTTCATCATGGACACCGCGTGCATCTTCTACTTCCACACATTCTACTGCACCGACACCTCCATCAGATGTTACCTCTAGCCGTGATACAAGGAAGCAGGCACAACCACCATTATCTGCCAAGAGCTCATCTGTCGGGCCTTCATAGAGTTCTTATTCTTCCATGGCATCAACAGGGCACACAAGTGATATTATTTGTCGTCATTGTAAGTGACGAGGACATTTGGCGATAGAATGCAAATCTCAGCATGTGATGATTGCTACTGAGGATGGTCGGTATGAGTCCCCTAGTGACTATGATGAGGAGACTTTGTCTCTTATTACACGTGAAGAACACGGTGGAGATGATTCTGGTCATGAGACGCAATACATGGCTCCTAAAGATGCTGACAGGTATGAATGTTTAGTTGCTCAATGTGTTTTGAGTGTGCATGTCACACAAGCTGAGCAAAATTAGAGGCATAATTTGTTCCATACAAAGGGATTTGTGAAGGAACGTTCTGTTGGCGTCATCATAGATGGAGGGAGCTGCAACAACTTGGCTAGCATGGAGATGGTGGAGAAGCTATCCCTCACCACAAGACCACATCTACATCCTTACTATATTTAATGGTTTAACAACAGCGACAAGGTTAAAGTAACGCGTACTGTTCATGTGCATTTTAGTATCTCTACATATGCTGATTATGTTGACTGTGATGTGGTACCCATGCAAGCATGTTCCTTATTACTTGGTAGACTATGGCAATTTGATAAAAATTCTCTACACTATGGTAGAAATAATCAGTATACTCTTGTTCATAAGGATAGCCATATTACTTTGCTTCCTATGACTCCTGATTCCATTTTGAAAGATGATATTAATAGAGCTAATAACGCAAAATAGGAGAAAAATAAGAGTGAAAATCAGATTGTTGCAAAAGAATTTGAGCAACAAATGAAACCTAATAAGAAACCATCTAGTGTTGCTTCTAAAATTAAAATGAAAAGTGCACGTTTACTTGCCACAAAATTTGATATTGATGAGCTAGATTTCAGCAAATCTGTTTGCTATGCTTCTGTGTGCAAAGATGCATTATTTTCATTCGAGGATTTTCCTTCCTCTTTGCCCCCTGCTGTCACTCACATTTTGCAGGAGTTCGCGGACGTCTTTCCATAAGACGTGCCACCGGGATTACCACCTATTCGAGGGATTGAGTATCAAATTGACTTAATTCCCAGTGCATCGCTACCCAACCATGCACCATACTGTACCAATCCAGAGGAGACGAAGGATATTATGCGTCAAGTATAGGAGCTGCTCGAGAAAGGTTATATACGCGAATCTCTTAGTCCTTGTTCTGTTCCTATTATACTTGTGCCTAAAAAGGATGGTACGTCACGTATATGTGTTGATTTTAGAGGCATTAATAATATTACTATTCATTATCGTGATCCTATTCCTAGGCTAGATGATATGCTTGATGAATTGAGTGGCTCTACAATATTCTCCAAAGTTGATTTGTGTAGTGGATACCATCAAATTCGTATGAAATTGGGAGATGAATGGAAAATAACATTTAAAACTAAGTTTGGATTATATGCGTGGTTAGTCATGCCTTTTGGGTTAACTAATTCACCTAGTACTTTTAGACTAATGAACGTAGTTTTACGTGCTTTCATTGGACGATTTGTGGTAGTCTATTTTGATGATATACTGATTTATAGCAAATCTTTGGAAGAAAATTTGGAACATTTACATGCTGTTTTTATTGCTCTACGGGATGCACGTTTGTTTGGTAACCTTGTGAACCTTTTGCGGCTATGTTTTTACTCCATAGGGAATTGAATTTGTTACTCCATAGGGAATTGAAGTTGATAAAGCCAAGATTGAAGCTATTGAGAGTTCGTCGCAGCCCAAAACGGTCACACAAGTGAGGAGTTTTCTTGGCCTCGCTGGATTCTATAGGCGTGTTATGAGAGATTTCAGCACCATTGCTGCACCTCTCAATGAGCTTACAAAGAAGGATGTGCCTTTTGTTTGGGGTACCACACAAGAACAAGCCTTCATGGTTTTGAAAGATAAGTTGACACATGCTCCTTTACTCCAACTTCCTAATTTTAATAAGACTTTTGAGCTTGAATGTGATGCTAGTGGAATTGGATTAGGTGGTGTGTTATGACAAGACGGCAACCCTGTTGCATACTTTTCTAAAAAATTGAGTGGGCCTAGTCTAAATTATTCTATTTATGATAAAGAATTATATGCTCTTGTTTGGACTTTAGAGACATGGCAACATTATTTATGGCCCAAATAATTTGTTATACATTCGGATCATGAATCTTTGAAACATATTAAAAGTCAAGCTAAACTGAATCGTAGACATGCTAAATGGGTTGATTTAATTGAGACTTTCCCTTATGTTATTAAACACAAGAAGGGTAAATAAAATGTTATTGCTGATGCATTGCCTCGTTGTTATACTATGCTTTCACAACTTGACTTCAAAATATTTGGTTTGGAGACCATCAAAGATCAATATGTGCATGATGCTGATTTTAAAGATGTAATGCAGAATTGTAAAGAAGGAAGAATGTGAACAAGTTCGTCGTTAATGATGGATTTGTGTTCCATGCTAACAAGCTATGCATTCCAGCTAGCTCCGTTCATCTTTTGTTGTTGCGGGAGGCGCTTGGAGGGGGACTAATGGGACACTTTGGCGCGAAGAAGACGGAGGACGTACTTACTACACATTTCTTTTGGCCAAAGATGAGACGGGATGTTGAGCGTTTTGTTGCTCGCTGCACTACATGTCAAAAAGCTAAGTCATGACTCAATCCTCATGGTTTATATATGCCTTTGCCTGTACCTAGTGTTCCTTGGGAGGATATATCTATGGACTTTGTTTTAGGTTTACCTCGAACAAAGAAGGGGAGGGATAGCATATTTGTTGTCGTGGATAGGTCCTCGAAAATGGCACACTTTATACCATGTCATAAAAGTGATGATGTTGTTTATGTTGCTGATTTGTTCTTTCGTGAAATTATTCGCTTGCATGGTGTGCCAAATACTATTGTTTTAGATCGTGATACTAAATTTCTTATCCACTTTTGGAGATGTTTATGGCCTAAGTTGGGGACTAAACTGCTTTTTAGTACTACTTGTCACCCCCAAACTGATGGACAAACTGAAGTAGTCAATAGAACATTGTCTACTATGCTTAGGGCTGTTTTGAAGAATAATAAGAAAATGTGGGAAGAATGCTTGCCTCATATTGAATTTGCTTATAATCGTTCATTGCATTCTACTTCTAAGATGTGCCCTTTTGAAATTGTGTATGGTTTCCTACCTCATGCACCTATTGATTTGTTGCCTCTTCCATCTACGGAGAAGGTTAATTTTGATGCTAAAGAACGTGCTGAATTGATTTTAAAAATGCATGAGTTAACTAAGGGAAATATTGAGCATATGAATGATAAATATAAACTTGCTGGAGATAAGGGTAGAAAACATGTTGTGTTTGCACCTGGAGATCTTGCTTGGTTACATTTGCGTCAGGATAGATTTCCTAATTTGCGCAAATCAAAGCGAATGCCACGTGCTGATGGTCCTTTTAAGGTGTTAGAGAAAATAAATGATAATGCATATAAACTTGTGCTGCCTGCAGATTTTGGGGTTAGTCCCACTTTTAACATTGCAGATTTGAAGCCTTATTTGGGTGAACAAGATGATATTTTGTCGAGGACGACATCATTTCAAGAAGGGGAGGATGATGAGGACATCAATACCATAGTTACACCCACAACCCCTGCTGCTATACATACTGGACCAATTACTAGAGCTCGCGCACGCCAATTGAATTATAAGGTACTTCCGTTTCTTGGTAACGATTCTAATGTTCAAGAGAATATGATGCTGCCTAAATTGGATATATTTGTTTTGTTTACAAGTGAAGGGCCTAGCTTGGACAAGAACGATGAACCTTGGAGCAAGTTCAAGCATGGAGATGATGGCATGCGCAAGGGGAACAAGAATGGAGTTACAAGTGATGATTCCAGGACTTTGAAGCCACCATAATGAGTGCATGAAGCATTCGCCCCTTCATGCCAATTGAATTATCAGGTACTTCCGTTTCTTGGTAAAGATTCTAATGTTCATGAGAATATGATGCTGCCTAAATTGGATACATTTGTTTTGCTTACAAATGAAGGGCCTAGCTTGGACAAGAACGATGAACCTTGGAGCAAGTTCAAGCATGAGGATGATGGCATGCGCAAGGGGAACAAGAATGGAGTTACAAGTGATGATTCCAGGACTTTGAAGCCACCACAATGAGTGATGAAGCATTGGCCACTTCATAAATTTCGTCCAGAGGCTATTCTAGGTGTTGCGTCACCTTATTTTTGGGCCAGGCCCATGTAATTTCAAAATACTTGATTATAGGCAGTTTTTAGAGTCCGCATGTGTGGGGAAACAAGAGTGAGGGTTGGTTTTGGACCCCTCCTCCAAGGGCCACGAAATTCCCCCCCTCCATCCTCCATATATACAGTCCTTAGGGCATCGTTTAGACTTTGGGTTTTGTTTAGATTAAAAGTTCGCCATAGCTGCAACTTCGCGTACTTTGTGTTCAACGACCAGACCAAGACGTCATAGAACCCCACCTTGATCAATAAAGCTTTCATCTTATATTCGCAATATCCAGATTGCAATCTTAGTTTCTTGCTTGTTCTTCATTTACTCGCAGGAAAGAGACCCTCGTGGTCAGGTTGATCGTGCTCCGGCGTGGTCAATAACCCCTCAGAAGTTGGTTTAGCGATTTCTAAGGCCCGATGTCTCGCACGTTCGTAGTCCGATCGTCAAGGTCGACTCCCACAGAAAACGATAGCCACCATGTCATCGAAACATCGGGACACCTTTCCCTCTATCAAGGACACGGGCTTTGCCGCCGCCCACACCACACCATACACTCCCACCATCATCATCATGCATGGAGAACACGAAGCGAAGACGACGAAGATGACCACACGACTTAATTGGAGGTATCTCGCGAAGCAACCCGTGGGAGTAATTAACCGGGAGCTTTTCGAGGCCCCGAGAACTAGGAGACCGCACATAGCCATAGTCAGGCAGGCTGAGCTAGTAGGCTACGGAGTGCAACCATTTTTCTTGATGGGATCTTGTAATTTTGTTCGTCTAAAGAGATAAATGAAATACTTGTTCCCCGTATCACTTTTTTTGTGTACTATGGTACACTAGCACGCTCACATTTTCTTTTCCCCGGGCATCAGAGAAATCCATACTCCTTCTCTTCCCTTCATCCGGAGGGCATATAAGTTTTTTCTCGTGTCAAACAAATTGGCATGCCCAGTGACCTGGTTCTCCTCCCATCTTCACTTAGTTGTGGTCATCTGAATCATATTCACTCATCTCCCAACCTACACAGCATGCTGCATGACAAGGCGTCGACAAGGGTTTCCGCTCATCAAGATCCCTTTCATGCAGGTGGAATCTCCCGTGGCAGCAACTCAGAGCCGGTAATGACCAGTTTGGATCGATGCCGCCCATGGTCATCATCGAGCTCGGCGAGAAAGTCTACATGCATCAAGCTCAAGATCCTGCGCAGTTCCAAACTGTGCAGTCTAAGAAGGCACTAAGGCGGGAGTCTGCCAAGGTGAAGAAGGAGCGTCGTGAGCTAATGCTTAAGGCGCACACCATGTTGAAGGAGTCGACAAGGGCATATTTGAAAGGAGATGTGGAGGCAGCTCAAAACAGGCGGGCTAGTGCGGCGTCCCTCCACACCCCTACCACGACTACGCACTCGGAGCCGTTGAAACCAACTCCATGGCCCACCAAGGTAGAGCTTCTCGAGGGTTTGGAGGCCATGTCCCATAACTTGCATAGGCTCATGGCCAACGCTCATTTGTCGGATAGCCCTCATCCCCTACGCAACTACAGGAGGAAGTACCGCAAGGTACAATTACTCCACCAACAGATAGCTTCTCGCATCGCTCAGAGCATGGTGCCGGAGGAGGATTGGTCCCTCGGCGTTGTGGACCTAGCTGATAAGGTGTTCACTTACCGAAGCACCTTAAACCCTTCGTATGACTTGTTCCTTGATGATTGGGCATACGAACCATGCAAGGTCAAGGAGCTGGTGAGACGTGCCATCATGAAGGACTTCTAGAAGCGGCGCTCATGCAAAGAGCCTATTCTACCAGGCACTACTATCTCCCTCAACATTGGTGACACTCAAAGGGGTGCATGGGCGCCATGTCTACACAACTCGGTGGTCGGCGGAAGGTCTCTCCCCAACAACAACAGGTTTTCCACCCTTCGGCATGAAGCACCCGTGCCACGTGATGACGACCTACGGCAAGAATTTCGCGAACTCCAGGAGCAGATGAACAATATCCGAAGGAGGCTCCAAGATCCAATGGTGCCAAGTGCATCGTCGACTCGAGCTTCGGGAAGGATGAGGCGCCAAGCCCCAAGCCATCGTCCTCAACATGACCGCCAGACTTTGGCGCCTCGGCGACAACCTTCACCGACTGGACACTACCGCAACGGAGATATCCCAACATGCCTCCATGTTGGAACTGATGGTCAAGACATCAAGACGATGAGAGGGACCCCCGGCACACTCAACATTGGCAACCACGGGAACCTTTGCGACCGGCACTTCCACCACGACCTTCATCACCTCCCAGGCAGGGACATCAAGACAATGAGAGGGACCCTCGGCCAACTCAATAGTGGCAACCATGGGAACCATTGCGACCGACACTTCCAGCACAACCTCCATCACCTCCTAGGCGGGGAGATCGGCCACAGCTACAGGCGATGACAGACAGGACCTCATCATCCACGAGGCGCACTACACCAGCACTCCTACGCGCGCCACCGGTGCAATGGGATGGTTTCCTTCCAATGGCGAACTAACACAAGCGCGAGAGGCATCCGAGAAACCGACATGTTCTTTTATAAAGAACTTGAGGAGTTGGTCCTTCGACACACTCAGGTAAATTTACGATCCAATGGTGGGGTTGTTCAAGAAAATGACAGGATCAAATTTCGCATCTCCCCCGCCTTGGAGCGGCATGAGCGGTATAGCTACTTGCTCAGCCGGTTGGCGCCGAAACCACGCAAGACGTCCACAAGAAGCACTAAGCAAGGGAGCAAGTTGGTTCTTTCTTCATCCCTTCCCCAGAAGAATGATAAACAGGTGAAGGGGACTGCACCAACACCCCTACTAGAGAATCAAAAGATGCCAGCGTCGATGGCCACACCGATGGAAGGCGTTAAGGAAGCCAAGCTTACGTTCTCCTCCAAAAACGAAGAACCTTTCGAGGGTGCAGCCAACACTGCCCTCCCACAAGACACAACACTTCCCACGAAGTTTCCTCTTGTTCCCTCTGAAAAGATGGACCAAGATGGAGAAGCTCAAGCTCAGCAGGAGGCCGAAAAAGTGAAAGAGTCAACTAAGAAGAACCTTGCCTTGTGCGGTACTCTTGGAGTACGGCCAAGCGAAGGGTCAAGTAATGGATGGTGACCTCCCTCCATCACCGAGGAGTTCGACTATCCTTCTTAAGAAGAGATCATGCTGAACCCAAAGGTGGACTTCTAGAAGACCTTCCTACTGCGCCTTGGCCATGTTCACGCATGGTTCAGGGGTGCCGAGGGGGATGCCAAGACAAGCTCATCTACGTCACAAGAATCTGCAAGATCCAAGGCCACATGTGTGCCTGTGACAACTGGGAAATGCACATTAGGTGGAGGGAGCACTTCACAAAATGAAGATATATACAAGCGACACTACACCAACATTTCATCAAGGTTTCCTCAAGACCTTGAAGGACGATGACAAGTTGCAAACCGGCCAGGTGCCAATACAAGATTAAAGTCCATCGCCCATCAAGGCGTGACAGATGGGTTTCCCGAAGATGGAGAAAGCCAAGACAACCTTGATGATGAAGAAGGCTTCTCCGACTCATCGTCCTCGCCATCATTGGAGAGTCATCCACACTCCCCTCGTTACCATGAACTAGCTTCATCGGTTTTGTCAGATTACGAGGATGGTAATGAAGACCTCCACACCACGCCCGCTCACATGGTGAATCATGGTGATAGCCTTGTGGATCAAGATCATGTTGCCAAGCCACCCGTTGATGGCACCCAGGGCCCAAGCACTGTAAACATAGGAGCAACACAAGAAGTGTCTCTAGAAGAAGAGGTCTGAAGCCAGCGTCAGACGATTGACCAGTTGGCGTCAAAGCTTGACCAGTTCATTGAGCTCATGATGAACAACCAAGGTGTTCCTCCACAAGGCGTGCTGCAGCGAGTGGTGGATCCGCAAGAGGAGGAACTACAGGTGGGCCCTCCTGCTAGGGTGCCCTTAAATGATGTGCCTCAACATGACCCCAATGCACAAGCTCAACCGTGGGTTAGCCCTGCTGGTTCTGCCAACACGGTACCATGCGCGCTTATGCTGAAGGACTACCATGACATGGTCGGGGGTATGGTGGACAAGAAGTTGAAGCAAATGGCGATAGATCAAGCCCCTCGTGCCTATGAGAGTGAGCTAGAGAAGCCTTACGAGGAGTGGCATGACATGATGGCATATCCCGCAGGGTGGCACCCACCAAAGTTCCATCAATTTGATGGAACCGGTGATGCAAGGGAGCACTTGGCATACTTCGAGGCAGCATGTGGCGACACAGCAAACAACCTGTCACTTCTCCTTCGCCAATTTTCAAGGTCATTAAGCAGGCCCACCTTCCATTGGTACAGCCGTTTACCTGTTCGGTCCATAGGGAGTTGGGCGGCTATGAAAGTGGTTTTCAAGAAGCACTTCGTCGCCATGAAGGACTTCTCCGTTGTCGAGCTGGCGCAAGTCCGACAACGATGAGATGAGTCCATTGCCAAGCACCGCTTCGGAGGCTATGGCGCGGGCCTAGCTGTTTCTGAGGTTTCCGTCGACAGCTGATCAGATGGATGAGTGGAGAGCCACCATTCATAGTCTGATTGGTTTTCCCAAGGCTGGATGATAGGGGCAAGGGTGTCCCGATCTTTTGATGAGATGATAACTATCGATTTGGTGGAGACGACTTTGACGATCTGATTACAAACGTTCACGATGTTGCGCCTTAGCAATTGCTAAACCAACTCCGAGGGGTTATTGACCACACCGGAGCACGATCAACCTGACTACGAAGGTCTATTCCTGCAAGCAATCAAAGAACAAGCAAGAATATGATTAAGCAATCTGAATATTGCGAGTCTGGATGAAGTATTGATAAAAGTGGGGTTTCATAAGCGGTCTTGGTCTGGTCGTTGGACACAAACGAAGTAAATGAAGTTGCAGCGATGGCTAACTTTTAACTAAATAAAACCCGAGTCTAAACGATGCCTTAAGGGCTTTATTTATAGGGAAAAGAGAGGGGATTTTGTCCACCCTTGGCAAGGTTGGACTGAAACACCTCCTAAGTCGTTTCCCCTACAGTATGGACTCTAAAAATAGATTACATGGGCCTGGAACAAAATAAGGTGGCGCAACACCAATAATAAGCTATGGACGAAATTTATGAAAGGCCATCTTGTATATTTCGTCCATGTTCTTGTATGTCATCATGGTGGCTTCAAAGTCCGGAAATCTCCACTTGAACCTCCATTCTTGTTCTCTTCGCACACACCTTCATCTCCGTGCTTGACCATGCTCCAATGTTCAACCTTCTTGTTCGTGTTAGGCCCTTCACTAGAAAGCAACACAAATGTATCTAAGTTAGGTTGCATCATATTCTCATGAACACTAGAAACATTATCAAGAAACGAAAGTACCTGATAATTTAATTGGTGTATCTAAGCTCTAGCAACTGTTCCAAGAGGTAAAACAACAGGGGATATGGATGTAACTGTGGTAGCCATGTCCTCATCATCCTCCCCTTCTTGAAAACAAAGCCGTCCTGGGCGTTGCTTAATCTGAAACCTGGCTAACAAAAGAGACAAGGTGTACACGTTGTATATGTATATGTCATCCATTTTTATTGATCTCAGTTGGGGCACATGTGACACAGTTATACAAGAGCACCCTTCAGAAGTCATGAAATATAAAGCCAATATATTATCACAAGAAGTCAAAGGCATGAAAATATTGCAACTCAGTTTGCACATATAAGTGAAGCTCTTATTCATATCAAAAGATTGACAATGCTTATCATTAAACTATCCCAACATTGATGAACCATCACCAAGATTAGGGGTCATATCAAAATGATTAAACATTGGCACAATTATTTTCAAACATATATGATCCCAATTTGAGTTATTCCCTGATTCACATGGTTCTTTCGCATCAATAGTTAATTCAGTGGGTTCACTCAAAATTGTTTGATCACATGGAAAAGTCAAATCATGAACATAGTCCTCTAAAATAGCCGGCGTGATCAAATTAGTGGGTAGCTCATCGCATGGTTCGTTTAAATTGACAAGGCATTCATCGTACTCATGTGGAGGTGGAAGATCGATACCTTTGTCATTACCTCTTATGATCAACAAAGATGATGTAGGCACTCTAGGTGGTGACACGACACATGGTGGAGGTGATGTAGTGCTCCCAACAATGGATGTTGTTTTCATAGGAGATGCAGTAGTGGAAGGAACAACCGTCGCAACTCGTGGGATTTGCACCCTCCGCTTGTTTGTCTTGTGGGCAACACGTCTTGTTATCTCCTGTTCAGCTTTTCAAGCAAGATGAAACAAACGGTCCATAGGATAACATGTTTCATGAATTAGTATCTCCTGAATGTCACAGTATAATCCTCCCCAAAATCTATCCACAAAATCTTCTTCACTTTCTTCTAAAGAGGAATGCAACAAGGTAGTTTGTAAATCATCATAATATTTTGTTGCGGTGTCACTACCTTGTTTTAACTGTTGCAACTTTTTCATCATGTCACGAGTATAATAAGCGGGGACAAATGTATGTCTCATGGCAAGTTTCAAATCATCCCAAGTAGTAGGTTTATAATCAGGGTGTAACCTACAATATTCACTCCACCAAACTAAAGCATAACCAATGAAAGATCCAACCGCAACCTTAACTTTTTTATGTTCATCAAAATTATGGGAAGCAAATATATTATTTACGTTGAACTCCCATTCAATATATAAAGCAGGTCTAAAATGGCCATTAAATGTGGTATACAAACAGTAACATGATCATGTGCATCTGAATGTTTGTGCACCTCTCGCGGCGGTTGTGGTATTTGCATAGGTGGTGGAACGTCTGCCACGATCGACAAAGCCCATGAATTAATTCTCGATCCTGTCATTATTAGTAGAAACAAGAAACAAAATCCAAAAATAATGTTCCTATGAACTACTATGAAGTGGTGGTAGAACGCTCACAGTATAGCAAATCAAAGTCTTGCAAGTTCTTACCATGCAGCAGGAGGTGACCGGCAACCAGCAGTATTAAATACCTCCAAAAGTTGATAAAGCGATTGCCAGGTGAACGGATGTATATGTGTGGGAAAAAATGCTACAACCTCAATAGTTAATGCAAGCTGAAAATTCGCTCAAAGTGGTCGAGTGCTGGTCCTAGGCTAGACTATACTAGAGACGCGAGCCTAAGACACAGACGAATTCCCGATATGACGCGAACACCAGCTGTATTGTTCTTTTAACCACGCCCTTTTTACAGCAACAAGACACGTGGAACACTGTTTTTCTTTTTGCCTCCTTCTCCACGTATCACTTAGATGCACACCAAGTCTGGTTCCCTTTTTTCTCTATAGGATTAAAATTGGACTCCCTCTCTCTCCAAAAGAAACAAATCTCTTTCCTTTGTTTTATCAAACAAGCCACATGATGCCTTCTTTTAACAAGAGAAACTTTCTCAAACTTTTAACAAGAGAAACTTCCTCAAACGAACTAGTACTACTAGTCTAGATATTTCCCTGTCTTTTTTTACTTCCAACGAAACTTGCCCTTTTTTCAACTCTCTCTTAGGAAACAGCCTCTCTCTCCAAAGAAAAATCAAATCTGCATAGAACTCGCTTATTTGTTCCCTTCTTTTAAGCTGGGAAAAAAAGGATCCTTACCTATAATAAAAATTCGGATCTACCTTTCTGAACAAGGCAATCGATGGGCACCTTCCTTTTTTTGCTGCAATTTTGCACTTCTCCCGTAATGGATTCTCCTTCCTTTTTTTGCTACGATCTCCAATACTACCGTAAGGAAACTCCTTAAAAAATCGAACGTGCCACACGAGGACACCCATATCCAAACGTGCCAAATCTGTTTTTTTGTATTACTTTTCAAGTAGTAGCACACAATCCACACGTCCTTCCTTGTATCCCTTTTTTTCAAAGGCAACAGCCACCAAATCTGATCTGCACTTCCTTCCAAAAGGAATGACGCTGTTTTCAATTTCGTTGGAGATCCAAACCTGCCTTTTTCTTTTCTTCTCCAACCGACCAGATGTGCTGTGCAGAGCTTCTCTCTCTTTTTTGGAATATTAATTTTTATCTCTCCCTCCTAGATGCACGGAAATCGAGGAAACTTTGTCGCAGAATCTTTCCAACCAAAATTGTTGTCACACAAAACTGTCGGCCTATAAAGTTTTCTTCTGTTTTAGTGATGTACACTTTCCATAGCAAATCAGTACTTGTTCAATGTCTTTCCATTTTATCTCCTAGGAAAACGTGAGGATAACCGTATGGGCTCTACTTTGCTACTAGTAGTACTTTAGTCCTTTCAGCCATGAGACTTCCAAGCTCTTTCTATTCGCAATTTTTTTTTCTTTTCCGTCTAAATAGTACTACCATGTCCTAAACATCCAAGTCACGTCTTCCTCTTCTTCTAATCGCTCAACAACCTTTTTCTTTACAATCGAATCAGATTTGATAGCTGTTTTTTGTACTAGCTGTAACAGCAACCAATTCTAAGAATCTTAATGGCACAGATTCCTTCACTGTTAAAATTTGATCTCCCTCCTGGATCCAAACTTCTTGGCTGATTTTCTCTCTCTCTCTCTCTCCAACATGAATTAGGCTTCAAGACAGCGATAAACTATATCAGCGGATGGGTGGCGGCAACGGCAACGGGGGAAAAAAATGACAATGAAAGATGGTGATGAACTAGATGATGGTGTTGGCGAAAGTTGTGTGAACAAAGCGTGACTAGAACTCGAAACTCTAAAAGTCTACACTAAAACAAGCAACTTGACACACGATGCAACTGAAAATTCAACAATGCAAAAACTAACTGATAATAGCGAAAGGCTCAGACAGTCTAGGATATGATGAACTAATCTAACTCTTTTGTGGCTTTTTTGTGGACTATAGGTATGAAAAACAGACTCGATCTAAACTATGAAAAGCTGTAAAATCTCACCGAGCAACCTAAAAACTGACACAACTTGATAGAGGCGAGGGTGTCCCGATCTTTCGATGAGATGATAACTATCGATTTGTTGGAGACGACTTTGTCGATCCGACTACAAACATGCACGACGTTGTGCGTTAGTAATCGCTAAACCAACTCCAAGGGGTTATTGACCACGCCGGAGCACGATCAACCTGACCACGAAGGTCTATTCCTGCAAGAAATCAAAGAAGAAGCAAGAATATGATTAAACAATCTTAATATTGCCAGTATGGACGAAGTATTGATAAAAGTGGGGTTTCATAAGCGGTCTTGGTCTGGTCGTTGGACACAAACGAAGTACACGAAGTTGCAGCGATGGCTTACTTTTAACTAAATAAAACCCAAGTCTAAACGATGCCTTAAGGGCTATATTTATATGGAAAAGAGAGGTGATTTTGTCCACCCTTGGCAAGGTGGGACTAAAACACCTCCTCAGTCGTTTCCCCTACAATATGGACTGTAAAAATAGATTACATGGGCCTGGCCCAAAGTAAGGTGGCACAACACCAATAATAATCTATGGACAAAATTTATGAAAGGCCATCTTGTATATTTCGTCCATCTTCTTGTATGTCATCATGGTGGCTTCAAAGTCTAGAAATCTCCACTTGAACCTCCGTTCTTGTTCTCTTCGCACGCACCTTCATCTCTGTGCTTGACCCTGCTCCAATGTTTAACCTTCTTGTCCGTGCTAGGACCTTCAGTAGCAAGCAACACAAATGTATCTAAGTTAGGCAGCATCATATTCTCATGAACACTAAAAACATTATCAAGAAACGAAAGTACCTAATAATTTAATTGGCATATCTGAGCTCTAGCAACTGTTCCAAGAGGTAAAACAGCAGGGGATATGGGTGTAACTATGGTAGCGATGACCTCATCACTGGAGGCTCACAATGAGCTGGCCCGCCACGGCCTCCCCAGACGACGACGGCGGCCCATGCTGCTGGCCGTGCGGAAGGGCCCCCATGGTGCAATCCCCTCCATGGCAACCAGTGCGAGGGCCACGGGACCAAGAGCTTGATGACGTCTCGATGGCTTCGTCTGATCCTCGAGCACGTCAAGGCTGGCGACGAGCCCAGAGGACAGGCCGATGGAGGGCGTGTGCATCACCATCGAGTGACGCTGCGAAGGCTACCACCAGTCCAATAGGCGCGATGGCCCCAACGTCGACAAGCCTGTGCTCGGCAGAGGCGGGTACCTACTGATGCAGAGCTTCCCAAGGTCATCCCCATGGACCTACCATCGTCTCACCAAGTGCCTAGCAGACCCATGACACGAGCACGTGCAAGAGCTCTCGAAACCGAGGTGACATCTCTCCTCTCACATTTCCACTTCGATGCACATGAGACATGGCTACTACCTCAAACGGAAACATTGTGCATACTCAGGTATCAAGGAGTTGGCCATGAAGAAGCTAAGGAGCAAGGAGAACCAGAAGAGGAAGATGGACGTGAAGATGGAGAAGAAGGAGAGCTGCGAAAGAAGTCCCAGCCACCGAACGAACGGTCGGGACCGGACGTCCGGCGCCTGAAGCCCCAGCCGAGCTACAGCAAGTGGACGTCCGGCCTGGACCGGACGACCGATGCCCCTGCACCTGAGCCAAACAAGCGAAAGTCCGACGCCACCGAACGTCCAGCGACCGGACGACCAGCCTCTGCCGGAAATCAGCTACACCAGCATCCGTGCCAGAACGAGCGGATGACCGGTGACCACCGGACGTTCGGCCGCCCATGAGACACCGGACGACCGGCCCTCAGCGGACGTCCGGTACGTGGGTGTGTCCAGTTTCGGGCCCGAAGCCCATGTACCCCCTCCTTTCGCCCCCATTTTCACTAAGACTATAAATAGACCTCCTATTCATCCTAGCTAGGGTTAGCATTCGTTTATCTCATATTTAGAGATAGAGCATTGCTCATCCACATCGGATCTACTCCATGAGAGAGACCGCGGCCCCTCTTCGGAGAAGATCCCTTTGGATTCAAGACCCCTCTAAGGAAGATCCCCTTGTGGATTCAAGACCTCCTCACGGAGAAGACCGGCTACCTTTATCGTCCTTAGTTGTCCGTGGATGGTGTGATCTCTTATGTACCCGAGGATCTAGCACATGTGTGACTATTTCGTGTTGGTTCAGTGATTCTCTCGTGTTTTCCCTTGTGTTTCCCCTCGTTTTCCCTCTCGTGTTGTTCGCAGGATCCTCTCCTTTCGTGAAAGATCAGTCGATTAGGGTTCAACCCTACATCATCTTGGTATCTAGAACCACGCTTTTCACGATTTCGAAGCCTCCCCGAACTGTTTCTAGCCTAGTTTTTGTTGATTTTGTCCCTAATCCAAAAATTCCCCCCAAAAATAGCCCCATTGTTTGTGATTTGTTGGTTTGTTGAAATTTTGTTGGATTTGATCCATGGATTTGCTTTGTTTTGAGTGGATCTATATTTTCGCCCTTTCCCCCACCCTTTCCATCCACGAAATCGCCCAGATTCGACGAATTTCACCTCGCCCACCCCCCCACGTGTAGCTCATCCCGTGCCTGAATAGTGCCGAGGCACCGGACGTCCGCTCGCCACTGTACGTCCGTCGACTGGACGACGGCTCACCACCGGACGTCCGGAGTTCCCTGACGAAACTGATTTTTTTTTCAGTTTAGTCACCACCACCGCCCCGCATTTCTGCATACGCACTCCTACCACCTACACACCATGAGCACTTCTGCATAACACCACCATTGCTTACCTGTTTCGCACTCCGACACGTGTTGCCACTTCGAGCTTTGAGAATTTGAGTTGTGGTTCTGTATCCTTTTGTGTTTCGGCTATCTAGGTATGGTTCGACATCAACATCACCGCCGCTCATCTTCGCCACGGACGCGTCATCAACAATGACCACCTCGACTACATCTTGGTATTCGTGCCAACATTTTGACACCATACCGTAAGCGAGAACGGTAACCTAGTCTTTGTATCGTGATACATCATTCTTGCCATTACATTGATAGCCATCATAGCCTTAGTCCTTTGCGTTGCTTACACACCGAGACTAGCTTTTGAGTATTGCTGGCAACGAGACTTTTACACATTAGTGATCATACTTCCCATATCATACACACATCATTGGTGCATATATTGGTATCATCTCTTGTGTCACAAAGTTGTCATCGCTTACACAATTGCTATCTGGGTTCGTCAAGCATTGCATGAGAAAAGAGCTCAAACAACAAAGAGCCAAACAAGCTTTTAAGCAAAGGGAAAGATAAGCAAAGAGTTTTTAAGCAAGAACCATAGCATCATACAACATTAATATTGTCATACTAGATCATCTTGGATCATATCATAGAAACACCTTGCATAGAGCATACTTGGGATAGAAGTCGTTGCATTTTTGCTTAGTAGGTTGTGCACAAGTATTTGTATCCGCCTATTGTGCAATCGTGCTAGCGTCTCTCTAGTGTTGTGCAACAAGAGCATTTTTGTGGATTCCATATTTTGGCTCATCCTTGGTTGAACGACCCCACTTATCATTTTGCGTGTGTGTTTTCGTGTACCTTATATTTCTTGGTCTACTTGTTGCATTGCAATCTTGAAAATCTTACCAACATTATTGAAGCTCACTTACAATTGCATCAAATTTTGTGCCACCATCCTAACCAAGCTCCACCATAAGCTTTTACTTAAGTAGGTGTGAGAAACTGACAAGAATTAGTACCAATTGTGCTATTTCCTTGTCCACATTGGAGTGATCATTGATCCACTTTCAACGTAGGTCAAGGTACATTTGGTATTCGTTCTTCTCTTTCTACCACTCAGATTTTTCTCTTGGAATGATGGATAGGCCAAGTACTTCTACCAACCCAGTCTTCATTTAGCACGACGACAACATGAACTCCTACGTCACCAAGAGCCACCTCTTTGGTGCACAATATGCTTTGCATCAAGAGCAACAAGCAATGAGTGAACGCATCGATAACCTCGCCACCGACTTGTGACTCTTCGAGCAACGTACAAGGGACTACCTCGACCACAAGCTCGACGATCACAAGAAAGAGAACGACACAAGAATGGACGAGATTCGCGCTTTGTTGCTCAACCGCTCTTCTTCCACTTCGTCCTCTTCAAGAAGGAGCCGTTCAAGTCGACACTCCGAGTTCACCCTCTCCGGCTCAAGTACACCGACATCGAACACTCTTCGACGTGTCGCGCGCAATGATCGTCAAGCATGCCTCAATCCTCTATGCGACACCGATTCTCAAGAGCACCGACAACATCAAATCCAAGAGGCTTTCACGCTAGCACGAGATCAACAACGACAATGCCAACATGAAGATGAAGTGCGAGCGCGTCTACACTAAGAAGCACAAGATGCCGAGGCACAACATCAAGAACAACAACTCTGTGAAGCTCAAGAACTTGAGGCGCAACAAGCCCTCCAAGATTCAAGTCGAGCCATAGCCAACCAAGGCGGACAAGATCGTGAACACGAATAAGCACTTTGCGAAGAAGCTCAGGAACGACGACATCAAGCTCGCGTACAACGTCGAGTTCCTCAAGTTCCTCCTCAAGCTCGACAAGCCCCTCCACAAGCTCCTCAAAGACATGAACTTCACCAAGAGCAATAAGACAATGGGAATCCTCCATGACAAGAGCAACATGAGGTTGACAACCCTCCTCACCAAGAGCAACACGAGCTTGACAACCATCAACAACATGGGCGTCATCATCCTCAACCCCAACACAATGAAGAGAAATGCTACGGCAAGCTAAAATTCACCACGCCCAAGTTCAATGGAAGCAACCATCCCGAAGAGTACCTTTCATGGGCATTGAAGGTCGACAAAATGTTCCGTTTGCAGAACTATGAAGAAGAGAAGAAGATCGCAATGGCATCCCTTGAGTTCCAATACTATTTCCTCATTTGGTGGGAACAAGTAATCAAGCGCCGTGAGGAAAGAGGTGAACCACCCATCACTACTTGGGCACAAATGAAGGATGTCATGAGAGCACGCTTTGTGTCTTCCTACTACAACCGCGACCTCTTCAAGAAACTCCAACTACTCAAGCAGGGAACCAAGAGCGTTGAAGAGTACTACAAGGAGATGGAGATTGCCCTGATACGAGCCAATTCAGGGAGTCCTGGATTAGGTGGTCCCCGGACAGCCGGACTATATACTTTGGCCGGACTGTTGGACTATGAAGATACAAGATTGAAGACTTCCTCCCGTGTCCGGATGGGACTCTCCTTTCCGTGGAAGCAAGCTTGGCGATTCGGATATGTAGATCTCCTCCCTTGTAACTGACTCTGTGTAACCCTAGCCCCTCCGGTGTCTATATAAACCGAAGGGTTTTAGTCCGTAGGACAACAACAATCATACCATAGGCTAGCTTCTAGGGTTTAGCCTCTTTGATCTCGTGGTAGATCAACTCTTGTAATACTCATATCATCAAGATCAATCAAGTAGGAAGTAGGGTATTACCTCCATCGAGTAGGCCCGAACCTGGGTAAATATTGTGTCCCCCGCCTCCTGTTACCATCCGCCTTAGACACACAGTTCGGGACCCCTACCCGAGATCCGCCGGTTTTGACACCGACATTGGTGCTTTCATTGAGAGTACCACTGTGTCGTCATCATAAGGCTTGATGGCTCCTTCGATCATCGGCAACGATGCGATCCAGGGTGAGATTTTCCTCCCCGGGCAGATCTTCGTCTTTGGTGTCTTCATACTGCGGGCCAACTCGCTCCGCCATTTGGAGCAGGTCGAGAGCTACGCCCCTGGCCATCAGGTCAGGTTTGGAATCTTGAACTATACCGCCGACATCCGCGGAGACTTGATCTTCGATGGATTCGAACCCATGTCAGGTACGCCACATAGTCACGATGAGCATGATCTAGCTCTGCCATCGGACAGTGCTCGGGAGATCACACATGTAACTACTCCAGCCCTCAATCCGGAACAGATCGCGCCATCCGAGGACGGGTGGATTGACCCCGCCATGGAGGCCGCACACTCAGCGGCGATAGAGCCGAATACTGACTTCACCTCCTATGAGACCTGTGTTGCCGGGCCTTTGGATTCATCCCCGGCCACGGTCTCCGAACCGCCTATGTCCGTACCTATCAAATCTGATTGGGCGCCGATCATGGAGTTTTCCTCCACGGATATCTTTCAGCACTCGCCCTTGGGCGATGTGCTAAATTCATTAAGGTCTCTCTCCTTGTCAGGAGGCCCTTGGCCGAACTGTGTTTGGCTCGAGTGGGAAGCGGACGACAAAGAAATTTGTTCCCCGCCCACCACCCACTTAATAGCCATTGTCGACGACTTAACCATCATGCTTGATTTCGGATACGAAGACATCAACGGTATGGACGACGATGCGGGAAACGAACAGGGACCACCGCCCGCAGGGCGCTGGACTGCCACTTCATCACATGATATATACATGGTGGATGCACCCCAAGAAAATGATGACGAGGAACAGGAGGAAGCAGCAAAGGACAATTCCCTCAAGAAGAAACCAAAGCGACGGCGTAAGCGCCGCTCCAAATCCCGCCCCGGCAAAAACAGCGATAACAGTGTAAGAAAAAGTAACACCCCGGTCGACCCAAAGGAGACAACGACCACATGAACCCAGCGGTGGAGCAGGGTGAACCTGCGGACGGCGAACATAGTACGGAGCCACTGTCAGGTCACGATGACCCCGAGGGTAAAACTCATCAACCTGTCTCCGGAGACATGAATAGTCCGGACGATGATGCACACATCATCCCTGAAAGACACTTGGAACAAGAGAACCTTCATAAAAGGCTCATTGAAACCACGTGGAGCCTGAAGAAGCAGAAGCAAAGGCTTAAGACCACGCAGAATACGCTCAACAGCAGATGGAATAAAGTGCTTGACACGGAAGAAAAGTACGGTGGTAATCGCCACACAAAAAGCTATCCAAGGCGCAAGCTGCTGCCTGAATTCGACGATGAGGCCTTAGAGTCCACTCAGCCGGAAAATAAAATGGCCGATCAACCGGACCGGCCACCCCGTGGTCGCGACAGGGCGGCTAACGATGAATAAAGTGCTTGACACGGAAGAAAAGTACGGTGGTAATCGCCACACAAAAAGCTATCCAAAGCGCAAGCTGCTGCCTGAATTCGACGATGAGGCCTTAGAGTCCACTCAGCGGGAAAATAAAATGGCCGATCAACCGGACCGGCCACCCCGTGGTCGCGACAGGGCGGCTAACGATGACGTACACAAGTCAGCACACGACCTACGTGAGGATCTACACAAAAAAGCCGGTTTGACCAGGACCATTTACGGACCTAGGAAGCGCGTTCCGGCACAGAATCATCACCGCCCAAATGACTATACTGACAGAATAATAGTTCGAAATCAAAACCGAACACTACAACCGTCAGACACACCCAAATACAGGGGTGCCGCGCACCCCCTATGCTTCACCGACAATGTACTGGACCATGAATTCCCAGAAGGGTTCAAACCCGTGAACATAGAGTCATACGACGGAACAACAGACCCTGGGGTCTGGATTGAGGACTTTATCCTTCACATCCACATGGCTCGTGGAGATGATCTCCACGCCATCAAATACTTTCCCTTAAAGTTTAAAGGACCAGCTAGGCACTGGTTGAAAAGCCTCCCCGAAAACTCAATCGGAAGTTGGGAAGAGCTCGAGGACGCTTTCAGGGCTAATTTTCAAGGAACCTATGTCCGACCTACGGATGCAGAAGATTTAAGTGACATAATTCAGCAGGAGAGTCAGCCCGAAAGCTTTGGAATAGAATCCTCACTAAGAATAATCAAATTGTTGATTGCCCGGACGCTGAAGCCTTAGCGGCTTTCAAACATAGTGTCCGGGACGAATGGCTTGCCAGACACCTCGGCCAGGAAAAACAAAGGACAATGCCAGCCCTAACAAGCCTTATGACCCGCTTTTGCGCGGGCGAGGATAGTTGGCTGGCCCACAGCGGCACCAACGACCCAAGCACATCGAAAGTCAGGGATGGCAATGGAAAACCATGACGCAATAAAAGAAAGCGTCGAAGCAACAAGGACAGCCCAGACAACACGGTTGTAAACGCCGGATTCAGGGGCTCTCGACCTGGTCAACGGAAAAAGCCATTCAAAGGTAGCAGAGATGGACCGTCTAGCCTAAACAAGATTCTGGACAGATTATGTCAGATTCACGGCACCTCCGATAAATCTGCAAATCACACGAATAGAGAATGATGGGTCTTTAAGAAGGCCGGCAAGCTAAACGCCGAACACAAGGGGAGGGAGACACCAAGTGAAGCCGAGGATGAGCCTCACCAACAAAACACTGGGGGACAGAAAAAATTGCCACCAGAAGACAAAACAGTGAACATGATTCACGTAACAAAGAGGAGGAGCATAGCGCGCTCCGAGACATATGCACTGTAGAGCCAGTTACCCCCAAGTTCAACCCTGGGTCGGCCTGCCCAATCACTTTTGATTGTAGGGATCACCCGACTAGTATCTGGCACGGAGGATCGGATGCCTTGGTACTAGACCCAATAATTGACGGATACCATCTCACCCGAGTCCTTATGGACGGCGGCAGTAGTCTTAATCTGATATATCAAGACACAGTCCGCAAAATGAGGATAGACCCAACAAGAATCAGCCAAAACAATACTACCTTTAAAGGAGTAATACCAGGCCCAGAGGCCCGGTGCACGAGCTCTATAGTACTGGAGGTTGTGTTAGGTTCTCCCGACAACTTCGGAAGCGAAGAATTAACCTTCGACATCGCTCCATTCCGAAGTGGCTATCAAGCACTACTCGAAAGAATAGCCTTCGCTCGTTTTAATGCAATACCGCATTATGCTTATCTTAAGCTCAAGATGCCCGGTCCACGTGGCATCATCATAGTTAGCGGAAACTCAGAGCGTTCCTTACATGCGGAGGAATGTACGGCGGCTTTCACAGCTGTACACTGAACGACCCCCCAACCATAATAAATGATCGGTCGTTAAGACCGCGAACACGGCAAGACGAGTCCGGCACCCCACTCGCTGCAACAGTTCAGATAAACCCGAGATTGGGTCGATGGATATACCCCCATAGGTGGCGCTAGGGGCTTCCCGCACGTAAAAAAGACTATAGTTTGGCTTGACCTTACTTAGATTGAATTTCAATGGTCTATTAATAATAACAAATTTTCCGCACGTAGGCTTTCACCTGGGTTTTTTTCTCTCTTGCAGATGACAATCGTGCTACACCCTTCTAGGACACGGCACAACGGAGACATAGGCGCAGACGTGCAGTAGGGCCCCGCTTAAAGGCTTCCTTTTCAGATTAAGACCCTGTGTAGACCTTTCTCACTGTCTCTTGTTGCTTTACGCCCTCTGGATACTTAACACAATCGAGGGGGATGCCGACGTTATTGGCATTTTTGCCATGTCAGACTGATGCACGTACTAGGAAATTCAGTGTTCATTATCAAGGGCTTTGCTCAGCCTGATATGTGTTGTCATGTCCGAATACCTTAGGGAGTGTTCGGCGTCGCGAGTTTGGCCTTATATGCATCAGCTCCGAATCATGTCTTTGATCAAATGTTGGGTTTGCCCGGCTCCCGTGTTTTGCTACCTTACGTTCCGCTCTATCAGCTAAGGTGGCACCTGGAGAACTACTGCGATTGTGCACTGTTTCATCTGGGTGAGCACCTCAGTAGAGAAAGCCGAAAATGGACTGCCATGATAAAGTGCGAGACTGGTCAACCACTCGATGACTCAGCTGAATCTTCGCGATTCCTCCGCATTAACGAAGGACCGGTTTCTCGGCATGTATGTACGTGCACCGTATTTGGATAAGCGCGGAGGTACCAGGGGCTATATAGTAGCCCCACTGTCAAACTCCTATGGCTAAGTGAAAGTGTTAAAGCAATATAGTCTGATTGCCTTGTTCGCCGCGCTATCACCTGCTTCATGGACCAAGACGTTGGATCAAGTGTGAATATGTACTTTTCCGAACACCCCCGCATTATGTGTGTGGGGGCTGAAGCCGACGACTGCAAACTTTTAGGTTATATACATACATAAAATGGCCGCACAGGTGGCATCATAATACTTTCAGGCAAAAGTATAAACATAGCCTTTATAATCCAAATAGCATTGTTTTTACAATTGGGATACATGTAACTCGAACATAATATTCTTCGAGCACTGAGCCTCTATTAAACGAGCGCCTTCTAAGACTTCTTCTAAATAGTGCTCGGCCAAGACCCGGCCTACGGCTGGACCCTGGGTTGCAATAGCGGTGGCATCCATCTCTGCCCAGTATGTCTTAACACGGGCAAGAGCCATCCACGCACCCTCTATGCACGCCGACCTCTTTACGGCATCGTTATGCTGCACAACACCAAGGAATCGTTGCACTAAACCAAAATAACTATTCAGCTTTGGTCCTTCCGGCCAAAGATGATCCACGACAGACCTCATGGCAAGCCTGGACAACCTATGGAGCTCAGCCCACTCGGCCATTCGCTCATTTACCAGCAGCTAACGCGTCGGAGCACTGAACTGCGACCAGAACAACTTCTCTACTTTGTGATCTTCTTGATCTTTGAAAAATGCAGTCGCATCAGCAGCACTCATTGCCAAGTCCGCATACGCATCTGCAGCACTCCATAATCGATCCAGAGGGGCATACTTCAGATCTCCGAACTTCGTCCGCAACAAAAAGGGCTTCCCAGCCGTGATATCGCCGGCTTGACGGAGCTCCTCCTCTGCCGCTCTGATTTTAGAACGGGTTTCCTTGGCTACCTCCACGGCTCTCTTCACGTCAGCCGCTCTCACTTGGTTTTCCTTTTCAAGAAGCTCATATCGGCCGGCAGCATCTTTCAGCTCAATAGCCATCTTGGCTATTTTATCTTTCCTCTTCCAATGAGCAGTTTGTTCGGCTCTTAAGTCTTCGGCCGCCTTTAGGGTGGCCGCATCACTTCTCCTGGCTTGTTCCTTGGCTCGGGCAAGTTCCGCCCGAAGGGTCTCCACGGAGGCAACTCCATCTGCAGTCTTAGCATACATTAGATACTAGCATCATGCTCCTGTTAATATCTGTTGACCACCCGAAAATACATACCCTGTGCCTCATCAAGCCGCTTGTTCACAAGCGCAATGTCGGCAATTGCTGCATCAAGTAGTCGGCTTAGTCTGGCAAGCTCGGCAGTCTGGCCAGCCACCAGACCGTCAACCGTCTGCACATGAAAGCAGCGCGATTATTCACCTGGGACTATGATCCTCTGTTTGTTGCCCCTACACAACAACCAGAGTCTCAGGGGCTACTATCTGTATAGAGCACACCTAGCGTGTGCGGTACCTTCCATTATATATATTATATTACTTTGCGTAACTCAAAGCCTCTTAGCAGGCTCGCAAAAGCATCATGCAACCCACTTTTGGCGGATGATATCCTCTCGATCACAGTACCCATTAAGGTACGATGCTCCTCT
Organism: Triticum urartu; assembly: GCF_003073215.2. Classification (NCBI taxonomy): domain Eukaryota; kingdom Viridiplantae; phylum Streptophyta; class Magnoliopsida; order Poales; family Poaceae; genus Triticum; species Triticum urartu. The sequence continues at coordinate 366,814,569 of NC_053025.1, read as the reverse complement.
AATATTGTCGCTTGCTCCAAAAGATTCATCAGTGCGTCCGGTTGCGCACCGGACAATCCCAGACTCTTTCGGCCGCTCCCCTTAGGAGCCGAATACTCTGGACTTCGGGTAGCCGAAGGGATACCTTCTGGCCTTGGCGGATCAAGAGAAATCCTCCGTGATGACACCTTAGGGTCATCCGCCCCAGGAGGCGGGGAGACAAGGGGAGGCGTTTCGCTCTCCATCATCCCCGGAAGAAGATCCCCCGAAGACGAACTCTGTCGGGAGGGGCCATGATCCGGACTGCAAGACATACGTCTTGGTTATTATCCGCGGAGATAAGGAAAAATATATTTACCAAAAGTACTTTTGTTCACTTACAGCTCAGTGGAGGGCTGACCCCCTTGCGAGCACTGGGCAGCAAGGACGCCCTCCGAGGCAGGGCCTCCTGGCGAGGGTTTCTTCTCTCGTTTGGAAACCTTTGTTTCCAAGTCTTCAAGAGAGGTCCTTTTCCTTCCTTGGGAAGTGGGAATTTCTGATTCTTCTCCCCGAATATACTCCTTCGTGGAGGTACTAATTCCCCTGGTTTGGATGAGTAATACGCGAGGCTCACTTTCGGCTTCTTCATCTCTCCTTTTATATTCCCTTGAGGGCACTTGATAAGGTGCATACTCCATCATCCTCGCTAGTACAGGATCCGGCGAGCCCTCGGGAAGGGGGGCCGCACACCTGATCATCTTTGCCTTTCTTACCCAGTCCTGGCCAAGTGCAATTCTTTCAGAATTATTTTATGGCAAATGAAAAGATAGTGTGTTCGGTCGTGGAAATACTTACCTGGGTATCTAGACGATTACAGTTGAGACCCGCATCCTCGGTAGTGTCCGGACACTTTATTCGGGATCCGAAGAACAATTTATACATCTCTTCAAGCGTCCTGCCGAAGAACTGCTGGATAGTTCGCGGTCCTTCCGGGTTGAACTCCCAGATACGAAGAGATCGACGTTGGCATGGTAGGACCCGACGAACTAGCATAACTTGCATTACTTTGACGAGACCGACGTCCCTCTTGAGGAGATCTCGGATGCGACTTTGCAATGCTGCCACGTCAGTAACCAGCCCCCAGTCTAACCCCTTGTTGACCCATGCCACCAGTTGTGGTGGGGGGCCCGAACGGAAGGCGGGGGCAGCCACCCACTTAGTACTTCAGGGAGCTGTGATGTAAAACCACTCCCGCTGCCATAAGTTGGATTTCTCTGCGAAGGAACCCTTTGGCCATGGGGCATCGACGCCTTTGCTTATTGTGGCACCTCTGCATTCTGCGTGTCGCCCATCGACCATCTTCGGCTTCACATTGAAGGTCTTGAGCCATAAGCCGAAGTGTGGCGTGATGCGGAGGAAGGCCTCACATACGACGATAAACGACGAGATGTGAAGGATGGAATCCAGAGCTAAATCATGGAATTCGATCCCATAATAGAACATGAGCCCTCTAATGAAGGGATCAAGACTAAAGACTAGCCCTCGGAGGAAGTGGGAAATAAACACGACACTCTCGTTGGGTTCGGGAGTGGGGATGACCTGTCCTCGGGCAGGCAACCTGTGCGAGATTTCGGCGGTCACATACCTGGCCTCCCTTAGCTTTTTGATGTCCTCCTATGTGACAGAGGAAGCCATCCACCGGACCTAAAGGCTGGATCCGGACATGATTGAAGGTCCGAAGCGCTTTGCCTGAGCCTTGGGTGTTGGAATTCGGGGTGGGGGGAGGGAGGGATTGAGCGTGATAAGAAAAGGACAGGCTTTGGCTCCTTTATAAAGAGGGCGAATATCAAGCGTCCTCCTCGTGGCCGTTTGGAACCAGCCTAAAATCGAGGAGTCGTACTAATGAGCACGATTGGGTTACCCACACCTGTATTGATGAGAATCCCGTGATAAGGGGACACGATCTCTGGTTCGACAAGACGTGCCAATAAAACCGCCTCGCAACACGTACAGTGGCTGGTCGGGAAAAATGGTTCGAATAAAGACCGAGGCTAGGGCGTGATGTCACATTATGAAAAGTTGTTAACATATTAGATTTGTGGAAATATTATACTCTCTACGGTGGTATGTGGAATTTGTTTTGTAGAGCCGGACAATATCCTTGTGTTCAAAATCTTCTATGGAGTATTCGGAGGAGGAACCCGCCTTGCAATGCCGAAGACAATCTGCGCGCCGGACTCATTGTCATTGAAGCCTGGTTCAGGGGCTACTGAGGGAGTCCTGGATTAGGGGTTCCCCGGACAGCCGGACTATATACTTTGGCCGGACTGTTGGACTATGAAGATACAAGATTGAAGACTTCGTCCCGTGTTCGGATGGGACTCTCCTTTGCGTGGAAGGCAAGCTTGGCGATTCGGATATGTAGATCTCCTCCCTTGTAACCGACTCTGTGTAACCCTAGCCCCTCCGGTGTCTATATAAACCGGAGGGTTTTAGTCTGTAGGACAACAACAATCATACCATAGGCTAGCTTCTAGGGTTTAGCCTCTTCGATCTCGTGGTAGATCAACTCTTGTAATACTCATATCACCAAGATCAATCAAGCAGGAAGTAGGGTATTACCTCCATCGAGAGGGCCCGAACCTGAGTAAACATTGTGTCCCCCGCCTCCTGTTACCATCCGCCTTAGACGCGCAGTTCGGGACCCCCTACCCGAGATCCGCCGGTTTTGACACCGACACCAATGTCACGAAAGATGATGAGCAAACTATGGCATGTTTCTTCAATAGACTCAACCATCCTATCAAGAAGATCGCCGACTTGCAACCATACTCGAACCTCATCAAGCTAGTGCATCAAGCTACCAAAGCGGAATGCCAAGTGCAAGATGATTTCAAATATGCCAAGTTCTCATCCAGGTCATACGGCTTCTCCAACACCCAAGCTTCAATGACTCCAACACCTTCTACATCAACAAAGCCTTCTACAAGAAACGTCGACAAGTCAAGTTACAAGAAAGCTTCGTCAACTGCAAGTCATCCTTCTACACCGAGCAACTTCAATCCGAGAGCCTCCTCATCATCAAACGAACCGATGAGACCGTCAAGACAAGTTCCTTCAAATGCTTCACATGCAGAGGCCGAGGCCACAAGTCCTATGAGTGCACCAACAAGCGGACCATGATCCTCAACGAGGACGACACTTTTGACTCAATGAGTGAAGGAGAAATGGACGCTATTGAGCAAGTTGCCATGCACCGGCGAGTGAACCATGAATAGGAACAAGTCTTTTGCGATGAAGATTCAAGTCCCACTCTAGTTGTCTCCAAGTTCTTGACTCTCCAACATCACCAAGAAGAAAACAAACGATGCCACATCTTTCATACCAAGGCCGGCATCAATGGACGATCCATCAAGGTCATCATCGATGGAGGGAGTTGTCATAACCTCGCAAGTGAAGAACTTTGCTCCAAGCTCCAATTGCCCAAGAGGAAGCACCGACACCCCTACAAAGTTCAAGGGCTTAGTGACTCCGTCAATATCCAAGTCGAGCATCGAGTACAACTCTCCTTCAAAATTGGTGCCTATGAAGACACTTTGGAGTGCGACGTTGTTCCAATGACCATTTGCCACCTTCTCCTTGGACGCCCATGGAAATTTGATAGAGGTGTCATCCACAACGGTCGAACGAACCACTACATCTTCAAGATGAAAGGAAAGGAGTACGTACTTCGCCCCATGTCTCCAAGCCATGTGATCGCCGACAAGCAAGCTACCCATCATGGAGAGAATAGTGAGAGAGCGAGCCACCAAAAAGAGAGTGAGTGCCACAAGCCCAAATTGAGTGCCTCCACGATGAGGGTCAAGAAAAAACTTAGTTCTCTTTGCCACGAAAAGTGAGATGAGAGGAGTGTGTGAGAGTCCATATTGTCCTACACTATGTCCTTTTGTGCAAGGACGATGCAACACAAGCTAACACTTCTCACACTCTACCTTTAGTGTTTTCTTCTGTTTTGCAGGAATTTCAAGATGTTTTCCCCGATGAGCTACCTCTGGGACTACCTCCACTACGAGGCATTGAGCACTGCATCGACCTCATCCCCGGAGCACCTCTTCCGCACAAAGCTCCCTACCGCGTCAACCCTGAAGAAACCAAAGAAATGCAAAGGCAAGTAAAGCATCTCATAGATCATGGACAACTGCGTGAATGTTTGAGCCCTTGTGCCATTCCGGTCATTCTTGTGCCAAAACGAGACGGTAGCTTTCACATGTGCTCCGATTTTAGACCTATCAATGTTATCACCGTTCGTTATAGTTATCCCATTCCACGCCTTGACGATATGCTTGATGAACTTAGTGGTGACACTACATTCTCCAAGATTGATCTTAAAAGTGGTTACTATCAAATCTGCATACAAGAGGGTGATGAATGGAAAACCGCTTTCAAAACCAAGTTTGGGTTGTATGAGTGGTTAGTCATGCCAATGGGTCTATCGGAAGCACCGGGTACTTTTATGTGTCTTATGAATCATGTCTTTCGGCCTTACATTGGTATATTTGTTGTGGCCTACTTTGATGATATCCTTGTTTATAGCAAATCTCTTCAAGATCATGTCACCCATGTTCGAACCGTTTTGAAAACTCTTCGAAACGAGCATCTCTTTGCTAACATGGAAAAGTGCCTTTTCAGCGTTGATAAGCTCGTTTTCTTGGGTTTTGTTGTATCTTATAAGGGTGTTTATGTTGATGATTCCAAGATCAATGCTATTAAAAATTGCCCACAACCAACCAACTTGCATCAAGTGCGTAGCTTTCTTGGCCTTGCGGGTTTCTATCGTCACTTTGTGAAAGATTTTAGCACCATTGCTTCGCCTTTGCATGCTTTGAGCAAAAAGAATGCGCCTTTTGTTTGGGGACCATCCCAAGATACCGCTTTCAATGAGCTTATGAATTTTCTCAGTCATGATCCCGCACTTGCTTTACCTAATTTTTACAAGCCCTTTGAGATTCATTGCGATGCTAGTGGTAATGGCATAGGAGGTGTGTTAACGCAAGAGAAGCGCCCCAAAGCTTACTTTAGTGAGAAACTTTCCGGAGCACAACTCAATTACCACATCTATGACAAAGAGCTATATGCTTTAGTCCACGTTTTGCATGAATGGGAACACTATCTTCACCTTGATGAATTCATCATTCATACTGATCATGAAACGCTCAAGTACCTTAAGGGCCAAACCAAGTTGAACAAGCATCATGCTAAATGGAGTGAATTTATTGAGTTTTTTTCCTTATGTCATCAAGTACATTAAAGGTAAGGAAAATATTGTGGCGGATGCCCTTTCCCGCATATGCATGCTTGTTACTCAACTTGAATTGGATGTCATTGGCTTTGAGCACATAAAAGACTTGTATGAGCATGATCCTACTTTTGCTACTCCTTATGCCAAATGCTTGACGCATACCTCTTGGGAACGCTATTACATCAAAGATGGATATGTTATGAGAGCTAACAAGCTTTGCATCCTTGAGTCTTCTCTTCATTTGTTGCTTTTGCAGGAATCTCATGGAGCAGGCTTAATGGGACATTTTGGACGCGACAAGACTTTCACCATGCTCTCCAAGAACTACTATTGGCCCAAGATGTTTCACGACGTCAACCGCTTCACCAACCAATGCTCTACATGCTGCAAAGCTAAGTCCAAAGCTCAATCCCATGGCCTTTACATGCCTCTCCCAATTCCATATCAACCATGGGAAGATATTAGCATGGATTTTCTACTTGGATTGCCTAGGACTAGAAATGGAAAGGATTCGGTATTTGTCGTTGTGGACCGATTCTCTAAGATGGCACACTTCATACCATGCAACAAGATAGATGATGCTTCACATGTTGCCAATCCCTTTTGTAGGGAAATATTGCGTCTACATGGTGTGCCAAACATGATCGTCTCGCACCGCGATGTTTAGTTCCTAAGCTACTTTTGGAAGACCCTATGCGCCAAGCTCAGAATCAAGCTACTCTTCTCCATGGCGTATCATCCGCAAACCGACGGCCAAACGGAGGTGACCAACCGCACACTCTCCGCTCTACTTTGAGTACTCATCAAGAAGAACATCAACGAGTGGGAGGAGTGTCTAACTATCGCCGAGTTCGCCTACAACCAAGAAAAACACTTAACAACCGGCAAGTCCCCTTTCGAGGTCGTCTACGGATTCAACCCATTGTCACCATTGGACATTCTTCCTCTACCACTCCAAGAGCGCATCAATGTGGATGCAAGTGCACGTGTGAATCATCTCAAGAATGTGCATGAAGATACAAGGCATACCATCGAGCGCCAAGTACAATGACTTGCAACCAAGCTCAACATCAACAAGCACCCTATGGTATTCAACATTGGAGCTCTTGTGTGGCTACACCTTCACAAGGACCGCTTTCCCCAAGAACGCAAGTCCATACTTCGACAACGAGCGGATGGACCCTTCAAGGTGCTTGCATGCTACAACAACAACACATACAAGATCGACATTCCACGCGGCAAGTACTCCATGAGCGACATCTTCAACGTAAAAGATCTCTCTCCCTACCATGGTGATGAAGAATTTGATCCGAGGTCGGATCTTCCCCAAGGGAGGGAAGATGATGCGGAGCATCCCAAGGTCATCCCCATGGACCTACCATCGTCTCACCAAGTGCCTAGCGGACCCATGACACGAGCACGTGCAAGAGCTCACGAAACCGAGGTGACATCTCTCCTCTCACATTCCCACTTTGATGCACATGAGACATGGCTACTACCTCAAACAGAGACATTGTGCATACACATTTATCAAGGAGTTGGCCATGAAGAAGCTAAGGAGCAAGGAAAATTAGAAGAGGAAGATGGGCATGAAGATGGAGAAGAAGGAGAGCTGATGTCAGTGTCAAAACCGGCGGATCTCGGGTATGGGGTCCCAAACTGTGCGTCTAGGATCGATGGTAACAGGAGACGAGGGACACGATGTTTACCCAGGTTTGGGCCCTCTCTATGGAGGTAATACCCTACTTCCTGCTTGATTGATCTTGATGAATATGAGTATTACAAGAGTTGATATACCATGAGATCGTAATGGCTAAACCCTAGAAGTCTAGCCTATATGGGTATGGTAATGAGTATATGTGGTGTCCTTTCCGGACTATCCCCTTCGGTTTATATAGACACCAAGGGGATCTAGGGTTTACATGGAGTCGGTTACATAAGAAGGAATCTTCGGTCGCCAAGCTTGCCTTCCACGCCAAGTAGAGTCCAATCCGGACACGATGCAGTCTTCGACCTTCATGTCTTCATAGCCCATCAGTCCGGCCCATGGATAACAGGTTAGACGGCCGAGGACCCCTTAGTCCAGGACTCCCTCAGTAGCCCCTGAACCTGGCTTCAATGACGAGGAGTCCGGCGCGTAGATTTGTCTTCGGCATTGCAAGGCGGGTTCCCTCCTTCTGAACTCCAGAATAGTCTTCGGACGAGGTTAGCATATCCGGACCTGTATATATAATTGCAGAGAATATAATATCCCTCGAGCCCAACTTGTTGATAACTGTTCACGACATCGTATCATGCCTGCCCGGTTACTATTTCCAGCCGTCAGCTAGCGAGCCGCCCCATGTCTCGGGGCGCAGTTTTACTGGCACGTCCCGTCAAGGCAGGGATCGTGTCCCTTTATTTGCGGGATTTTCTTTAATGCAGATGTGGGTAACTCAATCGTCCCCTGGGTACAACTCCTTGGTGATAGGTAAGTTTAGAGACCCCGAGGGAGACGCCCAGTATTCGGGGCCATTATGTAGAGACCCAGTCTCGTCCTCTCCCCTTGCGCTTGCTCCTTCCTCAATCCCAGCCACCCCAAGTTCCAACCGTCCGGTTCCAATCGCCACCAGCCCTAGTCATGTCCGAATCCAACCGTCAGGGCCGGTGGGTGGCTTCTTCTGTCACAGAGGAGGATATTGCGAAGCTCCGCATAGCGAGGTATCTGACCCTGGAAATCTTTCATCGGCTTTCGGCGCAGGGGCAAGTCATACCGACCCCCAGATCTGGTGAGAGGGTAGTATTCATATCCCACTTCCTTCACGTGCTAGGGTTCACGCTTAACCCCTTCGTCCGAGGATCATGTTTTACTATGGGCTAGATTTTCATGATCTGGCCCCGGACTCTGTTCTCCTCATCTTGACATTTATCGTCACGTGTGAGGCCTTACTCCGGACTCCTCCGCACTTTGGTTCGTGGCTCAAGACCTTTGATGTGTGGCCGCAGGTGGCAGAGGAGGAGCAGACAGAGTGCGGCAGCGTCATAATAGGCAAGCTGGCCGACGCGGTTTGGTCCGAAGGATCTTACGCCAGATCTTCCGACAAATGGCAGCATGGGTGGTTTTATATCAACGAGCCGCGGGGCCCCAAGTGGGCGGCTACACCTGCGTTCCGGCCCAGCCCTCCAATTCAGCTCGCTTCATGGGTCAATAAGGGATTGGGCTGGGGATCTGTTGATGAAGTGCAGACTCTGCAAAGTCGCATCCAGAGCCATACCGAGAAGGGCATCGATCTTGTGAACGTCGTTCAAATAATGCTAGTCCACAGGATCCTGCCATGTCAGCGGCAGCCTCTTCGTATGCGGGAGTTTAACCCAGAAGGGTGGCGGACTCTACAACACTTCTTTGGCACTGCACATGAAGGAATGTGGAAGTTATATTTCGGGGAAAGAGAGCAATGGCCGGACACCACCAAAGACATTGTCCTTGACCGCAATCATCCGGACACTTCGGTAAATATTCGATATCCGAGCCCCTTCCATTCAGGCATCTCTTAACAAGATACTGGACAATCTGTCCCTGTACAGGACTGGATAAATAAAGCGGTGCTAATCTGGTGTCTGGCGCCTCTTCCCGAAGGCCCTGCGACCGACCTGCTGACGAGAATGGTGATCCCGACATCGTACCAGGTGGCTGCGTTCGGGGAAACCGAAATCCTTTTGCCCAAGGGCAGGAGTGCAGAGGGGGCCCTCCAGGGCAAGAAGAGGGTCGCCTCCGAAGATCAGGAGGGGAATCCTTCCAAGAGAGAAAAAACACCGTCGTCGAGCGGCTTGGTTCGGGCGAGCGAGGCTGCCGTAGAGTTTGATGACAAGGACGAACCTCGAGGCAGACCGTAAGTGAGGCTGGGGTACTTTAAACGCACCTCACGCTTTTCCTATTAGTGAAGTAATCATCTGATATATGTTTGTCCACGCAGGTTAACGCCTGGTGCTTCTCAATCGCCCTCCTCCTCGGGAGATCTTCTTCCGGAGATGATGGAGAGTGACACGCCTTCTCCGGCCACATCGCCCAATAGGGGAGATGATACCGAGGTATCGTCTCGACGGGCTCTTCCTGAATGCCAAGTAGTATAGGAAGCGAAGAAGGTGTTACCCGAAGGCGGTGTGTCAGGACCCCGATTCCAAGTCACATCAATCTAGCCGGTAACACCTGATATCACATTGCGGCCTCACGCACGGTATCCCCACGGGTGTCGCCTTACCATGGCCCGGGACCGTTTGCGCCTTTTGGCTCACGTATATGATAGTGTCGCTAGCATCCATATGACAGAGAACCCGGGCCGACATGGCTAGCCGTGAACCCAAAGCGGCACAGACCTATGGAGACAGGCATACCTGAATCACATCAAGCATGTCGGTCATCAGCGAGTGAATCCGGGCTGTAGCACTGGGCTAACAGGACTCCGGTGAACCCGGGCTGTAGCAGGCTAGGCAGGACTCCGGATGTCACCGCGTGACATTTCCCCGAAGGGACGGACACAGGAACAAAGTGCTACACATGTCGGCCAGTCAAGTGTCCTGAGCAGTAGTGCTGGGCTAACAGGACTCCGGTGAACCGGGCTGTACCGGACTACTATGGCTCATGGAAGCACTAGACTATATTTCCCCATAAGAGAGGCTGCCAAGGATAAACAACTAGATTGTCGGATCCCACACATACCAAGCATTTCAATCATACACACAATATGCTCGATATGTGTAAATACAACATGGCATCACAACATAACTCTACAACTCAAGTTTTTATTCATTAGGCTCCGAGGAGCGAGATATTACAAACATGGGTCTCATGTCCCAACAAACATAGCATACAATTCAAGCACATGCGGAAGCTTAACATGTTTGAGTACAGACATCTACAAATGGAAAAGGCTAAGAAGCCTGACTATCTACCAGATCCTGCCGAGGGCACAAGATCATAGCTGAGGTATCAGGCTAAACGTCCAAGTCCACGCGGAACTACTAGCGAGACTGAAATCTCTCTGCAAAACATAAATTAAGCAAACGTGAGTACAAAGGTACTCAACAAGTCATACATCAGAACTAGCTACATATGCATCGGTATCAACAAGGGGGGGTGGTGGAGTTTAACTGCAGCAATCCAGCTTTGACTTAGTGGCTAACCTGAACTATGACCGCAAGCAACTATTTTGAGGTGGCGCACACGAGTCCACATATTCACCATTCAATACACCACTATGGATCCGCTCCCGTCTCCCTACGAGAAGGCCATCCATAGCACTCACACTTATCTTGCGAGTTTTAAAGTATCCACTTTCACTTGTCTATGAACTGTTATAGCCAACCCGGAAGTCCTTTACCGCGGACACGGCTATTCGAATAGATCATTTATAACCCTGTAGGGGTGTACTTCTTCACACACGCTCTCGCCACTTACCACCATGTACACGTCGTGTATCTCGGCAACCTTCAAGCGGAAGCCTGGCGAGGGAGTCGGCCACGACCTGACTAACCACACGAGTCCCTAGTCCAGGTTTATTGCCTATTCGAGTTCCATCTGCGAGGAGATCTGGCCGGAGTTTCGCTCACAGCCCCAAACGATGTGTGGAGGGTTCCCGAGACACCAAACGGGCGCCCGGTACACCGTGCCACGGTGTATCTACCGCATCATTGCCCACCCCTAGGATGACCACTATGCACAGCCGCCAACACATATCCTACAAACACCAGAAACTAGTTGCAACTCCTGGAGAGAGGACAAGGGCAGTTAATAAGTCGAGAGGGTCCATTGGTTTCGTGCCCAATGCGTGGTAGTAGCTGGTCATGGATCGCAAACACAGAACTCAGTTCCTAAGAACGGTTTCAATGAGACAACCCACCATGTACTCCTACATGGCCTCTCACCGCTACCTTTACCAAATTGTGTTCACACACTTAGCTCACACATAGTAGGACATGTTCATCACTGTTCCAATTCATCCCCGATGAATCAGACCTCACACAACTCTAAGCAATAGCAGGCATGACAAACAAGCATGAATGAGTAGCAACATCAGGGCTCAAACAACTCCTACTCATGCTAGTGGGTTTCATCTATTTACTGTGGCAATGATAGGTCATGCAGAGGATAAGGGTTCAACTACCGCAACAAGTAACAGTTGAATCGTTGTTGTCCTAATGCAGTAAAAGAGAGCAGGAGCGAGAGAGTGGGATTGTATCGGAATGAACAAGGGGTTTTTGCTTGCCTGGCACTTCTGAAGATAGTAATAGCTCTTCATCGGTGTCATCGAACTCATCGTTAGAACCACGTTTACTGAGAGGGGACAAAACCGGCAAACAAGGAAGAAACACAATCAATGCAATGCAACAATATGATGCATGCACATGACATGGCAAAATGAGTGTGTTTTGGCTAATGCAACTTAGAACAGATTAGTTTGAGTTCATCTGAATCAAGGATTCAAATGCAAACCCAAAATAAGAGGTCATATTAGTGCATTAACTTGTTTCACCTAAACAGGAAGGTTGAAGTGTTCTAACATGCATGAAAACAGCATAAATGGATAGATTGGATTTTTATGATAATTTTTCATATATAAATTATTTCATTTGGAGTTATAGATTAATTTATATGATTTTTTGAAGTTTTAACTATTTTCTGGAATTTTCTGAATTATTTAAAATCCAGAAAATCATTTACTGCGTCAGCATTGCGTCATGCTGACCTCGGCAGGTCAACAGGCACCGTCCAGGTCAAATCTGACGTATGGGGACAACACATCAGTGACAAAGTGTCATTTGTGTCGCTGGCAGGTGGGCCCAGTCAACGGCCACATCAGCACGGTCAAAACTGACGCGTGGGGCCACTGTGGTTAGTTAATCCTAAGAAGTACCTAAACCAAGTTTAATTAGGCCGCGGGGCCCAGCTGTCAGTGTCACTAAGTACTAACTAACTGCGTCATTAACCCTAACTAATCTACCACGTCACCGGATTAACTCTGGCGATAACCGGAGTGCGGCGGCCTTGCTCATCCCGGCGATTCCGGCGACGGGAGGAGGCGGGGTTGGGCTCGTTGGAACGCCCGCAACGCAGCGCGTCCAACGGTGGTGGTGGCAGGTGCTGGGGCGGCCAGAGACGACTGCGGCAAGCTCAAAGGCGGCAGCCGGAGTTCGGGTGACGATTGATTCGTCGCTGCGGTGTGCAAATCGACAGGTTCTTGATGCCTACAATACATACGCGTGCCCACAAACCCTTTGGACACGCTGGCACGACCAAAAAGTCACCGGAGCAACTCCGGCAATGAGCCCGGGCGGCAGCGGAATTTGGCCACGGTGGGAGTCGCAGCTAGAGGGCGAGAGGAGCAGCGGGGTTAGGGAGGAAAGAGAGAGGATCTCACGGCGGTTGCTATGGTGGCCTCGGCGAGCTCGGGGAGGGGATGATGAGGTCGTGCGGCCGCCGGCGATCTCGGGGCAGAGACGACGAAGATGGTGGGGTAGAGGGCGAGGCAGGGCATCCGGTGTCATGCGAGCTGACGGAGAGACGCGGGAGATAGAGGCGGAGCCCGTGGACTGCTCGGAGAGGCGAGGGGAGCTCGGTGGCCACGGGGACAGCGGGCGGTGGCGGCGGTGGTGGTCGGGCGCGAGAGGGAGAGAGGACCAGAGGAGGGGAGAGGCATGAGAGAGAGCTCGAGGGGGTCGGGGAGGTTGCGTGGCGTCGGGGGGAGGGTCCAGAGTGACGAGGGTGCAGCCAGGCAGGGTGGAGGTGGCCGCACTGCGGTGCGCGCGCGTCGGGCACGCGCCCGTCCTTCTGGCAGAGGAGGAAGACGACAGTGAAGGAGGCGGTGGTGGGTTGGGCCGGCCACTTGGGCCGCCAGGTGGGCTGTAGAGGTAAGTCCAGGTAACTCTCTCTCTGTTTCTATTTTTTAATTTTGTTTTCTATTATTCTGTAGTCTTTAGGGCTTTATTAAAAATACTTGGACACTATCAAAAATCATGAAACTACTCATGATCACTGTTGGGAATATATCCTACGGTAAACATTTTAGTTTATGATTATTTGAGCATTTAAAATATTTAATAGCATTTAAATGCCCAAATCACAATAGAGTATGATTTAATCCAGAGCCCAAATATGTCATGCAAAAATATGCATCACCTCTGGTTACTGTTTCCAGCTTTTTCCAAGAATGATGAACATTTTTTAAAGCCATTTGGATTTACTGGAAATATTTTGGTTGAACCTAGTGAATTACTTTAATGCTAGGGTTTAGGCAATCCCCATTTCAAGTTTCTTTCAAAGTTTAAACATGATGCACACATGAAGTTACCCCAGTGCAATGCCAGAAGCTAGGGATGTGACATGGTGCCTCTATCACTCGGGGTTTCAGGATCAAGACTGGCATCCCCGAACCATCCGGTTTATGGCTGGAGATGATTCTGGAGGCAATTAAGCTGGTTCCTTCACAGGAATGTCGTACTCCAACGGCGGTTTCCGAAGACCCAGGAGCGCCCGACATGCTGACGGGCTTGCAATGACGAGCATCCATTTTAGAAGAGCACCGTACCTTGATTGCTACGGTGGTCAAGAGGGTTCTATCCACGAAGAGTGGATTGAACGAGGCCTTCACGAGCCTTCTAAGATGTTTTGAGGTTTGTGATGTTGTTTTGTTAATTGAATTTTATTGACAGAATGCACCTTTTGTATTTTCAGTAGCCCCTGGGACTCGAATTGTCTTCCAAAGGAAGCGATCGGAGGATCAAAGAGATATGCTCAGGTATTAACCTTGGTTTAATTTGAAATACATGTTGCTTCCCCTCCTGTGGCTGCCCGGAATATGGAAGTGGCCGAACTACACCAAAAGCTGGATATTGCGGAGGATGACCATGCATTGATCGACAGGCGTCTTGACGACTCACAAGGTATGTATTTCGATCATTCTTTACACCAGTGTGCTTGACGCGGGAAAGTACTTTATATGAAATGCGCATGAAATGCAGATGGTGCTGCCGCCATGGAGGCTCTTCGGGCGGAGCTAGTCCGGGCCAAGGAGCGGGCCCGGCTTAGTGATGTTGTTGCTGAAGAGTCATCGGTTGAACTGAAGGCCGAATAAGTTGCGCGATGCCAGGGCGAGGAGAAGGTATCCATGATGACACTCACTTTGGAGAATGCTACTGGCTGCTACGAATTTCTTGAGAAGGAGAATAAAGCCTTAACGGCTGAACAGGACAAGGCTTGATAGGAGGCAAGAGAAGCGCGATCAGAGTCCAGAGCACTCCATGAGGAGGTTTAGCTGGCAAAAGAGATAGTGGCTGGAAAGCCTTATCTGCTACAGACTAAGTTCGGTGACCCGGACTATGCTCAGCTGAACCAAGTGTGGAGTTCTCCGGGCGAGTATTTGGACATGCCGAAGAGTTCTTCCGATGCAGCACGGTATTACCAAGCGTGAGCAGGATATGCAACGGAGAAGCTTTTTTGGTCACAGTTCGGTGCGTCGAAGTGCCCGCTGCTGCTCAATGAACAGATGTCCCAAAGGGCCGAACTTCATAGGATATCTGCCGCTGCCATGAAGGATGTTATAATCCGGCTGTGGCCAACCAAGCCTGTGCCGAGTAGCTATTTCGGTTTGGTGTAGAAGCTTGTCGATGTGGTGTCGTGAATCGATGCTGCGAAGTGATCGGCGTGCATTGAAAGTGCACGGATGGCCCTTGCCTGTGTCAAGACATTCCGGGGAAGGATGAAGGCCATCGACGTCGCCACGAAGGGTCCACCTGAACGCAGGGACCGTCCGGAACTTGACAGTTATTTTGAAGACGTCCTGGAGGCCGCCCTCTTGATAGAGGGTCAATGCTCGAAAAACATAATGTTTGAGTGAGGTGTATGATGATTGTAAGAGACAACGTTATAGTTAATCTATTTATGTTTTGCTCGAAGAGCTTGAATTCCTCCTGTGCGGTCGTTTTAATATAATCTGAAAGTTTTCCAGTCGTCGGCTTCAGCCCCCTCGTACGAAGTACGGGGGTGTTCGGAAAAACATTTAATCACTCTTTATCCAACGTCTTGGTCCATGAAGGAGGTGATAATGCGGCGAACCAGGCAATCGGACTATAAGGCGTTAACACTTTCACTTAACCATAGGAGTATGACATAGCCCTTGGTGTGTATGCGGTGTGTGGTGCCTTGCATATCTGATCTGAGAAAGATCCCTCGTGTTACACGGAGAATCGCTAAAGATTCCAATAAGTCGTCAAGTGGTTGACCAGCTCTCGCCGCATCATGACAGTCAGTTTTTGGCTTTCTCTACTGAGGTGCTCATCCGGTCTAGGCCAGGGCACAATCACAGTAGTTCTCCCTTTACTACCCTAGCCGATAGAGCGGAACGTAGGGTAGCAAACACAGGAGCCGGGCTACCCAACTATTGACACAAGACAATGATTAGGAGCTGATGCATATAAGGCCAAACTTGCGACGCCGAAGTACGCTACAGAGCTGTTCGGACTTTTACTAGTAGCTCATTCGTTCCCATGCCGAGCCCCTTGCAGGGTATGCCGAGGTGTATCTGCAGAGCAGCCGTTAAGGCCGTACTTATTGTTGAAAGAGTATGAAAGATTGGTTCAGATGAGACTTACTGAGAACGGAGCGATGTGCCAATGATAAATTTATGTATATATAATAATAATAATAAAAGAAACAGCGAACCCGGCTATTTGACATGCTCGGGGTCGAGATCAGAGGAAAGAGGGCATAGTACAGGCTCGGAATAAAGAGTGTGGTCAACAAAAAGTTTATTTTGGACCTCCTATCGCACGTCTGCGTCGCCCGTCCTCGAGAAGGGGAATCCTTAACGGAAGTAGCCCCTTAGGTGAGCATACGGATCCGAACTCCGATAGAGTCCGCTGTAGATGTTGTCTAGCTGGTCACCTGTTCTTTAGGGATTATATAGAAAAATAAGGTAAGCAGATAAAAAACGTTACGGGAATGCTTGTAGGGTGGTTCGTATTGTGCTTCCGCCGATGCCCATGGTATCTTGAGTGCGTAGTGATGTGCGCGTGGTGCAAATTTTTCTAGTACAGCACGTGGGTGGCGGAAGACGAGCTACTTGCGTTCCGGGAGTGGTCGAACATCAGAGGGGAACTATTTCTGGCCCCTGGCGTTCTGCCGGTGAGCCGATCCGTCGTATTTATCGCCTGGTGGCCTCCTCCCCTTACGGTTAGTGTTAAGCTTGCTTGCCTACTTGAATACCCAACAATTTTAGTTGGTATGATTGGCTGGCCTGTCGGGGTGACCGTGAATCGGACAAGGTCGGTCCAATATCCTGTCAAGGGTCGATGGTCCATCCTGGTTTGGCTTTAGTGGCTTCTTCCGTTGACCGGGCTTCGGATTGTGAAATCTGGCGTTCACGCCGTGTCACGTATATTACTGCGACTGTTGTGTTCGGTTCGTCGTGGCTTGCCGTTGCCATCTCGGATTTCGAAAGTGCCCGGGCCGCTGGCATCGTTGCCTTTACGAGCAAGCCAGTTGTCTTCTCCCATGCAGAAGCGGTTCATTAGAGCGGTAAGGGCTGCCATGGATTTGGGTCCTTCCTGGCCGAGGTGGCGTGCTAGCCATTCATCCCGAACGCTATGTCTGAAGGCCGCAAGGGCTTCTTCGTCCGGATAGTCGACAATTTGGTTCTTTTTGACTAAGAACCTGGTCCAGAGCTCCCTGGCTGACTCGCCGGGCTCCTGGACAATTTGTCTTAAGTCATCGGCCTATAATGGCCGGACATATGTTCCCTGGAAGTTGTCTCGAAAGGCGCCTTCCAAGTCTTCCCAGTTGCCAATGGAATTTTCTGGCAAACTGTTTAGCCAGTATTGAGCTGGCCCTTTAAGATTGAGAGGTAGGTATTTAATGGCATGGAGGTCGTCTCGATGGGCCATGTGAATATGGAGGAGGAAATCCTCGATCCATATCGCAGGATCTGTTGTTCCATCGTATGATTCGATGTTGATGGGTTTAAACCCGTTTGGAAATTCGTGCTCCATTACTTCGGTAGTGAAGCAGAGAGGGTGTGCGACTCCTCTATAATGGGCCACACTATGAATCACCTCCAATGGGCTCCGTTTACGGTGCTCGAACCGGGCATGGTCGGCTTTACAGCGTCCGAATAAGCGACTATCATCGTCGGTCGGGGTATATCTTCGTGATCTGTACATCGATCTTGTGCGTCCTGCTCTACCCTCCATGTCTTGGTTGATATCGTGGGTATTCCACCAAGCTGTTTCATTTTGAATGCTGGACGGGTTGGTATGGTGCTCTGCTTGGGCTGCTGCTTTGTCTGGACCGAACTGTGTTCGGCCCGCCGCATTGTTCGATGGTGGTATGGGTTCCATCGATCTGCCATCGTATTGAGGGAGCCACCTATTCTTGGGGTGGCTTTCGACTGGGCTGCTAAGGCCGTATTCTTCAGAACCCAAGACTTTGGTCCATCTATCATTGAGCAAATCTTGGTTTGCTTGAAGCTGCAGCTGCTTCTTTCTTAGGATCCTTGCAGTGGCTATAAGCTGGCGTTTGAACTGCTCCTGCTCGAGAGTGGGAGATAATTGCTGTCCTCCGAGTCCCCATATTTGGTCTGTTCATCAGAGCTGTCTTACCCGCCTTCCTGTTCCTCCTACTCGGATTCTACCTCAACAGGGTCTTTGTTGTCCGTAGTATCATCTTCTCTGGTGCTGGAAGTGTTTTCTCTTGGGCGATGTGACCTAGGGCGCCGGTGTTCGGGCTGTGTACCAGGTGGTTTATTCTCGACCGGATCCTCCTTGTCATCGTCGAGAGTGTCGTAAGGTGTGTTTATCATACACCTGTCATACCATGAAGTGGTCATCTCATGTCGAGCGGCTAGTAAGCTCTAGCCCTGCCCCTTATCGTCGTCCACACCATCGGTGTCTTCGGGGCGGGGGGCGGACGTGTTTGTTAGGTATTCAACAGTGGCTACGAAGTGGGTGGTGGGTGGGAAACAAAATTCTCCATCGTCCACTGAAAGTTCAAACCAAACATAGTTCGGTGACGAGTCGTTTGCAAGGGATAGGATTTTTAGCGGGTTTATTATGTCACCCATGGGCGAGAGGTGGAAGACATCTGTGGTGCTGAACTTGAAGATCAATAACCGGTCGAGTTTGGTATACGCGGGCTCGCAGGGTTCAGAGTTCGACATTGGAGGCGAGTCTGAGGTGATGTTGATGCAGATACCGTATGAAGTGGAATCTGTGTGCGGCTCCAGTGCTGCGGAATCGGTAGGCCCCGTGATGGGATCGAGCTTCCCATCTTCGGGTGGCTTGAACTGCTCTGGATTTAAGACCAGAGCTGCTACAGGAGCTATCTCCTGGATGCAGCCCGATGACAGGTTTGAGCCATGTTCATCGAGGCGATGGGGAGCGGATGCCGCGGTCTCGAATCCGTCGAAGATCAAATCTCCATGGATGTCCGCGACGTAATTCAAGCTTCCGAATCTGACCTAATGGCCAGGGGCGTAGCTGTCGAGCTGCTCTAGATGGCCAAGCGAGTTGGCCCGCAGTACGAAGCCGCCGAATATGAAGATCTGTCCGGGGAGGAAGGTTCGTCTTTGGATAGTGTCGTTATTAACGATTTAAGGGGCCATCGAACCTTTTGTCGATGGCATAGTGGAACTCTCAATGGAAGCACCAATGTCGGTGTCAAAACCGGCAGATCTCGGGTAGGGGGTCCCAAACTGTGCGTCTAGGATCGATAGTAACAGGAGACGGGGGACACGATGTTTACCCAGGTTCGGGCCCTCTCTATGGAGGTAATACCCTACTTCCTGCTTCATTGATCTTGATGAATATGAGTATTACAAGAGTTGATCTACCACGAGATCGTAACGGCTAAACCCTAGAAGTCTAGCCTATATGGGTATGGTAATGAGTATATGTGGTGTCCTTTCCGGACTATCCCCTTCAGTTTATATAGACACCAAGGGGATCTAGGGTTTACATGGAGTCGGCTACATAAGATGGAATCTTCGGTCGCCAAGCTTGCCTTCCACGCCAAGTAGAGTCCAATCCGGACACGGTGCAATATTCAGCCTTCCTGTCTTCACAGCCCATCAGTCCGGCCCATGGATAACGGGCCGAACGCCCGAGGACCCCTTAGTCCAGGACTCCCTCGGCTGTGGAAGAAGTCCCAGCCACCGGACAACCGGTCGGGACCGGACGTCCGTCGCCTGAAGCCCCAGCCGAGCTACAGCGAGCAGACATCCGGCCTGGACCGGACGACCGGTGCCCCTGCACCCGAGCCAAACAAGCGGAAGTCCGGTGACCGGACGACCGGCCTCTGCCGGAAATCTGTGACACCAGCATCCGAGCCAGAACGAGCGGACGACCGGCAACCACCGGACGTCCGACTGCCCATGAGACACCGGACGACCGGTCCCCAGCGGACGTCCGGTACCTGGCTGTGTCCAATTTCAGGCTCGAAGCCCATGTAGCCCCTCCTTTCGCCCCCATTTGCACTAAGACTATAAATAGACCTCCTATTCATCCTAGCTAGGGTTAGCATTGGTTTAGCTCATATTTATAGATAGAGCATTGCTCATCCACATCGGATCTACTCCACGAGAGAGACCGCGGCCCCTCTTCGGAGAAGATCCCTTTGGATTCAAGATCCCTCTAAGGGAAGATCCCCTTGTGTGACTATTTCGTGTTGGTTTAGTGATTCTCTCATGTTTCCCTTGTGTTTCCCCTCATTTTTCCCTCTCGTGTTCTTCACGGGATCCGCTCCTTTCGTGAAAGATTGGCCGATTAGGGTTCTACCCTACATAACCTACCTTTCGAGGCCGGGTACCCTGCCTTCCCCCGTGAGCTGCGGCAAGTCCGTTGGCCGTCCGCTCGCATGTTCAGGCCAGAGATTCCAGAGAAGTTCTTGAGCATCTACACCATCGCTGTTCAAGCTGCCGAGGGAAGAGATGAGAAGGGTTTTGCCAACTACTTCCCTTTGGCTCTCAAACCAAACGTGAGATATTGGCTGATGCATTTCCCGAAGAACTACGTCTCGACCTGGGCTGACCTGTGCCATGAGTTCGTCGGCGGCTTCACAGGAACGAGGACGGCCCAGCGATTTGCATCATCCCCCGCGGAAGGACGGAGAGACTCTACGAAAGTACATGCAAAGGTTCAACCGAGTCCACAGGAATATTCCATATATCCACTCGATAGCTGTGATAGCCGCATTCCACTCCAACATGCGCAACCGTCGGATATGTTCCAACATGAACGTCTGATTGCTCAAGATTGTGAAGGAACTTTACACCTTGGTGGACAAGTGTGCTCGGGTGGAGGAGGGGCTAAAACTCCCTGGAGAAGAGGATGGTGTCGATGTCGACTCATAAGATGACGATGAGGCCACCAGTCAGAATAAGAAGAACAAGAAGCGCAAGGATAAAGCCATACTGGCCATTGAAGGATCGGGCACACCTAGTACCAGCAAGAAGGCTAAGGCCCCGACAAGGAAGTTGCTATGTGGACTGACTTCCAGGAGGCTGTGGCTGTCGAGAAGGCTGGAAAAGGTGATGAGTCGTATTGCAAGATTCATCGAACCAAGGGCCACGATATCCAGGAATTCAATTAGGTTGAGCAGCTAGTCGAGAAGCAGAGGGCTGAATATGAGAAGTGTGATAAGGAAAAAGGTCAGAATGGCGCTAGCGGGAAGGGCCGAGGCGGTGAAGCAAATCACCCCGGCAAGGCTCTTCGAAACCAAGGAAAACTTGCCAGGGGCCGAGAGAAGGAAGATTGCAATGGTGAAAGTGATGGAGGGGACGAAGAGGAAACCAATGAGCAGGAATTCCAGAAGGCCACAGACGCCCTGTGCATTGACGAAGGTCAACTCTCCACTCCTCTCACCACGAACTTAAATGGTGAGCGCGTGAGGTCAATGCCGTGGAGTCAGCGGCAGAGTCTCGGGAGCCGCTCAAGTGGTCACGCACACCCATAATCTTTGACGAAGAGGACCATCGTGATCACACCACCGCGGTAGGATGCTTGCCGTTGTTGGTTTCACCAACGATCCGCAACCTGAAAGTCACAAAGATGTTGGTTGATAGCGGGCCCGGGTTGAACCTGATTTTCCCAAAGGTTATTAGCGAACTGCAGATAGCAGATGAAGAACTCAAAGTCACGGGCACGTTTCAAGGCATCAACCCCGGTAGGAGTCATCCTAAGGGAAAGACCATGTTGCCAATGACATTTGAAGGAGAGTTGAACTACCGGACTGAGAAGGCTATGTTCGATGTGGTCGACCTCCCCCTGCTGTACAGTGGAATCCTTAAATTCCCAAATCTAGCAAAAATCATGGTGGCATCCCACTATGCCTACAACACTATGAAGATGCCAGGGCCGGTGGGAGTCATTTCTATTCCGTCAGACAAGAAGGACGCAATTATTTGCATGGATAAGATGTACCGAGACGCAGTCGTGGCAGAGACTGCGGAAGGCATAGTTCCCGCCAAGGAAATCAAAGGAAATAGGAAGGCTAGTAGGGAAACTAGCAAGGAATCCGGGAAGTGCACCTCTTCGGAGTATACTACGCCTGTTGATGACTTGCCGGAGAGTTCCAACAACAAG
This sequence comes from Triticum urartu, assembly GCF_003073215.2. Classification (NCBI taxonomy): domain Eukaryota; kingdom Viridiplantae; phylum Streptophyta; class Magnoliopsida; order Poales; family Poaceae; genus Triticum; species Triticum urartu. The sequence goes on along the minus strand of NC_053025.1, from coordinate 366,792,707 downwards.
AGATCCAAGGCTGCTGCACCACATGTGAAATAGGTACCTTTACTATCAGTGCCACCCTTGATGACAAATAGGAAAACATGCTCGTTGCCTTCCTGCAGGCGAATATCGATGTGTTCGCTTGGAAACAGTATGATATCCCCGGTGTTCCTAGGGAGGTAATTGAGCAACACCTTGCTGTCTGCCCACATGCCTGACCCATCAAGCAGAAGGTCCGAAAGCAAGCTTTGGAGTGGCAACAATTCATTGCAGAAGAGATCAAGAAACTTGAGGCAGCTGGTTTGATCAGAGGAGTACTGCATCCAACGTGGTTAGCAAACCCAATGGTCGTACACAAGGTTAATGGAAAATGAAGACTTCGCATAGATTTCATATATCTTAGCAAGGCCTGCCCGAAGGACCCATTTCCCTTGCCGCGCATTGACCAGATTGTGGATTCCACTTCAGGATGTGATTTTCTCTCTTTTCTAGATGAGTACTCTGGATATCATCAGATTTTTATGTCCAAGGAAGACAAAGAGAAGACCTCATTCATCACCCCATGTGGAACATATTGCTTCTTGTGCATGCCTTTCGGGTTAAAGACTGTCGGGTCCACTTTTGCAAGAGCAGTCCAAATTGGTTTTGAATCATAGTTGCACAGGAACATTGAAGCTTATATGGATGATATTGTGGTCAAGACCAAGGACAGATCAACCCTCATCCAGGATTTAGAAGAGACGTTTGCTAATCTGCGCAAGATCAACTTGAAGCTGAACCCGGAGAAGTGTGTGTTTGGCATTCCCTCCGGCAAGCTACTTGGTTTCTTCGTGTCCCATCGCAGGGTAGAGGCTAGATTCATGTACCTAAGATAGTTAAGGATGTAAGGCGTTTGACAGGGTGCGTTGCTGCGCTTAGCAGATTCGTCTCCAAGTCTGCCGAGCGCGCCTTGTCGTTCTTCAAGGTCTTCAAAAGGCAGGACCCATGAAGTGGACCCCGAAAGCAAATACAACACTTCAAGATTTATAGACCTACTTGTCCTCTATGCCCACTTTGGTTGCTCCAAAGCACAAGAGCCATTGCTGCTATATCTGACAGCAACTAATCAAGTGGTTAGTGTAGCACTAGTGGCGCAGCGGGAAGTGGAGAAAGCAATAGCCTCAGCTAGTGTCCCTTCTAGGGGGGAGTGAGAACAACCCGACAAGGCCAGTTATGGAGTAGGACAAGGAAGAGCGCGGCAGCGGAGACCAACCCAAGGACGCGACAAGGAAGAAAGTGGTGCATCGCCCAGTGTACTTCGTCAGCTCCCTATTGCAGAGGGCTAGATCCAGGTACACTGGTGTGCAAAAGTTGATTTTTGGCCTTGTCATGGCCACAAGGAAACTGCGCCACTACTTCCAAGCCCATGAGATCACGGTTGTCACTCATTTTCCTTTGCAAAGGATACTCTAAAATCGTGGGGCTACCAGAAGAATAGTGGAGTGGGCATTGGAGTTATCCAGCTTTGGCCTGAAATTCGAAAGCACATCAACAATTTAGAGCAGGGTGTTGGCAAAGTTTATTGCAAAATGGACGCCAACCCCCGATAAAGAAGTGTTGGAAATAGTTCTTCCCGACAAGAAAGCCCCCCAAGAATGGATCATGTATTTCAATGGTGCCTTCTCCCTACAAGGTGCAGGGACTAGCGTGCTTCTCGTTGCTCCCACTGGAGAGCACCTAAAGTACGCCGTCCAGATGCATTTTCCTTGGGAGGAGGCGACCAACAATATAGCAGAGTATGAAGGGCTCCTTGTCTGGCTCAGGATTGCCAGTGAATTGGGAATCAAGAAGCTAATCGTTCGAGGAAATTCTGATAGAGGCAAAGGTGTCCCATCTTTTGATGAGTTGGTGGCTATCGTTTTGGAGGAAGTCGACTTTGACGATCCGACTACGAACGTGCGAGGATGTCGCACCTTGGCAATCGCTAAACCAACTCGGAGAGGTTATTGACCATGCTGGAGCACAATCGACCAGACCACGAAGGTTTGTTTCCTGCAAGCAAACGAAGAACAAGCAATAAACTGAGATTGCAATCTAGATATTGCGAATATAAGAGAAAAGCTTTATTGATCAAGGTGGGGTTCTGTGACGCCTTTTTTGGTCGTTGAACACAAACGAAGTACGCGAAGTTGCAGCTATGGCGAACTTTAGTCTAAACAAAACCCAAAGTCTAAATGACGCCCTAAGGGCTATATATATGGAGAAAGAGGGGGGAATTTCGTGGCCCTTGGAGAAGGGGTCCGAAACCAACCCTAACTCTTGTTTCCCCACACATACGGACTCTAAAAACAGCCTATACTTAAGTATTTCGAAAATACATGGGCCTGGCCCATAAATAAGGTGACGCAGCACCTAGGATAACCTCTGGACGAAATTTATAAAGTGTCATCTTGTATATTTCTTCCAAGGCTTCATGCACTCATTATGGTGGCTTCAAAGTCCTAGAATCATCACTTGTAACTCCGTTCTTGTTCCCCTAGCACACGCCATCATCTCCATGCATGAACTTGCTCCAAGGTTCATCTTTCTTGTCCAAGCTAGGCCCTTCATTTGTAAGCAAAACAAATGTATCCAATTTAGGCAGCATCATATTCTCATGAACATTAGAATCGTTACCAAGAAACGAAAGTACCTGGTAATTTAGTTGGCGCGCGCGAGCTCTAGCAATTGGTCCAGTATGTATAGCAACAGGGGTTGTGGGTGTAACAATGGTATTGATGTCCTCATCATCCTCCCCTTCTTGAAATGAAGTCATCCTCGACGGAAGCTTATCTTCCTCACCCAAATAAGGCTTCAAATCTGCAATGTTAAACGTGGGACTAACCCCAAAATCTGCAAGTAGCTCAAGTTTATATGCATTATCATTTATTTTCTCTAACACCTTAAAAGGACCATCAGCACGTGGCATTAGCTTTGATTTGCGCAAATTAGGAAATCTATCCTTACGCAAATGTAACCAAACAAGATCTCGAGGTGCAAACACAACATGTTTTCTACCCTTATCTCCAGCAAGTTTATATTTAGCATTCATACGCTCAATGTTTTCCTTAGTTAACTCATGCATTTTTAAAATCAATCCAGCACGTTCTTTAGCATCAAAATTAACCTTATCCAAAGATGGAAGAGGCAACAAATCAATAGGTGCACGAGGTAGGAAACCATACACAATTTCAATAGGGCACATCTTAGTCGTAGAATGCAATGAACAATTATAAGAAAATTCAATACGAGGCAAGCATTCTTCCCACATTTTCTTATTATTCTTCAAAACAGCCCAAAGCATAGTAGACAATGTTCTATTGACTACTTTAGTTTGTCCATCAGTTTGGGGGTGACAAGTAGTACTAAAAAGCAGTTTAGTGCCCAACTTAGCCCATAAACATCTCCAAAAGTGACTATGAAATTTAGTATCATGATCTGAAACAATAGTATTTGGCACACCATGCGAGCGAATAATTTCACGAAAGCACAAATCAGCAACATTAACAGCATCATCGCTTTTATGACATGGTATAAAGTGTGCCATTTTCAGGAATCTATCCACGACAACAAATATGCTATCCCTCCCCTTCTTTGTTTGAGGTAATCCTAAGACAAAGTCCATAGATATATCCTCCCAAGGAACACTAGGTATATGGAAAGGCATATATAAACCATAAGGATTGAGTTGTGACTTAGCTTTTGGACATGTAGTGCAACGAGCAACAAAATGCTCAACATCCCGTCTCATCTTTGGCCAAAAGAAATGTGTAGCAAGTATGTCCTCCATATTCTTCATGCCAAAGTGTCCCATTAATCCTCCTCCATGCGCCTCCTGCAACAAAAAAATATGAACGGAGCTAGCTGGAATGCATAGCTTGTTAGCATGGAACACAAATCCATCATTAATTACAAACTTGTTCCACGTTCTTCCTTCTTTACAATTCTGCATTACATCTTTAAAATCAGCATCATGCACATATTGATCTTTGAAGGTCTCCAAACCAAATATTTTGAAGTCAAGTTGTGAAAGCATAGTATAGCGACGAGACAAAGCATCAGCAATAACATTTTCTTTACCCTTCTTGTGTTTAATGACATAAGGGAAAGTCTCAATGAATTCAACCCATTTAGCATGTCTACGATTCTGTTTAGCTTGACTTTTAATATGTTTCAGCGATTCATGATCAGAATGTATAACAAATTCTTTGCGCCATAAATAATGTTTCCATGTTTCTAATGTCCGAACAAGAGCATATAATTCTTTATCATAAGTAGAATAATTATGATCATGTATAACAAATTCTTTATGGTGGCTTCAAAGTCCTGGAATCATCACTTGTAACTCCATTCTTGTTCCCCTTGCGCACGCCATCATCTCCATGCATGAACTTGCTCCAAGGTTCATCTTTATTTTCCAGGCTAGGCCCTTCATTTGTAAGCAAAACAAATGTATCCAATTTAGGCAACATCATATTCTCATGAACATTAGAATCGTTACCAAGAAACGAAAGTACCTAGTAATTTAATTGGCATGCGCCAGCTCTAGTATTGGTCCAGTATGTATAGCAGCATGGGTTGTGGGTGTAACAATGGTATTTATGTCCTCATCAGATTCACAACTTGTGGGGAGACAAGTCAACAGGGACTACCAAAGTCCATTGATGGAGGCATACGTTGAGGAAGTGGGAAGACTGGCGGAGCGCTTTGACGGGTTGCAAACAGACCATGTACCCCATGCGAAAAATAGCATTGCTAATCATCTGTCAAAGTGTGCTGCGCAAAAGCTTCATGTGGAACCAGGAACTTTTGTTCTCCATCTTACTCAGCCATCTGTATCCTGACAACAATGGCCCAAAAGAGGAGGAAACTGGACTCCGGTAAGCCTCTGCCGGTAGAGCCTCTCGGGGCTCCTGCAAGGACCCTGCCGGAAACAACTCCCCTTTGATTGGCGGGCTGCACCCACCTGCTGGGCCACTGGTCCCCACAGTCGAGGAACGCACCCCCGCAAATGAGGAGGTGCCGCTAGTCCTTGTTGCCAAGCCCCAGCCTCCAACTTGGGCAGGGCACATAGTCCACTTCCTGCAAACCGGAAAACTTCCCGAAGAGCAAGAAGAAGCTAAAAGAGTAGCCCGGAGGGCCAGTATGTATTAGTTTGTCGACGACACACTATGCAGAAGAAGGCCCAATGGTGTGAAATCGAAGTGCATTTACCGGGAAGAAGGAAAGGATATGCTGGCAGAAATACACAAAGGCATGTGCGGCTCCCACATTGGATCAAGGGCCTTGGTTGGGAAAGCATTTCGGCAAGGATTCTATTGGCCCACAGCCCTCCAAGATGCGGTCGAGCTAGTCACAAATGTGAAGCCTGCCAGTTCCATTCCAAGAACATCCATCTGCCTGCCCAAGATCTTCAAACAATCCCTTTGTCATGGCCGTTTCCGATCTGGGGCTCGATATCCTCGACCCCTTTCACCCGAGCTGCCGGGGGCTTTGAATTCTTGTCCGTTGCCATCGACAATTTTACAAAGTGGTTGGAAGTAGAAGCCGTGAGAAAGGTGTCTGCTCAGTCAGCTATCAAGTTCTTGAAAGAATTGGTGTGTCACGGGGTCCCTGCATGGATCATCACCGACAATGGCACCCAGTTCACGAGCCGCGCCTTCATGCAATATATTCATTCCCTCAGAAGCAAGATCTCATTTGCCTCTATTGCACATCTCATAAGCAATGGACAAGCTGAGGGGACGAACGTTGAAGTGTTGCGAGGACTCAAGACAAGAACATTTGATAAGCTGTAGAAGTGCGGCAGGCGATGGATCGACGAGATGCCGATGGTTCTTTGGTCCCTTAGAATGACACCAAATCGAGCTACCGGGCATACTCCCTTCTCCCTAGTCTATGGGGAAGAAGCAGTTATCCCCACGGAACTCATTTACGGGTCACCTCAAGTGCTTGGCTACGATGAAGTAGCACAAGATCAGCACCCGCGTGACGACACTGTGCTTCTCGAGAAGAACCATCTCCGGCCTACTATGTGTGTTGCAAGCTACCAGCAAGCCATGCATCGCTATCACAGCCGTAGGGTTCATGCCCAGTGTTTTGAGGAAGGCGACATTGTCCTTAGGCGCGTTCAGTCCGCCAAGGGTGCAAAAAAGTTGATGCCGAAGTGGGAAGGCCCTTACCAGGTAGTACGAGTCATCAGACCTGGCGCAGTCTGTCTGGAGTCCCAATGATGTGGAGCATCCCAAGGTCATCCCCATGGACCTTCCTACGTCTCCCACGACACCACTTGGACCAATGACAAGAGCATGAGCCAAGGCTATCGAAGATAAGGTGAACTCGATCCTCTCCGAACTACCACTTTCTATGCATAAGACATGGCTACTACCTCAAGCGGAAACCCTATGTGTGATCAGGTACTTGGAGGAAAGCCACGGATCAGCTATACAAAACAGACAAGATGGTGAGGACACCAAGCTCAATGGAAAAGAAGAAGGACTGCTCGAAACTCCCATGGACCGGACGACCGGCGAACCACGGACGTTCGACGAACTCCAGGTTCCGTACGACTGGCCCACTCCGGACGACCGGCGCTACCACTCCCAAGCCAAAACGCCGGATTTCCGAAGACCTCCAGACGACCGACACCCCGGACCTCTGACCCCGACCAGACGTCCGACTGAAGCACACCCGAGCCGAATCTACGGACGCCAGACGAGCACCAGACGTCCGGTAGCTACCGGACATCCGACGCCTGTGTGCTGATTTTGTGTTGGGTCGAAGCCCATTTACCGCTTTGACCTCTAAGACTATCTATAGACCCCCACCCCCTCTTTTCTAGGGTTAGCGTTGTGATATCTCATATTAGAGATAGAGCCTCGCTCATCCACATCGGATCTACTCCTTGAGAGAGACCGCGACCCCTCTACGGAGAAGATCCCCTTAGATTCAAGACCCCCTTTTGGGTGGCCCCATCAAGACCTCCTTTGGAGAAGAACCGATTACTGTGTATCGTGCCTTGTTGATCGTGGATCGTGTGAACTCTTTTGTGTTCGAGAATCTAGCATATGTCTAATCAATCTTGTTGGTTTTAGTGTTTCCCCTCGTGTTTACCCTCATGATTCCCCTCGTGTTCTTTGTGTTCATCGCGGGATCCACTCCTTTCATGAAAGATCGGCAATATAGGGTTCCACCCTACATCATCTTGGTATGTACATCCACATTGATCACGATTTCGGATCCTCCCCGTTGTGTTTTCTAGCCTTGTTTTGTTGATTTTTCCCTAATTCGAAAATTCCCCACAAAAATAGCCACAATTTTTTTTGTGATTTGTTGGTGTGATGAAATTTTGTTGGATTCGATTCATGGATTCGCTTTGCCTTGAGTGGACCTAGATTTCCCCCATCATCCCCACCTTTTTCATCCACAAAATCGCCCGGATTCAATGGATTTTGACCTTTCCACCACGAACCCTAGCTATTCTCCCCGTGCGAGAATTTCGCCCAAGCACCGGACGTCCGACAGCCTCCGGACTTCCGACGATCGGATGACTGTAAACCCCCGGACGTCCGTAATACCCTGACGAAACCAAATTTTCCCCCGAAAATTTCAACCACCACCCCACTTCCGCATACACATCCCCATACCACCACCACTCTCTGCAACCACAATTGCTTACTCGTTTCGTACTCCATTGCGTTTTTGCCACATTGTGCTTTGGGAATTTGAGTTGCGGTTCCATGTCCTATTTTGTTTCGTCTATTTAGGTACGGTTCGACATCAACATCACCGCTGCTCATCTTCGCCACGGATGCGTCACTGACAACAACTACTCCACCATTTTGACACCATACGGTAAGCAAGAACGGTAACCCCATCTTGGTGTCATGATACATCATTCTTGCCACTACATTGATAGCCATCATAGACCAATTTTGCATAGCTTACCCATCGAGACTAGCCCTTGAGTATTGCCGGCAACGTGACTTGTGCACATTAGTGATCATACATCCCATAGCATACATACATATCATTGGTGCATATCATCTCTTGTGTCACAGAGTGTCATCGCATACTCAATTGCTATCTTGGTTCATGAAGCATTGCATGAGAAAAGAGCTCAAACACAAAGAGCCAAACAAGGTTTTAAGCAACATGGAAAGATAAGCAAAGAGCTTTTAAGCAAGAAGCATAGCATCATACAACATTAAGATCATCATACTAGATCATCTTGGATCATATCATCGGAACACCATACATAGAACATACTTGGGATAGAAGTTGTTGCATTTTTTCTTAGTAGGTTGTGCTCATGTCTTCGTATCCGCCTATTGTGCAATCGTGCTAGCAAGAGCATTTTCGTGGATTCCACATTTTGGCTCATCCTTGGTTGCACGAACCCATTCATCTCTTTGCGTGTGTGTTTCCGCGTACCATATTTTTCTATTGGTCTACTTGTTGCATTGCAAACTTGTGAATCTTTTCCAACATTTTAGAAGCTCACTAACAATTGCATCAAATTTTTGTGCGACCATCCTAACCGAGCTCCACCATAAGCTTTTACTTGTGTAGGTGCGAGAAACCGACAAGAATTGGTACCAATTGTGCTATTTCCTTGTTCCACATTGAGTGATCATCAACATCGGTCAAGGTACATTTGGTATAAGTTCTTCTCCTTCTCCCACACATATTTGTTTGAAATGATGGATAGGCCAAGTACTTCTACCAACCCACTCTACATCAAGCAAGACGACGACATGAACTCCTACGTCACAAAGAGCCACCTCTTTGGTGCACAACGTGCTTTGCATCAAGAGCACCAAGCAATGAGTGAACGCATCGACAACCTCTCCACCGACTTGCGACTCTCTGAGTAATGCACAAGAGATTACTCCGACCACAAGCTCGGCGACCAAAAGCAAGAGAACGATGCAAGAGTGGACAAGATTCGTGCTTTGTTGCTCAACCGCTCTTCTTCCACTTCATCCTCATCACGATGGTGCCGCTCAACTAGACACTTTGACTACACCATCTCCGGCTCAAGTACACCGACATCCAATACTCTTCATCGTACCGTGCGCCAAGATCGTCAAGAAAACCGCAACCCTCTACACGATAACAACTCTCAAGAACAACGACATAGTCAAAACCAATCTACTTTTGCGCAAGCACGAGAACAACAATGTAAACGCCAACACGAAGAGGAAGAGCGAGCGTGACACGTCAAGAACAACAATTGCGAGAAGCTCAAGCACTTGATGCGCAACAAGCCCTCTGAGAATCAAGTCGAGCCGTAGCCAACCGAGGCCGACAAGCTCATGAGCATCAAGAAGCGCTTTGTGATGAAGTGCATGAACGAATATACCAAGCTCGCATGCATTGTCAAGCTCAACAAGTTCCTCCACAAGCTTGCCAAGAACACCAAGTTCAACAAGAGCAACAAGACATTGGAAATCCTCCACGTCAAGAGCAAGGTGTGAGAGACGATCCTCCTCGTCAAGGACGTCATCATCCCCGACCCGAACACAATGAAGAGCAACGCTATGGCAAGCTAAAGTTTACCATGCCCAAGTTCAATGGAAGCAATGATCCTGAAGAGTACCTTTAATGGGCATTGAAGGTCGACAAAATCTTCCGTTTGCACAACTATGAAGAAGAGAATAAGATCGTGATGGCATACCTTGAGTTCCAAGACTATGTCCTCATTTGGTGGGAACAAGTCATTGAGCGTCGAGAGGCAAAAGGTGAAACACCCATCACTACTTGGGCGCAAATGAAGGATGTCATGAGAGCACGCTTTGTGCCAACCTACTACAATAGCGACCTTTTCAAGAAACTCCAACTACTCAAGCAAGGAACCAAGAGCGTTGAAGAATATTATAAGGAAATGGAGATTGCAATGATACGAGCCAATGTCACGGAAGATGATGATCAAACTATGGCACGTTTCTTGAATGGACTCAATCATCCTATCAAGAAGATCGCCGACTTCCAACCATACTCGAACGTCATTGAGCTAGTGCATCAAGCTACCAAAGCGGAACGTCAAGTGCAAGATGACTTCAAGTATGCCAAGTTCTCATCCAAGTCCTATGTTTTCTCCAACACCCAACACCCAAGATTCAACGACTCCAACACCCTCTACCTCAACAAATCCTTCTACAAGCAACAACGACAAGTTGAGTCACAAGAAGGCATCGATAACCTCAAGTCATCCTCCTACAATTAGCAACTTCAAGCCGAGAGCTTCATCATCATCTACCCCAACCGACAAGACCGTCAAGACAAGTTCCTTCAAATGCTTCACATGCGGAGGTCGAGGCCACAAGTCCTTTGAGTGTACCAACAAGTGGACCATGATCCTCAACGATGATGGTACATACGACTCCATGAGTGAAGGAGAAACAGAAGCACTTGAGCAAGTCGCCATGCACCGACAAGTGAACGATGAAGAGGAAGAAGTCTTTTGTGACGAAGATTCAAGCCCCGCTCTCGTTGTCTCCAAGGTCTTGACTCTCCAACATCAACAAGAAGAAGACTGAAGATGCCATATCTTTCATACCAAGGTCGGCATCAATGGAGGTCCGTCAAGGTCATCATCAATGGAGGAAGCTGTCATAACTTAGCAAGTGAAGAACTTTGCTCCATGCTCCAATTGCCCAAGACGAAGCACCCACATGCCTACAAAGTTCAATGGCTAAGCGACTCCGGCACTATTCTAGTCAAGCTTAGAGTGCAATTCTCCTTCAAAATCGGAGCTTATGAAGACACTTTGGAGTGTGATGTCGTTCCAATGACCATTTGCCACCTTCTTCTTGGACGACCATGGCAATTTGATAGAAGCGTCATCCACAATAGCCGAACGAACCACTACATCTTCAAGATGAAAGGAAAGGAGTACGTACTTCGCCCTATGTCTCCAAGCCAAGTGATCGCCGACATGCAAACCACCCATCGTGGAGAGAATAGTGAGAGAGCGAACCACCAAAAAGAGAGTGAGCGCCAGAAGCCAAATCAAGCGCCTCCATGATGAGCGACAAGAAGAACCTAGTTCTATTTACCACCAAACGTGAGATAAGAGAAGTGTGTGAGAACCCATCTAGTGCCATGCACTATGTCCATTTGTGCAAGGACGAGGCACCAAAAGCTAACACCTCTCAGACTCTACCTTTAGTGTTGTCTTCTCTTTTGCAGGAATTCCACGATGTTTTCCCCAACGAGCTACCTTCGGGTCTACCTCCACTACGAGGTATCGAGCACCGCATCGACCTCATCCCGGGAGCACCACTTCCGAACAAGGCCCCCTACCGCGTCAACCCCGAAGAAACCAAAGAAATACAAAGTCAAGTAAAACATCTCATAGACCATGGACAAGTGCATGAAAGTTTGAGTCCTTGTGCCATTCTGGTAATTCTTGTGCCAAAAAGAGATGGTAGCTTTCGCATGTGTTCCGATTGTAGGCCTATCAATGCTATCACTGTTCGATATAGGTACCCCATTCCACGCCTTGATGATATGCTTGATGAACTTAGCGGTGCCACTATTTTTTCCAAAATTGATCTTAAAAGTGGTTACTATCAAATCCGCATACAAGAGGGTGATGAATGGAAAACCGCTTTCAAAACAAAGTTTGGTTTGTATGAGTGGTTATTCATGCCTATGGGTTTATCGGACACACCGGGTACTTTCATGCGTCTTATGCATTATGTGTTTCACCCTTACATTGGTGAGTTTGTTGTGGTCTACTTCGACGATATCCTTGTTTTTAGCAAATCTCTCAAAGATCATGTCACCCATGTCCGCACCGTGTTGCAAACTCTTTGAAAAGAGCGCTTATATGCTAACATGGAAAAATGCCTTTTCGGCGTTGATAAGCTCATTTTCTTAGGTTTTGCTGTATCCTCTAAGGGTGTTCATGTTGATGACTCTAAGATCAATGCTGTTAAAACTTGGCCACAACCAACCAACTTGCAACAAGTGCGTAGCTTCCTTGGCTTAGCCAGTTTCTACCGTAGATTTGTGAAGGACTTTACCACCATTGCTTCACCTTTGCATGCTTCGAGCAAGAAGAATGCACCCTTTGTTTGGGGACCATCGCAAGATACCACATTCAATGAGCTTAAGAATTTTCTTACTGATGCTCCCATGCTTGCATTACCCAACTTTAACAAACCCTTTGAGATTCATTGCAATGCTAGTGGTAATGGCATAGGAGGTGTGTTAACGCAAGAGAAGCACCCCATAGCTTACTTTAGTGAAAAACTTTCTGGAGCGCAACTCAATTACCCCATCTATGAAAAAGCGCTTTCTGCTTTCTTGCGAGTTTTGCATGAATGGGAACACTATCTTCGCCCTCATGAATTTGTCATCCATACCGACCATGAAACGCTTAAATACCTTAAGGGTCAAACTAAGTTGAACAAGCGTCATGCTAAATGGAGTGAATTCATTGAGTCATTTCCTTATGTCGTCAAGTACATTAAAGGTAAGGAAGATATTGGGGCCGACGCTCTTTCTTGCATGTGAATGCCTGTTACTCAACTTGAATTGGATGTCATTGGCTTTGAGCACATAAAAGACTTGTATGCGCATGATCCTACTTTTGCTATTCCTTATGCCAATTGTTTGACGCATACCTCTTGGGATCGCTATTATATCAAAGAAGGTTATGTTATGAGAGCTAACAAACTTTGCATCCCCGAGTCTTCTCTTTGTTTGTTGCTTTTGCAGGAATCTCATGGAGGAGGCCTAATGGGACATTTTGGATGCGACAAGACATTTGCTACGCTCTCCAAGAACTATTTTTGGCCCAAGATGTTTTGCACCATCAACCGCTTCACCAACCGATGCTCTACATGTCGCAAAGCTAAGTCTAAAGCTCAATCCCATGGTCTCTATATGCCCCTTCCAATGCTGTTCCAACCATGGGAAGATATTAGCATGGATTTTGTGATTGGTTTGCCTGGAAGTAGAAATGGAAAGGATTCCCTGTGTGTTGCCGTGGATAGATTCGCTAAAATGGCACATTTCGTTCCTTGCAACAAGATAGATGATGCTTCACATGTTGCCAATCTCTTTTGTAGGGAAATACTTCATCTACATGGAGTGCCAAATACGATAGTCTCAGACCGATACGTCAAGTTCCTAAGCTACTTTTGTAAAACCTTATGCGCCAAGCTCGGAATCAAGCTACTCTTCTCCATGGCTTACCACCCACAAACCGACGGCCAAACGGAGGTGACCAACCGCACATTCTCCACTCTACTTCACGTGCTAATCAAGGAGTGGGAGGAGTGTCTACCTATCACCAAGTTCGCCTACAACCGCGCAAGACACTCAACTACCGGCATGTCCCCCTTCGAGGTCGTCTACGGATTCAACCCATTGTCCCCATTGGACATCCTTCCTCTACCACTACAAGAGCGCATCAATATGGACACAAGTGCACGTGTGACCCATCTCAAGAAGGTGCATGAAGATACAAGGCACACCATCGAGCGCCAAGTACAACGACTTGCGACCAAGATCAACATCAACAAGCACCCCATGGTATTCAACATTGGTGATCTTGTGTGGCTACACCTTCACAAGGACCTCTTCCCCACCGAACACAAGTCCAAACTCCTACCACGAGCGGATGGACCCTTCAAGGTGCTTGCATGCTACAACAACAACACCTACAAGATCGACCTCCCGCGCGACAAGTACAACGTGAGCGACGTTTTCAATGTCAAGGATCTCTCTCCCTATCATAGTGATGAAGAATTCGATCCAAGGTCGGATCTTTGCCAAGGGAGGGGAGATGATGCGGAGCATCCCAAGGTCATCCCCATGGACCTACCTAAGTCTCCTAGGACATTACTTGGACCAATGACAAGAGCACGAGCCAAGGCTATCAAAGATAAGGTGAACTCGCTCCTCTATGAACTACCACTTTCTATGCATGAGACATGGCTACTACCTCAAGAAGAAACCCTATGTGTGATTAGGTACTTGGAGGAAAGCCACGGATCAGCTATACCCAATAGACAAGACGGTGAGGACACCAAGCTCCATGGACAAGAAGGGTTGCTCGAAACTCCCAGGCACTGGACGACCGGCGAACCATGGAGGTCGGACGAACTCCAGGTTCTGGACGACCGGCGCTACCACCCCCGAGCCAAAACGCCAGATTTCCGAAGACCTCCGGACGACCGACGCCCCGGGATTCCGACCCTGACCGGACGTCCGACCAAAGCACACCCGAGCCGAATTTGGGCCGCCCGACGAGCACCGGATGTCTGGACCATCGCGAGCCTCCGGATGACCGGTAGCTACCGGACGTCCGACGCCTGTGTGCTAATTTCGTGTTGGGTCGAAGCCCATGTACCCCTTCGACCTCTAAGACTATATATATACCCCACCTCCTCTTTTTAAGGGTTAGCGTTGTGGTAGGTCATATTAGAGATAGAGCCTCTCTCATCCACATCGGATCTACTCCTTGAGAGAGATCGCAACCCCTCTACGGAGAAGACCCCCTTGGATTCAAGACCCCCTTTTGGGTGGCCCCATCAAGACCTCCTTTGGAGAAGAACCGGTTACCGTGTATCGTCCCTTGTTGATCATGGATCATGTGAACTCTTTTCTGTTCAAGTATCTAGCATATGTGTGATCAATCTTGTTGGTTTTAGTGTTTATCTCGTGTTTCCCCTTGTGTTTACCCTCGTGTTCTTTGTGTTCATCGCGGGATCCGCTCCTTTCGTGAAATATCGGCCATATAGGGTTCCACCCTACATCACCGGAGATGGCATTCACTTGCAAATCTCATGGAATATTGAGCATCTCCGCAAGTTCGACCCATACGGTGCAGCTGTTGGGCCCTGCCTGGCAGCCACCCTTTTGTACAGGCCTTGCCCCAGTTGCATGTAACCCCTTGTACAAAGCCAAGCATAGACCCCGAGCAACAGAGAAATAAATGAAGCCCTGGGGGACCCCCGACAAGTTGCATGCCTGCATAAGCATTTCATGAGCATCGCATGTTCATGTAGATAAGTACGCGTCTGGCGTCGTTTTCATCTGCATAAACTACAGGCTCCGGTCAAGGACTTGATCTCCAAGAGGAGATGGAAATATGAGCCTACACTGCGATCTTCGGCAAGCCAAATAGATAAGTTCTTTCTCTTTCCATACGCGTTCTATAAACAAAGACTTGTGCATAAGAAAACCTCGTCCCTTTTTGCATCTTAGGTGACGAGGACATTAATACCATTGTTACACCCATAGCCCCTGTTGCTATACATAATGGACCATTTACTAGAGCTCGCGCATGCCAATTGAATTACCAGGCACTTTTGTTTCTTGGTAACAATTCTAATGATCATGAAAATATGATGCTGCCTAAATAGGATACGTTTGTTTTGCTTACAAATGAAGGGCCTAGCTTGGACAAGATGCATGAACCTTGGAGAAAATTCAAGCATGGAGGTGATGGCATGTGCAAGGGGAACAAGAACGGAGTTACAAGTGATGATTCCAGGACTTTGAAGCCACCATAATGAGTGCGTGAAGCCTTGGACGAAATATACAAGATGCCAATTCATAAATTTCGTCCAGAGGCTATTCTAGGTGCCGCGTCACCTTAATTTCGGGCCAGGCCCATGTAATTTCGAAATACTTGATTATAGGTTGTTTTTAGAGTCCGTATGTGTGGGGAAACATGAGTTCGGGTTGGTTCGTACCCCTCCTCCAAGGGCCATGAAATTCCCCCCTCTCTCCTCCATATATACATCCCTTAGGGCATCATTTAGACTTTGGGTTTTGTTTAGATTAAAAGTTCGCCATAGCTTCCACTTCGCGTACTTCGTTTGTGTTCAATGACCACACCAAGATGTCATAGAACCCCACCTTGATCAATAAAGCTTTCATCTTATATTTGCAATATCCATATTGCAATCTTGGTTTCTTGCTTGTTCTTCGTTTTCTTGCAGGAAATAGACCTTCGTGGTTAGGTTGATCGTGCGTCCTCGGAGTTGGTTTTGTGATTGCTAAGGCGCAACGTCCTTGCACATTTGTAGTCGGATCGTCAAAGTCGACTTCCACCAAGTCGGATCGTCAACGTCCTTGCAGGAAAGACGGGACACCTTTGCCTCTATCAAGTGGTATCGGAATCCAGGTTACTCGGTGAGATTTTACAGTTTTTTGTAGTTTAGATCGAGTCTGTTCTTCATACCTACAGTCCACGAAAAAGCCAAAAAAATTAGGGTTGGTTCATCATATTCGAACAAGTCTGAGCCTTAGCATAGTCTTTTCAGTATTTTGCTTTGTTGAATTTGCGGTTGCATCATCGTGTCTAGCTGCTGGTCTTAGAGTCTAGTCTTTTAGAGTTTCGAGTTCTGGTCATAAGTTGCCATCATCATCGCCCCTGCCATCTACCACCACCGCTTATCTGCCACCGATCCGTCTCCATGCACCATCACCAATCCGTATCCATATACCACCACCGCTGCCATATCTTACCATCATATATCCACCACCAATCCGAGTTCTTATCATATTAGGTTTGTTTTCAAGATCCATCTAATCTCTGATTCGTGTTTCCTTGCCTCGGTAGGTTTCGTAAAAAAAGTCTGGAGACCCCAGGGCAGTTTTTAGGCCAAAATTTTGGTATCGAAAATATTTTTCCCTATCCTATTTTTAGGCTTTTCTGAGTCTTTTGAGACACTCGCCATTGTAGTGATTTTTCTCGCACTTTTTCGTTGTTGCTGCCATGATTTCCGAAAAAATTGTCAAAAAAATGTCGTGCCCATCCTATCATTTTGACCTGGGAAGAATTTTGAGACACTCGCCATTATAGTGATTTTTCGCAAAAAAAGAGGAGCACAAAAAAAGCGCAAATAAAAAAAGAGCAGAAAAAAATTCAGAGTGTGCTTTTCCCTTGTATACGTGCGGCACCGTGATTTTGTTAGTGTTCCAGGATCGCGTCTCTAGCATGGTCTAGCCTAGGACCCGCATAGTACCGTCGTTGAGCGTTTATTCAAATTTCCATCTCTGAATTGATTATTGCTATTCTTTTTTCTACCGTATTATAAGCCTTCCTAGCTTCACATTAATCTATGTCATGTGTTTGAATCTTTCTTGGTAATCGCTCTATCCAAACTTTTAGTGTTTTGACTACATCGGTTGCCGATCACTGCCTGCTACTGGGTAAGAACTGGTAAGAATTTGAGATTTGCTTGACGGATATGTGACACCCACCACCACCATTTTCTAGTAGTCTGTAGGATCATATTCTTGTGTGTTTCTATTGCTGCTAACCATGGCAGGATCACAAGTCGATGAGACTGACTGGGAGAACATGATGAATAAGGAGTTGCATTATAAATTTCAGCAAATGATGACTGAACAGGTGCAAGATGAGCTGAACAATTTTGAAGAGGCCATGGATAATTTCAGCAAATTTCAGCAAATGATGACTGAACTGGCTTTAAGAAGATGTTTGAAACAAAGGTCAATAACAAATTTAATGAACGGCTTGCGCATCTCCACAACCACCAACGGCTGTACCTGCCACACCTCTGCAACAACAACAACAACAACAACAACAATGACGACTACCTCCACGTCGCGAAACAGCCCTCTGCCGAGCGAGCCGTGTCCCTCTTGGGCCTGGCCAAACTTTTGGTGCTACCATTGATACTTCTGTGGATCCTGTTGCTGATGTGAAGGAGGATGATTATGCGGGAGATTACGAGGATGAGGCTGATCAAAATCAGAACTACGTGCAACCACTAGCACCACAACCACCAGGTCGTCCACACGCAAATAATGGCAATGGTAGGGCCCCCCTCAGGTATGAGATAATGACCATCTCCCTAAACTGAAATTGAATATTCCACCATTTGAGGATAGATACGTTCCTAATATATATCTTACTTGGGAGTTAGAAACCGAACAACGTTTTACATGTTTAGAATATCCCGAGGAGAGACGTGTTGCTGCTGCACTTTGTGCTTTCACTAGTTTTGCTTGTGTGTGGTGGTCTGAACATCGTAGATTATATCGGAATAATATTCCAACTACTTGGGCTGCTTTGAAAACTGCTATGCATACTCGTTGGGTTCCACCATATTATCAACATGAATTACTTCAAAAATTGCAGCGTTTAAGATGAGGAAAAATTCTTAGAAGAATATTATCAGGAATTACAAACTGGTATGATTCGGTTGGTATTGTTGAGGATAATGAAGCTATGCTTGCACGTTTTATGGATGGACTAAATAAAGAGTATAAGGAATATAATAATATCACTCGTTTATTCCATCTTGCTTGTAAAGCTGAACATGAAGTGCAGGATCGACAAGCATTGGCGCGAACTGACTTTTCTGCAGGTCGATCTTCATCATGGACACCACATGCATCCTCTACTTCTACACGTTCTGCTGCACCGGTGCCTCCGTCAGCTGCCACCGACAACCATGATACAAGAAAGCACGCACAACCACCACTATCTGCCAAGGGCACACCTTCTAGGCCTCCATAGAGCTCTTCTTCATCCATGGCATCAACATGGCAAACACATGATATTATTTGTCGTCGTTGCAAGTGTGGGGATCATTATGCAAGACAATGCCCTTCTAAGCGTGTGATGATTGTTACTGAGGATGATGGGTATGAGTCTTCTAGTGACTATGATGAGGAGACCTTAGCTCTTATTACAAGTGAAGAACATGGTGGAAATGATTCTGATCATGAGATGCAATACATGGCTGCTGAAGCTGCTGATAGGTATGAATGTTTAGTTGCTCAACGTGTTTTGAGTGTGCAGGTTACACAAGCTGAGCAAAATCAGAGACATAATTTGTTCCATACAAAGGGAGTTGTGAAGGAACGTTCTGTTCGCGTCATCACGGATGGAGGGAGCTGCAACAAGTTGTCTAGCTTGGAGATGGTGAAGATGCTATCTCTCACCACAAGACCACATCCACATGCTTACTACATCCAATGGTTCAACAACAGCGGCAAGGTTAAGGTAACATGTACTGTTTGTGTGCATTTTAGTATCTCTACATATGCTGATTGTGTTGATTGTGATGTGGTACCTATGCAAGCATGTTCCTTTTTACTTGGTAGACCATGGCAATTTGATAAAAATTATGTACACCATGGTAGAAACAATCAGTATACTCTTGTTCCTTGGGACAAAAATATTACTTGGCTTCCTATGACTCCTGATTCCATTTTGAAAGATGTAAGTAATAAAGCTAATAAAACAAAATAGGAGAAACATAAGAGTGAAAATCAGATTGTGGCAAAAGAATTTGAGCAACAAATGAAGCCTAACAATAAACCATCTAGTGTTGCTTGTGAAATTAACTTGAAAAATGCATGTTTACTTGCCACCAAATCTGATATTGATGATCTAGATTTTAGTAAATCTGTTTGCTATGCTTTTGTGTGCAGCGAGGCGTTATTTTCTTTCGAGGATGTACCTTCCTCTTTGCCTCCTGCTATCACTAACATTTTGCAGGAGTTCGCTGACGTCTTTCCATAAGACGTACCACCGGGATTACCACCTATTCAAGGGACTGAGCATCAGATTGAATTAATTCTCGGTGCTTCGCTGCCTAACCGTGTGCCATACCGTACCAATCCAGTGGAGATAAAGGAGATTATGCGTCAAGTACAGGAGCTGCTAGACAAAGGTTATATACGCGAATCTCTTAGTCCTTGTGCTATTCCTATTATACTAGTGCCAAAAAAGGATGGTACGTCGCGTATGTGTGTTGATTGTAGATGCATTAATAATATTACTATTCGTTGATTTGCGTAGGAATATTCTCCAAAGTTGATTTGTGTAGTTGTAACACCCTGGATGTAACTTTCCCTATTTGTACTCCAACTCTTGCCGTTTCCGGCGTTAAGTTATATTTATTTTCTCGGGTTCGGGTTTTTTCTTTGTGTGTTGTTGTCTTTGTCATGCATCTCATATCATGTCATCATGTGCATTGCATTTGCATACGTGTTCGTCTCATGCATTCGAGCATTTTCCCCGTTGTCCGTTTTGCATTCCGGCGCTTCGTTCTCCTCCGGTGGTCATTTCTAGCTTTCTTTCGTGTGTGGGGATTAAACATTTCCGGATTGGACCGAGACTTACCATGCGGCCTTGGTTTACTACCGGTAGACCGCCTGTCAAGTTTCGTATCATTTGGACTTCGTTTGATACTCCAACGGTTAACCGAGGGACCGAAAAGGCCTCGTGTGTGTTGCAGCCCAACACCACTCCAATTTGGCCCAAAACCCAGCAAACTCTGCTCCATGTCCTAGAGCGTTCAATCATGATTGCGTGGCCGAAAACCGCACCTCATTTGGACTCTCCTAGCTCCCTCTATGCCTATATATACACCCCCCTCCATTTTCGGATCTCTCTCCCTCTCCGCAACCTTTAAAAAAACAGGGATCTCTCCGCGCCGGACGTGTCCGTCCGCGGCCGGACACGCCGCGCCGCCGCCCGCGCCCAACCACGGGGCGCCACGTGGCACGCGCCGCCAGCCTCCACCACGGGCCCGAAGCCCATCTCCGGCTCCCGCGCGCCGCCACCGGGCCAGAGGAGCCGCCGCCCCGCGCCCTCTTCTTCCTCCTCGCCCGCGGCCACCGCCGCCGTACTCCGGCGTGCCCCGCCGCCATCCTCCGCCTCGCGCCGCCCCGCGCCACCGGACGGCGCCGCCTCGCCTGCCTTGGCGCCGCCGCCGCCTCGGGCGCCATCGCCACTGGACGCCGCCGACGCCGCCCAACTCCGGCCGGGCCCCGCTTCACCGACCACCACCGCCGTCCCCGGCCGGCGACCTCGACTTCCGCGCTCCGGCGGTGAACAGTGCATGAGTCCGGCGATCCTCGATTTCCGCGCCGTCCAGATCTGGAATCTCGGTTGACTTTTCTCCTCCGAACCCTAATTTTTTATGCATACTTTGACCGGCCACCTCTCCGCATCCGTAGCTCCGATTTGGACATATAGTATATCAAAACGTTGGCCTCGACGAGTACATCATTTCATTCCATTGCATAATTTTCATTTGAGTTCATCTTGATGCCCGAAATGCTGTTAGAAGGAGGCTTCGTGAGTTAATTGTCAGATCTGCTAGTTCATCTTAGACTTTTGTCATTTTTGCCATGATTAATGTGTGCATGCTATGCCTGTGAGTCCTACATATGTTTTGTTAAGGATTTTGTTATCTTTCCGGAGGTGCAACCCATGCATTTTTAGAATGTGTGTGGTGACTTGTGCAAGCTTGCAAAGTGAGGCACCCGGTAAACTTGTTTTCAGGGACTTAGTAGTTTTCACTAAGTCTGGGATTATTTAGTTCATGATGCCATATGTTCTTGTTGTTTCCTAGTGATCTGTGCCTCTTTTGAGGATGATAAGTAAAGTTGTTTTGTTAATCTTGTTATGCTCTATCCATCCATGTCTTTACTTGAAATTATGGAGCAGACTAGCTTGAGTCAATCGAGCTCTACTTTTGCTTCGTTGCGAATCTGGGCAGATCGTCAACTTGTTTGCGATTTTGCCGATGTTATTGTAGTTGATCCGTGCATGCTATGCCATTGTTCTTGCCATGTCTAGCTTGTATTTTGTGCCTTATTTATGGGTGTATGCTTGTCTTTCCATGACTTGCACCGTGGTGAGTGCATCGAGCTCGTAAACATGCCTTCGTGAGTTATGTTTCAGCATGTCCCAGTTTTCAGTCTGAAAACTGATTATGTTTTTGTTATGTTCGTGTGCATGTTAGTATATTTTGTGATCCCTTTTGGCTCAAGGTCACTAAGGGACTTTTGTAAAGCTTGTTGAGTAGCTCCATGCCATGTCTTTCTTTGTCATGCTCAGGTCCTGTAGCATGTTGTTTTGTTGCTCCGAAGAGGGCTATATGATCTGAAATTTCAGACAAGTGTTCATTTCACTAAGTCTGAAATCTGTTTTGCATTTGCGTTTTTGCCATGCTTGTTTGTACCTCATAATGGATGAATTGGCCGTAGCTCAGTGCTAGACTTTTGTTAAGCATCTTGTGTGCATGCCTTCCATGTATTTTGTTGTCATGTTTGGTGGTCGTAGCATGTTCATTTCATTGCATTTAGTTGCCTACTTGCTGTAAATCGCAGACCGGTGTCATTTTTGAATCGATTGCCATTTCCAAACCGTAAGTCCGATTCCGGCGTTCTTTATATCGTTTTCAAGCGGTTTCAGCTCATCTTTCCAGTGGCACCCTTGGAATTCCATGTTGAGGCCAGGTTCATGCATTTCCTGTCATATCTTGCATTTTGCATCCCGCATCGCATCCCGCATAGCATATCATCATTGCATCATATCGCTTCATCCTTGCACGTGGTTGATTGTGTCCTTGTTGCTTGTTTGTCTTGTTTGGATAGAGCCAGTAGACGAGTTCTCTACCGAGGAGCCCGTTGAGTTTGCTTGTGAGGATCCAGTCAACTCTGACAACTGTGCAGGCAAGATGATCATAACCTCGAAATCACTACTATCTTTGCTATGCTAGTTTGCTCGCTCTTGTGCTATGCCAATGCTATGATGCCTACCATTTTCTTTTCAGCCTCCCAATTGCCATGTCAAACCTCTAACCCACCATGTCCTAGAAAACCGTTGATTGGCTATGTTACCGCTTTGCTCAGCCCCTCTTATAGCGTTGCTAGTTGTAGGTGAAGATTGGAGGCCGTTCCTTGTTGGAACATCTTTTAGTTACTTGTTGGGATATCATTATATTTCCATGTTATCTTAATGCATTTATATACTTGGTAAAGGGTGGAAGGCTCGGCCTCTCGCCTAGTGTTTTGTTCTACTCTTGCCGCCCTAGTTTCCGTCATATCGGTGTTATGTTCCCGGATTTTTTGTGTTCCTTACGCGGTTGGGTTATAATGGGAACCCATTGATATTTCGCCTTGATTAAAGCTTGTCCAGCAATGCCCAACATTGGTCTTACCATTTGCCACCTAGCCTTTTTTTCCCCTTGGGTTCTGCAGACTCAAGGGTCATCTTATTTTAACCCCCCCAGGCCAGTGCTCCTTTGAGTGTTGGTCCAAACTAGAGCCCCTTGCAGCGCCACCTCGGGGAAACTCGAGGGATGGTTTTAGTTGTACGGATTGCTTATCTGAGTGTGCCCTGAGAAAGAGATATGTGCAGCTCCTATCGGGATTTGTCGGCACATTCGGGCGGTGTTGCTGGTCTTGTTTTAACCTGTCGAATTGTCTTGTTGTACCGGGTTACTGAGTCTGATCGGTGTGTCTCGGGTGGAGGTCTATTCCTTCGTTGACCGTGAGAGCTTGTCGTGGGCTAAGTTGGGACTCCCCTGCAGGGATTGAACTTTCGAAAGCCGTGCCCGCGGTTATGGGCAGATGGGAATTTGTTAATGTCCGGTTGTAGATAACTTGAACCTTAATTAATTAAAATGAATCAACTGATTGTGTTACCGTGATGGCCTCTTCTCGGCGGAGTCCGGGAAGTGGACACGGTGTTGGAGTAATGTTGCGCATGTAGCTCTCTAGTTTCTCGCTCGTGCTTTGCCTCCTCTTCTCGCTCTCCTTTGCGAATAAGTTAGCCACCATACTTGCTAGTCGCTTGCTGCAGCTCCACATATATTTGCCTTATCCTTCCTATAAGCTTAAATAGTCTTTATCGCGAGGGTGCGAGATTGCTGAGTCCCTGTGGCTCACAGATTACTATTACTCCAGATGCAGGTCCAGGTGATTCCGCTCCAGGTGACGAGTACGAGCTCAAGTGGGAGTTCGAGGAGGACTCTTAGCGTTACTATGTCTCTTTTCCTGATGATCAGTAGTGGTGCCCAGTTGGGGTTTGATCGGGACCGTGTCGCATGTTGGGTCTTTCTTCTATTTTGGCGCCGTAGTCGGGCCATGAGTGTTTGGATGATGTATGTTATTTATGTACTTCGATGTGACGTGGCGAGTGTAAGCCAACTATGTATCTCCCCTTTTATTCTATATATTACATGGGATGTTGTGATGATTGCCTAACTTGCGACATTGCCTTCAATGCGGTTATGTCTCTAAGTCGTGCCTCGACACGTGGGAGCTATAGCCGAATCGAGGGCGTTACAGTAGTGGATACCATCAAATTTGTATGAAATTGGAAGATGAATGGAAAACATCATTTAAAACTAAGTTTGGATTATATGAGTGGTTAGTCATGCCTTTTGGGTTAACTAATGCACCTACTACTTTCATGAGATTAATGAACGAAGTTTTACGTGCTTTCATTGGATGATTTGTGGTAGTCTATTTTGATGATATACTGATTTATAGCAGATCTTTGGAGGAAAATTTGGAACATTTATGTGTTGTTTTTATTGCTCTACGTGATGCACGTTTGTTTGGAACATTTATGTGTTGTTACTCCACAGGGAATTGAAGTTGATAAAGCCAAGATTGAAGCTATTGAGAGTTGGCCGCAGCCCAAAACGGTCACACAAGTGAGGAGTTTTCTTGGCCTCGCTGGATTCTATAGGCGTTTTGTGAGAGATTTCATGATGAGGACATGACTACCTTGGATACGACCAAAAATATTGCATACATGTATATTTTTAATGTGATTTCTAATGCAAACTATGCAATAATTTATTTATGTCATCTAGGACAAAAATACTTCAGAAATTTTGTGCCATGTCTAATTGCAGGTGCATGGGACATTTGTACAATCCACATACGAAGATAAAGAAAAAAGAGAAGTTTAGGTGTTGTTCAAAAAGTCTTCTCACGTCACTTTTGGCCAAGAGAAGATAGAGTCCAAGTCTATCACGTTCTGGAATCAGATTCTGACTGCACAAACATACCTGACCCAAAACACCAACAACCTTTTCATACGGACTCCGAATTGGGTGATTCTTTTTTTGTTTCAAAGTAGATTTTGTGCTCTATCCAACAAAATTGGATTCACCTTCAAATTCGACCGGAGCGTTGAGTTATGGACGAAACAATCTAACGTTGCAACAGAATCCGAGTCAAACTGGAAGCCCAAAGGTGTTGAATCACCTCCACTTGGGCCCATGTGCCTTGTACGACCTAGGGTTAATTTTTGTCTGCCTTGGGACGTCCTCCCACCTCCTCGGCCGCCAACCCTTGATCCTATATAAGTAGATCCATCTAGTAGTTTTTTCCTGGGGATTTGTTTAGTTCATGTTGGCCATTACAACTTCGCGTACTTCATTTGTGTCCAACGACCAGACCAAGACTGCTTACGGATCCCCAGAATTCTCAATACTTCATATATTCACAATATTTAGATTGCTTTATCATATCTTGCTCGTTCTTCGATTGCTTGTAGGAATAGACCTTCGTGGTCAGGCTAACCGTGCTTCCGGCATCGTGCGTAACCTCAAGAGATTGGTTTAGCGATTGCTAAGGCGCAACGTCGTGCACGTCTGTAGTCGGATCGTCAAAGTCATCTCCACCAAATCGATAGTTATCATCTCATTGAAAGATCGGGACACCCTCGCCTCTATCAAGTGGTATCAGTTTTCAGGTTGCTCGGTGAGAATTTCCAGTTTTTCCTTGATTAAATTTATTTGCTTACCTATTTTCCAAGAAAAAGCCAGAAAAAAAGTTAGATTCATTCATCCTTTGTCCAAGCCAGTCTGAGCCTTTGCAATTTTCTTTCCATTGCTTGCATAGTTGAATTATCGGTTGAATCGTCGTGTCGAGTTGCTGGTCTTAGTGTCTAGTTCGTTTAGAGTTTTGAGTTCTGTTCACATTAGTCACTCCGCCGCTGCATTGTTATCCCTTCCGCTGTCCACCACCCATCTATCAATTTCCACCACGTGCTACCCACCATTCATTGTCATAATCATAGTTGAGATCGTTCACATCTTCGCTAGATCCAACCTGCGTCTTATCTAGTTTGTTTTGGAAAGAGGGAGAGAGAAAAAGAAAGACAGAGAAAAAAATGAGAGAAAGAAAAAAAGTGTGCGAAAAAAAGAGAAGAAAAAAACAAAATTTGGATCTATCTGGACTCAATCTCATAGTTGAATTCGGATTGGAATCTGTTTCATGCACTGTTCAGTAAAACAACCATAACTTCCTCATACAAAGTCCGTTTTGAGTCCGCAAGTACTCAAATGAAAGCTAGCGAAGAGCCGCATCTAAATAGTTGCAGAGACAAGATCAATATTTGGCACCTCAGAATCGGCTTCCAAATAGGTCTTTCTGCCCTCCGAAGTTCGCAACACAGCTTGTTCCAGTTTTTCAGGCCAGTTTTAGAATTTTTTGACTCCTCATAACAACTCAGAACTGAGTGATTCTTTTTGCATTTGAAAGCTTGTGTCAGTGCCATTCTTGAGAAAAATTGTCAGGAGAAAAGTTTTAGAGAAAGTTGTTGTATATCTCGCTTGGCAGTTGTTTCACATCATTATCTTTACTGCCATAGTGATCTTCACTTATATCTTGCTGTCCAGAGATATTTGTATCCTTTATTGATGCTAATTTTGCTACGCCATGAACTCATTAGTGTTCTAGGCTCGCGTCTCTAGTGGTCTAGCCTAGGACCAGCACAGTACCGTCGTTGAGCGTTTATTCAACATTGCATCTATGAATTGATTATTGCTAATTTTTGCTACCATATATAGCCAACTCAGCTCCACATATTTCTACACCGTGTATACGTACGTTCCCCTGGCAATCGCTTTACACAATCTTCGGATTTATTTGACACCGCTGGTTGCCTGTCACCACCTGCCGCATGGTAAGAACTTGTAAGATATTGATATTTGCTTTACTGTGAGCACTTTACAACCACATCCTAGTAGTTCATAGGAACATTATTCTCGGATTTTGTTTCTTGTTTCTACTAATCATGAGAGGTTCTGAGATATAAGTTCTTGGATGACGGACACATCTTCACCATCACGAGAGTTGGGACAACACACACAAGCACATGGTCAGGCTATCTTTGTACTGTCATTTGGGGGTAGATTTAATCCTGCTATTTATCTAGCTTGGGAGCTTGAAGTAGAACAAGTTTTTAGTCACCATGACTTTTCTGAACTTGAGCAAGTGCGAGCTGCCACTAGAGCATTTACTGGTTTTGCTTCTGTTTGGTGGAGTGTGCATTGTAAGAAAAACATTGGTAACCAACCCACAACTTGGAAAGATTTGAAATATGTAACGAGGCAACAATTTTCCCTCCTTACTATCGTCGTGAATTGCTTCGCAAATTTGAACAATTTAATCAAGGCAAGAACACTGTTCATGCTTACTACCAAGAGTTCAAATCTTATATGCATCATTGTGACATAGAAGAATCTGAGGATGATACAATGAATAGATTTTTTTGGTGGTTTGAACCATGATATTAAGGCAAGATTTCAGTATATTCCTCGTTGCATTACTTGTATGTATGTTCGTGCTTCTACCTTTGAGAGACAGATACAGGAGGATGCATTTGGTGACAACAACAACTATTCCAGTTCATGCTCACCATCGCTGGTTGGTTCCTCCACTGTTGCACCTACTAGAGGAGCCCCACCTCGGATTGTGAGCGCGACATCATCTAAAGAGTATGGTACATTGTCAACGTCCGTACCTACATCAGCTTCGTCTTTGTGACAAGGTAACAGTAAAGGTATTGATGATATAACTTCACATGAGAATGATGCATGCCTAGTTAACTTGATTGGATCATGTGTTGAGTTACCTCTTGATTTGAGCACACCACCTATTTTAGAGAATCTTGTTACTGTCATGAATGCGTCATGTGATCAAACAACTAAAATACCAACAATTTTGAGTGCACCCATTGAATGAACTGTTGATGCAAAAGAACCAATGTTTAATCATTTTGATATGACCTCTAATCTTGGTGATGATTCTGTGTCAAATGACTTATTCCATGTTTGCTTATTTAAGCATGTTGTAGCATGTAAATTTGATGCAAGTAAGGTTTATTCACCAATGTTGGGATGCTTTAATGATGAACATTGTCAATCCTTTGATATGAATAAGAGCTTCACTTATATGCGCAAATTGAGTTGCAATATTTACATGCCTTCTACTTCTTGTGATAATATTTCGGCTTCAGATTTCATGAACTATGAAAGTAACTCATGTATACATGGGTCATTCGTGCAAAAACCAAGGGAAGTAAAAATGGATGACATATACATATACAACATGTACACCTTGTCTCTTTTGTTAGCCACATTTCAGAATAAGCAACGCTGAGGACTGCTTTGTTTTCAAGAAGGGGAGGATGATGAGGACATGACTACCTTGGATACGACCAAAAATATTGCACACATGTATATTTGTAAGGTGATTTATAATGCAAACTATGCAATAATTTATTTATGTCATCCAGGACAAAAATACTTCACAAACTTTTGTGCCATGTCTAATTGCAGGTGTATGGGACATTTGTACAATCCACATATGAAGATAAGGAAAAAAGAGAAGTTTAGGTGTTGTTCAAAAAGTCCTCTCACGTCACTTTTGGGCCAAGAGAAGATAGAGTCTAAGTCTATCACGTTCTGGAATCAGATTCAGACTGCACAGACATACCTGACTCCAAACTCCAACAACTTTTTCATACAGACTCCGAGGTTATTGGCATTTGGTTCTCTTGTGATGATATTGACATGCTACCTTTGCATCATTTATCTCATATGCCATGTCATAACCACCTAGCTTCGGATATGCATTGTTTTGGATGTTCTCCATTTTCTCCATATGATGTTTCCGATATTGCTCATGAGGAGACCCCCATAGTTTCCTCATACATTTTAGGAGATTTTGATTCATCCCATTCATTGCATGATCCCAATACTTGTGTGCACAATATGCTCCCCATGAATAACGATGTTATTGTTGTGCCTTATACTTGTATTCTCAATTTGCATCCCCATCATGTTATACACAATAACTCTTCTTTCATGATGGATGACATGTTCTTATACCATGCATCAAATTTATTTGAGAGATGCTTAACTTGTACTAACTCTCAGGTGAACATACACATCATGATGGATGATGTGTCATTTACCACACACACAATTTCTTTGTCTTGTGTCTCTTTTGTGTAGGTACCCACGAATACTTGTCAACCTCACAATCCCATGAGTTGACAAAACGAGCTATAGAGAGCAATGATGACTTGGGATCCCATGGATTTTCTTTCCCACCACTCTCTTCGCGCAAAGACTTCGCGCATTCCTTCTACATGACCCTCACTTGGCTGTGGGTTATTGTCCATTACATATTATATGCCCATCTTGCCATGTTCACTTTGCATGATATGCTAATTACTATGCCTTTGTCATGCATTCGTGACCCATGCTTTGCATTACACATGATGATTGATTCTCATACCTGTATGTGTATTTGCAAGCTTGGTGGAGATATTGCTTGTTATTGCCATGTTTTCTTTGTGCCCATGACTATGATGATACTATGATTTTGCTTTGTGTTTGTTCTTGCGATATGTCATGTGCATTGCCTATTCCTATTATTTGCTCACATGCCATGATTGCCATGATTTCCTCTAGTATGTTGCATCTTCACACTACTAGCTTGCACGACTTGATTCCGACGATTGCTTATGTTGCACCACCAATGACTCATACTTGCTCATTTCATGCGGTTGATGACAACCATCTACATGCTTTGCACATGATTATTATTGCTTGCCATCATATATCTCCATATGTTGCCTCTCTCATGCTAGATGATTTGCCATGTATTGAGCGCAACCATGATTTTCGTCTTGCTAATGAGATTGCCCCCATTGCATTCTCACATATGTTTGGAGATTTTGACATATTCCTTGTGAAGCATGATTGTCTTGCATCTTTGCACCATATACCTAGTGCCATGAATATAGCCATTATTGCATCATATTATTCATGCACTTGTGCTACTAATGTTTGTTTGCAAAAGAAGAGAACCATCATGATGGATGATGTGCTTATCTA
Source organism: Triticum urartu (assembly GCF_003073215.2). Classification (NCBI taxonomy): domain Eukaryota; kingdom Viridiplantae; phylum Streptophyta; class Magnoliopsida; order Poales; family Poaceae; genus Triticum; species Triticum urartu. The sequence goes on along the minus strand of NC_053025.1, from coordinate 366,762,762 downwards.
CCATGTGCATACATTCTTTGCTTTCTTTTGTGCATGTGTAGGATACTTGGACTTTGTGTCAACTTCCACGTCATGTGAGTTGACAATCCGAGCTCTTGAAAGCGAACCACCTCCTACTACAATGATTCTACTGCACATTTGCTTGTACTTCGGCATTGTGAAGAATGCACAAGGACACGCCTTCAAGGTGACATCTTTCTTGAGCATGGATATTGCGGATCATTCTACTTGTGTTGCTTGCACACATGTTAGAGATCTTGATTCAACTTGTCATTTTTACCGTTCCATGCATCATGGTATATATGCCTTGTGTATTGCATCCAATTCTTGGATTACTTGCTCCTATCACATGTTTGGTTGCAACAATGCCGTTTCTTCACATATGCCATGTCCCAATGATTTCTACATGCTTGCCTTGATTGCCTCACACATGATGAACACTTTCTCTTTCTATTGTGTTGAGTGCCATACTATCTTCACTACACCCTATGCACATTGTGCTTGGATTGTCTTGCAGTTATTCCATGTGTTTAGACACTTTATTTTACTCGGTGTTGTGAATGATTCCTATGCCTACCATCGACCATTTGTCGAGCATTTTATGCATGATTGCTATGACCTTGAGGTTGATGCTTCTTCTCATGTCACACATATTTTCATCACTACCTCACATTCACATGCTTGTCCCCTTGATTTCTTTGCTTGTCCTAGATTGATATGCTTACATGCCATGTCACAATCCTTTGGCAAACCATATGCCTTGCATGACGAAGACACTTGTTGGGTGAAATCACTGCTTGAATGCTTGGTTTTGCACTAATGCTAACCGCATTTGTTTTTCCAAGTGTTTGTTGTGCATGCCCCTTTTGAAGGAATTCCAAGACGGTGTGACATTGGAGAGTGCCCATTTCGAGCTTCAAGATAACGAGAACATGGTGATCTACCACTCCTACATGGCGACGCCATCTCTTTCCCATGGTGATTTGGATTTCGATCCGAGGTCGGATCTTTCCCAAGGGGGAGGGGATGATGCGGAGCATCCTATGGACATCACCATGTCAAGAGTCCATTTGTCAAGTGACACGTGCGACATCTACTTCTCATACCTAAAGGTGATTCTTCTCCTTTACATGTGTTCACTTGACCCCTTCGAGGATGGTATACTACTTGACACCCCTCTCGTGTGCATGCATTGGTATTGTAGGAACTTCACGGATGACGAGGAGGAGTGAAAGCACCAAGGAACACCTGCACCATCCGCGAGGGAAGCATGGAAGAAAAGACAGAAGAAGAAGGAGCTACAAAGTCTATAGGGACCCGACGACCGGAAGCCGCCGGACGTCTGACCCTCTCCAACCGCCGGACGTCGAACAAGTCCCAGGCACCAGACGTTCGACGCTCACCGGAAATCCGGTCCCAACCATCCCGAAGCAAAACGACGGACGTCCGACGCCCTCTGGACGACCGGACCCCCGCGAGCGACCGTACGTCCGACGCCGAACGGACGTCCGACCCTGCCTGTGCGCAGCCGGGCCTTTGGCCTTGTATCTCTCTCCCACTTACCCCTTCGTGGCTTAGGCTATAAATAGACCTCCCCCTCATCCTTTCTAGGGTTCGCATTGGTTTAGCTCATGTTTAGAGATAGAGCATTGCTCATCCACATCGGATCTACTCCACGAGAGAGACCGCGGCCTCTACGGAGAAGATCCCTTTGGATTCAAGACCTCCTTGCGGGGAAGAACTTCAAGACTTCCTCATGGAGAAGACCGGTTACCTCTTGTATTGTCCGTTGTTGACTTTGGATCTTGTATCTTCCTTTATGTTCATGGATCTAGCACATGTGTGATCATTCTTATTGGTTTGAGTGTTCTCTTGTGTTCCCCTCATGATTTTCCCATCGTTTCCCTCCTCGTGTTCTTCGTGTTCATCGTGGGATCCGCTCCTTTCGTGAAAGATCGGCCCATAGGGTTCCTACCCTACATCATGCGGCACGGCGAAGAGTGTTCGATGTCAGTGTACTTGAGCCAGAGAGGGTGAAGTCGGAGTGTCGACTTGAGCGGGTCTGTCTTGATGAGGACGCAGTTGAAGAAGAGCGGTTGAGCAACAAAACGTGAATCTCGTCCATTCTTGCGTCGTTCCCTTGCTTGTGATCGTCGATCTTGTGGTCGAAGTAGTACCTTGTCCGTTGCTCGGAGAGTCGCAAGTAGGTGGCGAGGTTGTCGATGTGTTCACTCATTGCTTGTTGCTCTTGATGCAAAGCACGTTGTGCACCAAAGAGGTGGCTCTTGGTGACGTAGGAGTTCATGTCGTCATCGTGCTCAATGAAGAGTGGGTTGGTATAAGTAATTGGCCTATCCATCATTCCAAGAGAAAAATATGAGTTGTAGAAAGAGAGGAACGAATACCAAATGTGCCTTGACCGAAGTTGAAAGTGGATCAATGATCACTCCAATGTGGACAAGGAAATAGCACAATTGGTACCAATTGTTGTCGGTTTCTCACACCTACACAAGTAAGAGCTTATGGTGGAGCTTGGTTAGGATGGTGGCACAAAATTTGATGCAATTGTAAGTGAGCTTCAATAATGTTGGAAAAGATTCGCAAGATTGCAATGCAACAAGTAGACCAAGCAAAGTAATGTACATGGAAACACACACACAAAGAAATAAGTGGGGTTGGGCAACCAAGGATGAGACACAATGTGGAATCCACAAAAATGCTCTTGTTGCAAAACACTAGAGAGACGCTAGCATGATTGCACAATGCGCGGATACAAGACTTGTGCGCAACCTACTAAGCAAAAATGCAACGACTTCTATCCCAAGTATGTTCTATGCAAGGTGTTTCTATGATATGATCCAAGATGATCTAATATGACAATCTTAATGTTGTATGATGCTTTGGTTCTTGTGTAAAAGCTCTTTGCTTATCTTTCCCTTTTTCTTAAAAGCTTGTTTGGCTCTTTGATGTTTGAGCTCTTTTCTCATGCAATGCTTCACGAACCAAGATAGCAATTGTGTATGCGATCACAAACTTGTGACACGAGAGATGATACCAAGATATGCAACAATGATGTATTTAAGCTATGGGAAGTATGATCACTAATGTGCACAAGTCTCGTTGCCGGCAATACTCAAAGGCTAGTCTCGATGGGTAAGCGACGCAAAGGAGTAAGGCTATGATGGCTAGCTAAGTAATGGCAAGAGTGATATGTCCGGTACCAAGACGAGGTTACCGTTCTTTGGTTCCTTGTTCGTAAGCAAGAACGGATGACAATGATCAAATGGGTGGCACGAATACCAAGATGTAGTCAAGGTGGTCGTTGTTGATGACGCGTCCGTGGCGAAGATGAGCGGCGGTGATGTTGATGTCGAACTGTACCAAGATAGCCAAAACACAAAAGGACATGGAACCGCAACTAAAATTCTCAATGCTCGAAGTGGCCACACGCGTCGGAGTGTGAAACGGGTAAGAAATGGTGGTGGTATGCGGAAGTGGTGATGGTGTATAGGTGGTAGGAGTGCGTAGGTCGAAATGTGGGTCCGTGGTGGTGACTAAACTAAAAAAAAATCAGTTTCTTCAGGGTCGTCAAACGTTCGGGCTGGGCCGGTCGTCCGGTCGTCGGACGTCCGGTGCCTAGGCGATTTTTGGGCACGAGATGAACTTCACGTGGGCGAGGTGGAGAGGTCGAAATTCGTCGAATCTGGGCGATTTCGTGGATGGATCCAACGGATCAAAGCCAACAAAATTTGAACACACCAACAAATAACAAAAAAATTTGGGGCTATTTTTGTGGAGAATTTTCGAAATAGGGACAAAAACAACAAAACTAGGCTAACAACACAACGGGGAGGCTCCAAAATCATGATCAATGTGGCTCAGATACCAAGATGATGTAGGGTGGAAAGGAGCGAATCTTCCATGAAAGGAGCGGATCCCGCGATGAACACGAAGAACACAAGGGGGAAACGCGAGAGGAAACACGGGAAAAGCACTAAACCAACACGAAATAGTCACACATGTGCTAGATCCTCGGGTACATAAGAGATCACATGATCCACGGACAACTAAGGACGATACAAAGGTAGCCGGTCTTCTCCATGAGGAGGTCTTGATGATATTCTCCGCAAGGAGGTCTTGAATCCAAAGGGTTCTTCTCCGAAGAGGGGCCACGGTCTCTCTCGTGGAGTAGATTCGATGTGGATGAGCAATGCTCTATCTCTAAAATGAGATAAACCAATGATAACCCTAGCTAGAAGGAATAGGAGGTCTATTTATAGACTTAGTGCAAAAGGGGGCGAAGTGGGGGGTACATGGGCTGCGGCACAACTAATGGCAACACACAGGCAACGGACGCCTGGGAGTCACCGGTCGTCCGGAGGCTCGCGAGGGTCCGGACATCCGGTGCCTGTCGGACGTCCATAGATTTGGCTCGGGTGGACTTCGGTCAGACGTCCGGTCAGGGTCGGTCGTCTGGAGCCTGGAGGTCGTCCGTCGTCCATAGCGCTTCGGAAGTCCGTAGTTTTGGCTCGGGTATGGAAGTGTCGGTCGTGTGGAAAGGGTCGGACGTCCGGAGCCTAGAGGTCGTCGGACGTCTGGTGTTCGTCAGTCGTCCGGAGCCTGGGGACTTCGAGCAGTTCTTCTTCTTGTCCCGTGAACTTGGCGTCCTCATCGTCTTGTCCGTTGAATGTAGTTGGTCCGTGGCCTTCCTCCAAGCACCTGATCAAACATAAGGTTTCCGCTTGAGGTAGTAGCCAATTCTCATGCATGGAAAGTGGTAGTTCGGAGAGGAGTGAGTTAACCTTAGTTTCGAGAGCTCTTGCACGTGCTCGTGCCATTGGTCCACTACTAACTTGGTGAGACGATGGTAGGTCCATGGGGATGACCTTGGGATGCTCCGCATCACTCTAAGTTTTCTCAGCGGTGTTTGTTTCATCCGTCCCAAGTTGCCTTTGTTTTTCCCGCTCTCCCACCCTTTTTTCTTCAAGGATTTAGATATCTTAATCAAGTATTCATCTTCTTGATGGGAAGTCTCCCCACTATTTTCCATCAATATTCTTATCCGGTGATTCTCAGGAAGATACTAAGGAAGCTTCAAGTTTGTCACTCTTCACTTGTTTTCTTCTCCAGTGGATTCAGTTCAAGGTTTGTCGATCATATCTTTTCCTCATGTCAAATGTTTCCTCATGTCGGTGCACCTCTTAATCATTCACCTCTCAGTATTCATTTGTTCCGGAGTGCCTCAATAATTCATGGTGCCATATCTCGTTGTCATTCTCAGAGTTTGAAGACCAAAGAAGTGTTTCCTCTAAATCTTGGTCCGCTCTCTTGAAGATTCATGGTTCTAGCTTTATGCCATCCTCTCATAATTGTTTTCGATTGTGAAAATTCTTTTCACCCATCCAGAGAAATTCAGGAGTCTTTTCAGTTTGATTCTTTGGAGCCCATCATCTCAGAATTGTTTATTCCAGCTTTCAGCTCTCGTTCTTGAATTCTTCCCGGCATCATTCAAGTATTCTCTAATTAGCTTGTGATCTCTTCGTTCTCTTGTATTAATTTCTCTCAAGTATCAACGTCGTTTTCTAATTCCTCCCGGTGATTCGTTCACTTTTCTTCAATCGTTTTCAATTCGTACGGTGGTTCGTTTGAGATTTCTCTTCCTTCATTATTGTATCAATTCATTCGTTCTGTCCAATCCTACCGGCGGATCGTTGAGGACTTTTCTCAAGTATGGCTATATCTTTTCAATCTTTTCAATAAGAATAAGTAGTATGCCAAATCCGTTGCTTGTCATCAACTTAATTGATGAAGGATAAGCATAATGTAATTCTTGTTTCATTGAGTAAATTCAAATCTTTATTCCGGAGGTTCATCCAAATTATCGGTTCCAAGTTGTCCATCTTTCTTTACGGAGTTCCAAGTTTTCTCGGTTATATCGTCTCGAAGCTCCATCTAAATCATTGCAAGGCTCCTACCGGAGTTCTTTCAGCTTTCCTTTCGTTTGATCATTCTTTTACCGGAGTTCTCACGAAGACTCTACATGGTGGTTCGTCAAGGATTCCTTTCATTCTTCAATTGTTCTTCAATATTTCTCTCCAAGTTAAGATCCGCCAAGCTATACTCAAATTAAACAGGGTGCTCAACACATGTTTTGTTTTGAGGAGTTCAAGCATTCACGCATTCTTCATCTTGCATTCTAAAGTGCAATTCTTTCTACCTTATCTCTTGAGATGGTGTTATGTCATTCTTGACAATTTCTTTCGTGTTTCATGATTCGCAAGTTGTTAAGAATGAGATATTTTAAACCCATCATTTTTTGTTCGTTCAGGAGATGCTTTGCAACCCATCAACCTCTTCATTGCAGTTATCTTGGGTTATATCTCACCTAAAGCCTTCCATAAGGAATGTTGCGATTGTGGTGCTTATCAATGATCCAATCTTCTCCTTCCTATCTCGGTGAAGAAGTTCTTCATCTCTTCTTTGTTCTCGATCAATCTTGTTTCCGTTTGTGGCAGAAGTTCACCTCAAGTTTGAGATGTTTTTATAAGCCCACAAGCAGCTTATTGTTTTCATTGTTGACTTTTCAATAACTACGTTCAAGCCTTCTCAGTAAGGATATTTCTTTCAAATTCATTTGTGGGAGGAGTTATCATTTTCTTCTCCGTTCTATTCGTTCCATCAATCTAGATTCGATTCTCTCGTTCCAGAGGCATTGTGATTTAACTCCCTTCTAACCATCATCTCGTTTTATCAAAGACCATGTTCTTTCCTTGCTTATTCCGTTTCAACCAGAGTGGTTGCATGTCCTTTCTTGACGCTGGAGCTCTTCATTCATGTCTTTCAACCCACAAGGTTCTCATAATGTTCCCTGTTCCTCTTTTCTAACGATGTGTTTTCTACTTCATAAATCTCTGTTGTATTCTTTCCTCCAATTGTTTAACCTCTCAAGGTTCTTTGGTTTCACTCGCTTGTACAAGAAGCAACTTAGTTTACCTCTTCCTCTTCCGCTTCTCTCCGATGCCGTCCTAGATCTCGGGACGAGATCCTCTCGTAGTGGTGGAGTGTTGTGACGCCCCGAGACCGATGCGCCAGGTGTCTTCTAGTATTTCACTTTTGTTGCCTTTTCATTTGTTTGCGTGTTGCATTTTTGCCATGTCATCATCCGCATTGCGTCTTCATGTCTTCAAAACTTGCGTACGTTTGTAGTTGCCGTGTTCCCCCCTTGCCTTCGTTGATCGTTTCGAGATCAACCGGACCACTCTCTTCTCTCTTGTCTTCTCCGTGGCAATGTTGTCAGACTGCTTTGTCTTCATTGACCATTTTTGGTCCAACCACACACTTGACCTCGTTTGCCTAACCCTCTTTGCACAATGCATCAACCCCTCGCCCGTGTCCAAAACTTCTCCAAACCCGAACCGGACTATCGTTACCGTTGGGTCCAGATCATCCCCAAACATCTACAAATCATCTCCGTTTTCTTAATTGGACTTCCTAACCTATATTTTCTCAGCCGCCCGATTACGACCGTAGGGACGTGATAGCCCCAACCCTAATCTTATTGCAATATAAATAGTGGACAACCCTAGAAACTATGGATCATGTCCCATCCATCCATCCAATCACTCCACCGCTGCTGTTCCACCAAATCCCCTCGGGATCCCCCGCTCCTCGTTTTCCTCCACCCACCAACCAGGAGCTCGAACTCCTTCTCCCACGCCCACGAGCGCCGAGGCCTCTGCTTCTCCTCGCACCCGCATCAGCAGCCCCACGCGCCTGTGGATCCCCTTGGCCTCGCCTAAGCTCGCCGGGGAGCAGAGCACGACGACGCCCGATTCCCCGTGCCCCTCTCGATCCAGGAGCCCGCGCTCCCCTGCCTGAGGCCGCCGTCTTCGACCATCCTTGTCAGAGACCAGCGCCCCACTGCCTTATCCTTCCAGTTCGATCCGGAGAGGAGCTCCTCCATGCCCCACCCCGCGCCTTGGACCAACGCCACTACCGGATCCCTACCCTGTGCCCGACGCTGTCCTACGCCATCGTCGTTGACCACCAGATGAGCATCCCGCCCATCTCTTCTCTTCTCCCTCCTTCCATTCATCTCCCTCTCCCTCACATCTCTCTCTCTCTCTTCTCCCTCGAAGCTGCAGCGCCGCCATCGAATCGCCATGGTCTCGAACTCTGCTGCCTCTTCGAACGAGCGCCGCCCTGCTGACCACGTGCTTGCAAAGTTCCGCTGCCGGAGCCTCCTGCATCGCAACCTGTGCACCTCCTGCCTCCTTTGCATCGCGCCGGTGCGCCTGGCCTCTTAATCACGTTGCTCCCATGCTACTGCGTGCGAGGACGAATGACTAGTGTCAAGCCCCGCAGCGCCTGTTGACCGCGTCGTTGCCTCCAGATCCGGCCTAGCTCGCGTCCAGCACGCCAAGGCCCAGCGCCTCTACAACCTCCAGCCGGGCCAAGGCCCGATGTGAGCAGCCCCCTCCAGATTCCGTATTCCTATTGGGCCAGCCAGATCCAGCCCAGTGCATGTTTTTTCCTGCCTACGAATTTGTATAATTTTCTAGAGACACCAAATTTGCAGAAAACCCCCTAAGCTTCATGCATTTAATAACTCACAAACTGTGAATCTTATGTAAAACCGTTAAATATGTAAAATGCTTAGATTTCATCTACTTTCACAATATACTATTTTCATCCATGTTTAAATTGCTTAAAATGTTGTTTGTTTAATTTTGCTCCAAATGACATGCTAAAATAATTTATTTCATAACTAATTAACCGTAGCTCCGAATTAACATGGTGCACTCATTTAAACTTGCATAGAAAAATGCCTCGTTTAACATGGTGCACTCATATTGCATGTTTAAAAACTCTAAAATATGGTTTAGGGCAGAACAGTACCAAATTCATAATATGCATACGAGGATTTTTCCGGAATTGTTGTTTGTTGTTCTGGCCTCATTTAAACTTGCCTAGATAGTTAGTTTACTTATGCTTCAACCTTTGCCATGATTAATAACATTTAATATTGTTGGGTACATAACCGAGAGAGAACTAAATAAGTCATGTGGTGTTTCATCAATACGCAACTCGTTGCATATTGAGGTCCACTTAATTTGTAGTATTGTTTGTTGCACTTTGCCATGCCATGCCTCTTTAAACCGGACATGCATCATACTTGGTTGTGCATCATGCCATGTTTATGTGATGGTTGTTTACCATGTTATTTTCTTCTTTTCGGTGTTGCTTCTTCGTGTTAGTTCCAGTAATGTTGCGTTGGAGGGGATCCGTTCGACTACGTCCGTTTGTCTTCTTCATGGACTCATTCTTCTTCCTTGCGGGATTTCAGGCAAGATGACCATACCCTCGAAATCAGTTCTATATTTGCTTGCTAGTTGTTCTCTCTATCGCTATGTCGCGCTACCTACCACTTGTTTATCATGCCTCCCATATTGCCATGTCAAGCCTCTAACCCACCTTCCTAGCAAACTGTTGTTTGGCTATGTTAGCGCTTTTGCTCAGCCCCGCTTATAGAGTTGCTAGTTGCAGGTGAAGTTGAAGTTTGTTCCATGTTGAAACATGGATATATTGGGATATCACAATATCTCTTATTTAATTAATGCATCTATATACTTAGTAAAGGGTGGAAGGCTCGGCCTTTTGCCTGGTGTTTTGTTCCACTCTTGGCGCCCTAGTTTCCGTCATATCAGTGTTATGTTCCTTGATTTTGCATTCCTTATGCAGTTGGGTGTTATGGGAACCCCTTGATAGTTCGCTTTGAATAAAACTCCTCCAGCAAGGACCAACCTTGGTTTTACATTTTCCTACCTAAGCAGACTCAAGGGTCATCTTTATTTTTACGCCCCCCTGGGCCAGTGCTCCTCTGAGTGTTGGTCCAAACTAGAGCCCTTTGCATCGCCACCTTTGGGAAACTTGATGGCTGGCTTTAGTTGTACGGATTTCTCATCCGATGTGCCCTGGGAGCAAGATATGTGCAGCTCCTATCGGGATTTGTCGGCACATACGGGCGGCTTTGCTGGTCTTGTTTTACCATTGTCGAAATGTCTTGTAACCGGGATTCGGAGACTGATCGGGTCTTTCCAGGAGAAGGAATATCCTTCGTTGACCGTGAGAGCTTGTGATGGGCTAAGTTGGGACACCCCTGCAAGGTATAAACTTTCGAGAGCCGTGCCCGCGGTTATGTGGCAGATGGGAATTTGTTAATATCCGGTTGTAGACAACTTGACACTTGACTTAGTTAAAATGAATCAACCGCGTGTGTAGCCATGATGGTCTCTTTTCGGCGGAGTCCGGGAAGTGAACACGGTTTTGGGTTATGTTTGAATGTAAGAAGTTTCAGGATCACTTCTTGATCACTTCTAGCTTCACGACCATTGCGTTTCTTCTCTTCTCGCTCTTATTTGCGTATGTTAGCCACCATATATGCTTAGTGCTTGCTGCAGCTCCACCTCACTACCTTCTCCTACCCATAAGCTTAAATAGTCTTGATCTCGTGGGTGTGAGATTGCTGAGTCCTCATGACTCACAGATACTTCCAAACAGTTGCAGGTGTCAATGATACCAGTGCAGGTGACGCCACCGAGCTCAAGTGACAGCTCAATGAAGATCTTGGTCATTGTTATGTGTCTTTTCCGGATGATCAGTAGTGGAGCCCAGTTGGGACGATCGGGGATCTAGCATTTGGGGTTGTCTTCCTTTATTTTGGTTCCTTAGTAGGACCTTGATTGTACTCTGGATGATGTATGTTTAACTTGTTATTTGTGTGAAGTGGCGATTGTAAGCCAACTCTTTATCCCTCTCTTATTCGGTACATGGGGTTGTGTGAAGATTACCCCTCTTGCAAAAAAACCACCATTCGGTTATGCCGCTAAGTCGTGCCTCGACACATGGGAGATATAGTCGCATCGTGGGCGTTGGATACCGGATGCTTCCGATAAACACATAGGAATGACTAACCACTCATACAAACCAAACTTTGTTTCGAAAGCGGTTTCCATTCATCACCGTCTTGTATGCGGATTTGATAGTAACCACTTTTGAGATCGACTTTTGAGAAAATAGTGGCACCGCTAAGTCCATCCAGCATATCATCAAGGCGTGGAATGGGATACCTATAGCGAACGGTGATAGCATTGATAGGTCTACAATCGAAACACATGTGAAAGCTACCGTCTCTTTTGGGCATAAGAATGACCGGTACGGCACATGGACTCAAACTTTCACGCACATGTCCATGGTCTATGAGATGTTTTACTTACCTTTGTATTTCTTTGGTTTCTTCGGGGTTGACGCGATATGGAGCTTTGTTCGGAAGTGGTGCTCCGGGGATGAGGTCGATGTGGTGCTCGATGCCTCGTAGTGGAGGTAGACCCGGAGGTAGCTCATTGGGGAAAACATCTTGGAATTCCTGCAATAGCGAAGATAACACCAAAGGTAGATCATGAGAGGTTTTAGCTTTTGGTGCGTCGTCTTTGCACAATAGGACGTAGTGCATGACACTTGATGGTTTCTCGTACACTTCTCTCATCTCGCGTTTGATGGCAAAGAGGACTAAGTTCTTGTCATTCATCATGGAGACACTCAATTTGGGCTTGTGGCGCTCACTCTCTTTTTGATGGTTCTCTCTTTCACTATTCTCTCCATGATGGGTGGCTTGCTTGTCAGTGATCACTTGGCTTAGAGACATAGGATGTAGAACATACTCCTTCCCTTTCATTTTGAAGCCATAATGGTTTGTACGCACGTTGTGGATGACGCCTCGGTCATATTGCCATGGCCGTCCAAGAAGGATGTGGAAAACGGCCATCAGAAGGACATCACACTTTGAAGTGTCTTCGTAAGCTCCGATTTTGAAGGACACTTGTACTCTATGCTCGACTTGGATAGTGTCGGAGTCGCTTAGCCATTGAACCTTATAGGGGTGTGGGTGTTTCGTCTTGGGAAATTGGAGCTTGGAGCATAGTTCTTCACTTTCTATGTTATGGCAACTCCCTCCATCGATGATGACCTTGTCGGACCTTCCATTGATGCCGACCTTGGTGTGGAAGATATGGCATCATTGGTCCTCATCTTGTTGATGTTGAAGGGTCAAGACCTTGGCGACAACAAGAGCGGGACTTGAATGTTCGTCACAAAAGACTTGATCCTCTTGATCTTCGTGCACTTGTTGGTACACTCAAAGGAGTCGTATGTACCATCGTCGTTGAGGATCATGGTGCGCTTGTTGGTACACTCAAAGGACTTGTGGCCCTGACCGCCGCATGTGAAGCATTTGAAGGAACTTGTCTTGATGGTCTCATTGGTTGGGGTAGAGGATGATGAAGCTCTAGGCTTGAAGTTGCTTGTAGTATAAGGATTACTTGAGGTTGTCGAAGCTTTCTTGTAACTTGACTTGTCGGTGTTGCTTGTAGAAGGCTTGGTTGATGTAGAAGGTGTTGTACTCGTTGAAGCTTCGGTGTTGGAGAAACAATAGGACTTGGATGAGAACTTTGCATACTTGAAGTCATCTTGCACTTGGCGTTCCGCTTTGGTAGCTTGATGCACTAGCCCGATGAGGTTTTAGTATGGTTGGAAGTCGGCGATCTTCTTGATAGGATGATTGAGTCCATTCAAGAAACATGCCATAGTTTTCTCATCATCTTCCGTGACATTGGATCTTATCATGGCAATCTCCATTTCCTTGTAGTACTCTTCAATGCTCCTGGTTCCTTGCTTGAGGAGTTGGAGTTTCTTGAAAAGGTCGCGGTGGTAGTAGGTAGGCACAAAACGTGCTCTCATGACATCCTTCATTTGCGCCCAAGTGGTGATGGGTGGTTCACCTCTTGCCTCACGGTGCTCAGTGACTTGTTCCAACCAAATGAGGACATAGTCTTGGAACTCAAGGGATGCCATCATGATCTTATTCTCTTCTTCATATTTGTGCAAACGGATGATTTCATCAACTTTCAATGCCCATGAGAGGTACTCTTCGGGATCATTGCTTCCGGAAAACTTGGGCATGGTGAACTTTAGCTTGTCGTATTATTTCTCTTCATTGTGTTGGGGTCGGGGATGATGACGCCCATGTTGTTGAGGATTTTGCAAACTCGTGTTGCTCTTGGCGAGGAGGGTTGTCGACCTCATGTTGCTCTTGTTGTGGGGGATTTCCATTGTCTTCATGCCCTTGGTGTAATTGGGGTTCTTGTGGAGCTTGTGGAGGGGCTTGTCGAGCTCGAGGACGAACTTGAGGAACTTGATGATGCGCACATGATTGGTAAGCCCTGTCTTGAAGTTCATCGTGAAGTGCTTCTTCTTGTTCACGCCGGTGGAGGTTGCGTGTGGCGACGGCGTGACTTGAATCTCAAAGGGCATGTTGCTCCTCAATTGCTTGAGCTTCACATAGTTGTTGTTCTTAGCGTTGTGTCTCGGCATCTTGTGCATCTTGGTGTAGGCGTGCTCGCTCTTCCTCTTCTCGTTGGCGTTGTCATTGCCGTTCTTGTGCTTGCTCGAGAGTAGCTTGGTTTTGACGATGTTGATGTTCTTGTGCACGAGCTTGCTGTTGAGAGGCGATGTCATGTAGAGGGTTGCGGTTTGCGTGACGATCTTGACGCGCGGCACGACGAAGAGTGTTCGATGTCGGTGTAGTTGAGCCGGAGATGGTGTAGTTGGAGTGTTGACTTGAGAGGCTCTGTCTTGATGAGGACGAAGTGGAAGAAGAGCGGTTGAGCAACAAAGCCCGAATCTCATCCATTCTTGCGTCATTCTCTTGCTTGTGATCGTCGAGCTTGTGGTCGAAGTAGTCTCTTGTACGTTGCTTGGGTAGTCACAAGTTGGTGGTGAGATGGTCGATGCGGTCGCTCATTGCTTGTTGCTCTTGACGCAAAGCACGTTGTGCACCAAAGAGGTGGCTCTTTGTGACAAAGGAAGTCATGTCGTCGTCTTGCTCGAGGAAGAGTGGGTTGGTAGAAGTACTTGGCCTATCCATCATTCCAAGGAAAATATGTGAGTGGGAGAAAGAGAAGAACGTATACCAAATGTACCTTGACCGAAGTTGAAGGTGGATAAATGATCACTCCAATGTGGAATAAGGAAATAGCACAATTGGTACCAATTCTTGTCGGTTCTCACACCTACACAAATAAGAGCTTATGGTGGAGCTTGGTTATGATGGTGGCATAAATTTTGATGTGAAAGTAAGCAAGACTCAATAATGTTGAACATGATTCGCAAATTCGCAAATGCAACAAGTAGACCAATAGAAATATGTGGCACACGGAAACACAACACAAGGAAAGATAAATGGTTCGTGCAACCAAGGAATGAGACAAAATGTGGAATCTATGAAAATGCTCTGGTTGCCCAACACTAGAGGGACGCTAGCACGATTGCACAATAGGAGGATATGAAGACTTGTGCACAACCTACTAAGCAAAAATGCAATGACTTCTATCCCAAGTATGCTATATGTGTAGTGTTCCGGTGGTATGATCCAAAATGATCGGATATGACAATATTAATGTTGTATGATGCTATGGTTCTTGCTTATAAGCTCTTTGCTTATCTTTCCTCTTTTTGCTTAAAAGCTTGTTTGGCTCCTTTTCTTTTTGAGCTCTTTTCTCATGCAATGCTTCACGAACGAAGATATCAATTGTGTATGCGATGACAACTTTGTGACACAAAAGATGATACCAAGATATGCACCAATTATATGGTATGTATGCTATGGGAAGTATGATCAGTAATGTGCACAAGTCACGTTGCAGGCAATACTCAAAGGCTAGTCTCTATGGGTAAGCGACACAAAAAAAGTAAGGCTACGATGGTTATCTGATGCGGAGCATCTCACATTCATCCCCATGTACACTCCGACTACTCTCCAAGTCCCAAGGATACATAGGATGAGACCTCGAACATACGCCATCGGACGCAAGGTGAACTCGCTCCTCTTCGAACCATCACTTTCCATACGTGAGACATGGCTACTACCTCAAACATGTGTGCTATGCATCACCAGGAACCAAGAGGAAGCACATGAACAAGAAGGCTAGTACACCAAGCACGAGGAACGAGAAGAAGAGCTGCAGAAGAAGCTCCAGCCACCGGACGACCGGTCGGGACCGGACGTCCGACGCCTGAAGACCCACCGGACGACCGGTGAACCCGCACCTGAGCCAAAATGAGCGAACGTCCGACACACTCCAGCATCCGGACGTCCGATCGTCCCCGGAAATCTGGCGCCACCTCATCCGAGCCGAAACGCCGGACGTCCGACAAGTACTGGACGACCGGACGTAGAACCCTAATCGGCCGATCTTTCACGAAAGGAGCGGCTCCCGTGATGAAGACGAAGAACACGAGGACGGAAACGAGGGAAATCACAAGGGGAAACACAAGAGGAACACTCAAACTAACAAGAATAAGTCACACAAGTGCTAGATCCTCGAATACAAAGGGGAAGATACACGATCCAAAGCCAACAACGAACGATACACGGTAACCGGTCTTCTCAATGAGGAGGTCTTGAGTTCTTCCCTAAAAGGGGTCTTGAATCCTCTTGGGGGATCTTCTCCGGTGGAGGCTCGAATCTCCGAGGAGAAGGTAACCAAGTGGATGAGCAAAGCTCTCACACGAAATATGAGCTAATCCTTTGCTAACCCTAACTAGGAGGTGGAGAAGGTCCATTTATAGTCTTAGTGCAAATGGGGGCGAAGTGAAGGGGTACATGGGCCTCGGGCCCGATCACTGTGCACAGACAAGCGCCGGTCGTCCGACAGGTACCGGACGTCCGGTGGCTCATGAGGGTCCGATCGTCCGGTACTTGTCGGACGACCGGCATTTCGGCTCGGATAAGGTGGCGCCGGATTTCTGGGGATGGTCGGACGTCCGGACGCTAGAGTGTGTCGGACATCCGGGACTTGTCAGACGTCCGCTCATTTTTGCTAGGGTGCAGCGTCGCCGGTCATCCGGTGGGTCTTCAGGCGTCGGACGTCCAGTCCCGACCGGTCGTCTGGTGGCTGGAGCTTCTTCCACATCTCTTCTTCTCGTTCCTCTCTCTTGGTGTCCTCGCCTTCTTGTTCATGGGCTTCCTCTTGGTTCCTGGTCATGCATAGCACATATGTTTGAGGTAGTAGCCATGTCTCACGTATGGAAAGTGATGGTTTGAAGAGGAGCGAGTTCACCTTGCGTCCGATCGCGTATGTTCGAGGTCTCATCCTATGTATACTTGGGGCTTGGAGAGTAGTCGGAGTGTACATGGGGATGAACGTGGGATGCTTCGCATCATCTCCCCCCCTGGGAAAGATCCGACCTCGGATCATGATCCTCATCACCAGGGAAACGGTTGTTGTGGATGAACTTGTAGTTGGACGGAATTGAAATCATGGCGCAATGCAAGTACTCCAAGGTGTCGCCGGAGTGGTATACATGAAAAAAGAGCAAACACAAACGACACTCGGAAATACAATGGTTAGAGCACACAAATTGCCCATCATGTCAGAATGAGTCCGTGCAACAAGATGATCATGACATGGTGCATGAAGCTTATCCAAAAGAGATGGAATGGTATGCAAAGCATTCATGGGAGCAAAAACATTCATTGCGCACACTAATGTGTTGTGAATATGATCAATGCAACCATGGTGCAAAATGATGTCACAGAGAGACGGTTTATCAATAGCATGAATATGGTAATGGATGCTCAATATGAGTATGTGATCATGCAATTGATGATGGGCAATATGATCATGATGTATGAATATGCCATCAAGAAAGATCACAACATATTTGCTAAGGAAATGCACAAGCTCATATATCATGGATGACATGGGAATACAAGATGCAACAAGGCAATCATAATGTGAGTCAATCCATGCATAAGATGCATATTTGTCGTGTGTATGATATGTCCATCGAGCATGACATGTGTGAGCATAATCAACAAATATGGAGGTGTTGGTGTACCAATGCTCGACATCGTGGCATGAGTGGAGGTTCGAAGGTGCATCCACTAAGTCCGAGCGCTCCTCAATGTGAAGGTCCATAGAGCCAATCTTCAATGTCGCTCCTCCGTTCGCGAGATGTACCATGTAGACAACAAGAAGGAAACAACAATGAAAGAATGACCCATCCAATATGCATATGTGAGGATGGCTCAAAGGCAGGGAGGTCACCTTTAGGAGATTCTCTCAAATGTTGTTGTTGCACATCGTGTATGCCTTCGCATGACCAAGTTGTCGCATAACAACACCGCCTTGTGAATCCTCCAAAATGAAAGAACGTGACAAACACTTGGAAAAATAAATGAGGTTAGCAGAAGTGCAAAACCTATCATTCGTGTGGTAAGATACCAAACGTGTGTATGCATCATGCTCATCATAAGAAAGGACAAGGGAGCATTTCATAGTATGGAGGCATATGATGCGAGAAAAACCAAATACAATAGGCGCAATCAAGCAAGCATGCATCACAAGTAAAGTGTCCAAGTCTCCAAGATCAATAATCATAGATGTATCAATTGGAGGCAAGCGACAATGAACAAAATATATCATGTGAGAGGCATGAAGATATATGTCATCAACCCAAGAAAGCAAGTAATAATGGAACATGGGTGATGCGACAAAGCAAGCAATCATAGCAATTAAGTGGTGTCAGCTAGTAGTGCGAAGATGCAACATACTAGAGGGAATCATAGAAAGCATGCCAAGGGGGCAAATAGTGTGCATGAATAATTCACATGACATAGCACAAGCATGAAAGGAGGATATGAGCAAAATAGCATGAGGCACATGATAAACAAGGCAATAGCAACAAGGATCTCCACCAAGCATGCAAATACACATAGGAGTAGAATAATAGTGAATCATGGGTAGATGCAAGTAAGGGTCACAATTGCATGGCAAAGAAGCAAGCATACCATGCAGAGTGAACACGGTAAAATGAGCATGAAGCGACAAGCGGTATGTAGCCCATAGCCGTGTGAGAGCCAAGTGAGGGAGATGCGCATAGTCAATGCGCGAAGAGAGCGGTGGGAAAGATAGTTCACGGGATCCCAAGTCATCTTTGCTCTCAAGAGCTCGTTTCGTCAACTCTTGGGATTGAGAGGTTGACGAGTATACGTGAGTACCTACACAAAACAAAGACAAAGGGAAAATTGTGTGTGCATGATAGATGTACACATCATCCATCATGATGTGCACGTGCAAGTGTTGGTTAGCACAAAATAGCCAATGCTCAAATAAAGGAGATGCGTGATATAGAAACATGTCATCCATCATGATAGGTTTGTTGTTATGTATAGCATAATGGAGACTCAAATTGTGTAATGCATCACAAGAAATTTGTAGAGAATTGTTATTCATGGAATGCATACGGTGCAAGCAATTATGAGAATCATGCAAAATATGGAATGCATCAAAATCTCTGAATATGTATGAGGAAACTATGGGGGTCTCCTCATGAGAATTAATGGAAACATCACATGGAGAATATTGGCAACATCCAAAACAAAGCATATTTCGTTCTATGTGATCATGGCATGGCATAGTAGATGAATTAAGCAAATCATGTAAAGGAAGTATAGCAATATCATCACAAGAAAAACAAAAGCCAATGACCATCATCTCGTCATCTATGCCATAAGTGCAAATGGGATTTATTGTAATGGGGCATTGACGGTGTTCCGGACTAGGGGGTACTCACCACATCGTCTCCCGGTCAATTAGATTGGGTCGAGGACCCCCATGGCCGTATACTCATGGGCCAGTTCGGACAGCTGCCGCATACAAGGAAGATTCCACAAGACTTGGTGGTCAAGACAAGGACTCCTCCCCCACCAGCGTATTCGGCTAGGACTCTTGTTATCCTAGGCCTCTGGTGCATAACAATCGTAATCATAGGCTAGCTTCTAGGGTTTAGCCTCTACGATCTCGTTGTAGCTCAACTCTTGTAATACTCATATCATCAAGATCAATCAAGCAGGAAGTAGGGTATTACCTCCATAAAGAGGGCCCGAACCTGGGTAAACATCGTGTCCCGTGTCTCCTGTTACCATCGACCTTAGACGCACAGTTCGGGACCCCCTACCCGAGAACCGACGGTTTTCACACCGACATTGGTGCTTTCATTGAGAGTTCCGCTGTGTGATCGGCAAAATGATCAATGGCTCGCCCGCTGGTCAACTGCGACGCCGACATCTTCGTCGCCGGCTCGACTGGTCACCTTGGCTCGACCTAGGACCGTGCTCCATCTCTGATCGTCATGTTCGGACGGGGTCTTCTTCAACATCAACTCCGATCTCTATCATGATCATAGAGGAATCATCCATGGAGCTCGAGGGCTCAACGTCAACATTGCCCTCGGGTGGTCGTGCTGTTTTTATGGACAATGAACTTGTATCCGCCGTCACCGCTTCCTCGAGCGTCGATTTGACGATTGCTTCAGTGAAATAGTGCGGAATTACGTCTGCATGAGCCATGCAAAATTTCTTCGAGTTCCGATGGAGGAATCTCCGACAATCTATGATATACCGGAGCCGTGTCAAATCTGGATGGGAATCTGGACGAGTTTAGGGAGTGGTCTCCAGAGCCCAGCTCGGAGGTCCTTTGGAAGATCCAACCGTTCATCTACTGCGGAATTCCCATATCTACCACTCCTCCAAATTTCTGCTCGATCCGACGGTTCAAACTCTGGGAACCTTCCGATGAGTGGACCAATTTTTGGATCTATTTTCTGCGCGAATACGGATCCGACCCGAATTCATGTTTCTTTATGAACGTGATATTGGACAACCTTTTTAGAGGAGTTCTCTTCTAGGGTATTGTGCGTCGTTTTTAAACACGTTCCCGTAAAATTTTAAGCCTCCCCTGAGGTCTATTAGAATATATTGTTGGGATTATGCAATTGCTAATCAGATCTTATCTAATACACATGAACACTATTTGATTTGATGCGGAAATTAGTGGACAGTAGTGTGTTTATACCTCCGTTTGGAGAGGCCATCACGGTGGAGGAGGTAGAGTCGGATGACGAACTGAAGCAGCGTAGTAGATCACTCCGGCACCTAGCCGGAGTAAGGACAAGCATTCACGTCAACGTCTAGCGCACTCCCGATTGGATTTGGAGTGAATTTTGGAGGACGTTGTTATCCTAAACTATACGACGATCAATCAGGTGCAGGGATGCCCTCTTTTATATATAGCGCTGTATATGATGTGGAACCTAACCATAATATTAATTAGCCCCCCAATCACAGGCGCAAATTGCTAATTACCGTTAATTAGTGTTAATCCTGTAATTAACTATTGGGCCCACTTTAACTTATGGTAATTAACATATTAACCATTTAATCACTTAGTTTTCTTACATTCTCCCACTTGATTGAATGGTTAATGTCATTAGTCCATACTTCAACAAAGGCATCACACCAAGATAATGTATTCGCAGCAATAGTATAATCATTACTGGAACCCCAAAATCTATAGCGTAAGACTTCATTTCAGAATGGATAATTAGTTATGGTTGGGAGTCTATATGGGCATGCATTCATACTCCCTACTATGGTCCTAATAGTTTGTTTCTTTATTAATCATTATGTGCACTTAGTAAGCGAAACAAACTTCCTTATTCCAAGTTCAAATATTGAGATCTCATCATTTAGTTACCCCAATAGTTATAGGCTTTCCATTAGACCCATGCTAGCAATATGTTCTCGAAAGAGATTTGGTGGAAAGCCTTTAGTCAGGGGATCATCAATCATCAACTTAGTACTTATATGCTGAATTTTAATTGTTTGATCTTGGACTCTATCTTTCACAACAAGGTACTTAAGGTCAATATGTTTGGCAGCACCACTTGACTTGTTGTTACTCGAAAGGAAAACTGCAGCTTGATTATCGCAGAATAATGTTAGTGGTTTATTTATGTTGTCTACCACTCTAAGTCCGGGGATGAAGTACTTAAGCCATACGGCTTGCCCGGTAGCCTCAAAACATGCCACAAACTCTGATTGCATCGTTGAAGATGCACTAAGTGTTTGTTTGCATCTTTTCCATGAAATTGCTCCCGCTGCAAGTGTGAAGATAAAGCTTGATGTGGATCTCTTAGTATCCTTACACCTTGCAAAATCAGCGTCTGAGTAACCCATAATTTCTAGGTTGTCAGTCTTTCTATATGTAAGCATATGATTTTTAGTCCCTTGCAGATAGCGCATTACTTTCTTGACAGCTTTCCAGTGATCTAAGCTTGGATTAGACTGATATCTGCTAAGCATTCCAGTTACATACGCTAAGTAAGGACGCGTACATACTTGAGCATACATAATGCTCCCAACAGCCGAGGCATAAGAATTGTCTTCATTTGATCAATCAATAATTGATTCTTGGGACACTGAAATAGACCAAACTTATCACCTTTAACAATAGGTGCTGGAGTGGAAGAACAGTTATGCATGTTGTATCTTTTAAGGACTTTATCAATATATGCCCTCTGGGACAGTCCAAATGTCCGTTTAGACCTATCTCGGTGGATTTCTTTGCCTAAAACATAAGAGGCATCCCCAAGATCTTTCATGTCAAAATTAGATGAAAGAAATCTTTTGGTCTCATATACCATTTCTAAATCACTGCTGGCTAGCAAGATATCATCGACATAAAGTACTAATATGATAAACTTGCTCCCACTTGTCTTAATGTATATGCAATTATCCACTTCATTTTCCATAAAATTAAATTTCCTTATGACCTCATCAAATTTAAGGTACCACTGTCTAGACGCTTGTCTTAGCCCATAGATAGATTTCTTAAGTCGACATCCCATATGTTCCTTGCCTTCTACGACAAAACCTTCCGGTTGAGCCATATATACATTCTCATGCAAGTCACCATTAAGGAATGCGTTTTTAACATCCATCTGATGTAGCTCTAAATCATAGTGAGCAACAAGAGCCATAACAATTCTTAGCGAATCCTTCTTCGAGACAGGAGAAAATGTGTTAACATAGTCTATGCCCTCTCTTTGTGTATAAACTTTAGCGACAAGTCTTGCTTTTAATCGTTTGACATTTCCTTTAGAGTCATGCTTAGTTTTGTAGACCACTTACAGCCCACCTTTTTGACTCCCTCAGGAATTTCTACTAAATCCCAAACATCATTAATACTCATTGACATAATTTCATCATTCATGGCCTCTAGCCACTTAGATGAGTGTCCGCTTGTCATGGCTTCCTCAAAGGAGATGGGATCATTTGCCTTACTAATGTCATTTCCATCTTCAGTCATGTAAACATCATATTTATCTGTATTAATGGCAGCTCTTCTATCCCATTGTGATCTACGTAAAGGTTCATTAGATATCACAGAAGACTGAGTGATGTGAGGCTCATTATTAGGCACTGCACCAATAAACCCAGAATCATTAACTGGAGGTGTTGCGCTTGAAGACGGAGGAAAAATAGACTCTGGGATCATCGGTAATGGTATGTCAGTCCGATTTTCGTCAAGTGTGATTTTTCTTGTCTCGGAGCTCCCACTAACATTAACATTCTCTAAAAATTTAGCATGCCTCGTTTCGACAAATTTAGTGGTACGTCTTGGACAATAGAAACGGAAACCTTTGGATGTTGCTGGATATCCAATAAAATGGCAACTGACGGTTTTAGGATCTAATTTTCCAATGTGTGGATTAAAAATCTTAGCTTCAGATGGACAAACCCACACATGCAAATAATTTAATCTAGATTTCTTCCTAGTCCACAATTCATAAGGTGTCTTGGGTACTGATTTACTAGGAACCCGATTAAGTATATGCACGGCTGTCTTTAATGCTTCCATCCACAAATTAACTGGTAAACTGAAATTGGAAACCATGCTCCGTACCATATTCATCAGCAGAAGTAATAGGAAATGGGCCACAAATGGCAGTGTCAATTAATTACAAAACCCCACTACTACGAATTGCTCCTTTCTTAATTTGTTTTACGAATTTCCCCTTAATACAATCGATGCAGTGATCTAAATCAGAGAAGTGTAAGGGGTGAAGTATCTCTTCTTTAATGAGACGCTCCATTCTCCCCTTCGACATATGGCCTAAATGACAGTGCCATAATTTCGACGAAGTCTCATGCTTATTTATTACATCACAAACATTCAAAGATTCAGAGGAGTCATTCAAAATGAGTCTATAGAGTTTGTCATGGCGAACGTGACCAATTTCATCATGACCAAACTTAATAACACATCGTTTGTTCCCAAAATAAGTCTCAAAACCATCATCATCTAATAGAGAAACAGAAATAAGGTTCCTCCTCATGGTAGGAACATAAATAGCATTATTAAGAAGGAGGGTGAAGCCATCTTTTAGCACTAACGGGAGAGTCCCAACAGCTCCAACATTAGCCTCCTGTCCATTTGCAACTCTAAGAGTTCGATCCCCCCTTTGAAGCGTCCTCACGGTAAGGAATCCGTGCAATGAGTTAGAAATGTGCACGGTGGCACCTGAGTCATCCCACCAAGTATTAGCGGAAAAATCAATGCTTACATATAGAAAGACTGACAACCTAGAAATTATGGGTGCGGTAGCATTTTTTCCAGTACTACGAGAACTAGTACTACTACGTGCAGATATGTAATTAACTCTCTGTATGTAGTACACATATAAGTCTGCTGATTATTTATACACAGTTATTTCTTTGTATGATCAGTAGATCTTTTAGCATAATTGTGTTAAATTAAAATAGAACTAGCATGAAATTTTGGTTTAACACTGCAATATTATTTGGGACAATTGCCATAATTAATTTTAGTAATGCATGATCACATACTGACCAACATTGTTTGTGATCATGAATATTGCGGTTAATTTCCCGATGATGTTATTATATGATTAGGTCCTCTTTCGTTATTGCCCAACGGTATTGCGAATTAGGATTTTATTAAATTTGTCATGTTGTTAATCAGACCAACGTAGGATTGATATCATGCAATATTTTTTAATATGGATATTTTCATAATTCATAATTTTAATATCCATGCTATTTATGTTTTATTCAGCTTTGCACCCATCACTTATTTCTAGGCTCTTGAACTCAATTGAGCACCTCAATGGGACTAACTTTCCTACATGGAAGGAGCAGATTTCCATTAACCTTGGGGTCATGGATCTTGACTATGCACTTAGGGAGAAGGCTCCAGTTCCCTTGTCCTCTGATGATGAAAACCTTGCTGAGAGAACTAAGGTTTATGAGGCTAACAACGAGAAGTGGGAGCTCTCCAATCGATTGTCCCTCATGATCATGAAAAGCACAATTACTCTTGGGATTAGGGGAGCTATCCCCGATTCTGAATGTGCTAAGACTTATCTCGCATCGGTGGAGGATCAGTTTAAAGGCTCCACAAAAGTCTATGCCAGTACACTGATCATGAAAATGCTCACCACTAAATATAATGGTGCAAGCGGTGTGAGAGAACATATCATGACTATGAACGATATGGCCACAAAATTAAAGGGCATGGACATGGAGATTTCTGAGGGCTTATTGGTTCATTTCATTATGACCTCCCTTCCTGTGGAGTTTGGTCCATTCAAGATCAACTATAACACACAGAAGGAGAAGTGGACCATGGGTGAGCTCATGGCTATGTGCGTTCAAGAAGAGGAGCGACTTAAGGTTGGGAGAATTCATGCGCGGCCCAGTAACTCGCATAGCCAAAATAATATCATAGCCAGCCGCAGCTAGTCAGTTACCAGACTCATGTGCTAGTCAAATCCCTAAGCGAGCTTCCTACTGCGCCGCCGCCGCTCACAAGAAACCACATCGGATAAGCGGTAGTTGCGGTGGCGAGTTAGTCGTTCACTGATGCACGCACTAATGCGAAGCGGTCGGCGCTAAGACGTCGAGCGCGGCGGCGGCGGAGCACCACCGTGAGGCGCGCAGCAGCGGCAGCACGGCCTGAGGCACACGGCGGCGCGACAGCGGCAGTACAGCCTGAGGCGCATGGCAGAGCGGCGCGAGCACAGCCGGATGTGCTCGGCTACAGTAGCATCACCCTTAGACGGACGGTGGCTGTGGCACCGCCATGATGTGCGCGGCTGAGGCCTCATTACGTGATTTTTTAGGAAAGTACTATTAATCTACTGTCAATTTTCTGAAATATTCATGTGATTAGATCCAACTTGGCTCTGATACCAAATGTTAGAATATATTGCTGGGATTATGAAATTGCTAATCGGATCTTATCTAATACACATGAACACTATTTGATTTGATGCGGAAATTAGTGGATAGTAGTGTGTTTATACCTCCGTTTGGAGAGGCCATCACGGTGGAGGAGGTAGAGTCAGATGACGAACTGCAGCAGCGTAGTAGATCACTCCGGCACCTCGCTGAAGTAAGGGCAAGCATTCACGTCAACGTCCAGCGAACTCCCGATTGGATTTGGAGTAAATTTTGGAGGGTGTTGTTATCCTAAACGATATGATGATCAATCAGGTGCAGGGATGCCCTCCTTTATATATAGCGTAGTATATGACGTGGGACCTAACCATAATCTTAATTAGCCCCCCAATCACAGGCGCAAATTGCTCATTACCGTTAATTAGTGTTAATCTCGTAATTAACTATTGGGCCCACTTTAACTTATGGTAATTAACATATTAACCATTTAATCACTTAGTTTTCTAACAAGGTCATCTTCATCATCATGCTGGTGTCAAACCAGTGCGGCAATATTGCTGCAAGGCTGCCGACCTGCGCTAGACACGTCGTCACTTTGTTGAGCCGAGCTCAACTTCTTCGGATCATCATCTCGGCAAGCCGAACAAGAGTTCGTCATCGCGAAGGATAAATCATCACCAACATCGCCGCCCCACGGATTACACGGAGCGGGCACACCGGCATCGTCGCATGGTCACTTCATCAAGCCGGCATGGACCATGTTACGACCTGCATCGGCAGGGCCGCACTGTTGCTTCTTCAAGCCGGTGTCCATCACGCCGACCTACTTCGACTCACCGGCTGACATCGAGGCTTCGACATCTCGGCTGGACCGGGGGCTTCGCCATCTCTTCATCAACCTACTCCGGAGACTTCGGCGTCACTAGCCGACCAACTCCGTCACGATTAGCTGGACCGAGGGCTTTGCCTCGGCGAGCCAACCTTTGCCAGCATCACTATGCCATCGCTTTATCGCCCATCAAGAAATGAGTGTGCGGAGCGAGTCCCAATTTTGGGAATCACCTTTCTTCGGATTGCTACAACAAATAAACCAGGTGCTATTAATCCTAGTATTTTTTTCTTGTTTGGGTTCATTTTTCCCAAGGAATTATTACTCTGGTTTGTCCATCATATGTACACAGGTCTATCAAATGGTGGCCACATTAACGAGGTCGCATGGTGGTTCGGTTAGTTTCCGTACATGGTCCGGCGAGCGCCGCATCCGGAACTCGGACCGACCTGTGAATTCAGCCTTTACCGCATCACGCCGACGCCCTGCTTCGACATTGACTTCGGCGCCAGGACATATTTCTTTTTTTACTCATTTTGCATAAATTATTCATTATGCAACGATTTCTTTAAATTATTATTATTACTATTATCTCCGGTTTGTACTATTTTTGTGCACAGGAAAATGATCCGGGTAGGGCAGTATCGTCAACTCGGCATACTTACATACCACGTCACCTCGGTTGGACGGGGGGCTTCGTCAACACTTCGTTACGCCATGCCAGGGACTTCGGCATCACTCTGCCGGCCTGCATTGACTGTGCTATATCACCACTTCACAGTGTCAAGCTCTTTGCTCCGCCACCTTGGGACCGGCTTGGGGGATGAAACCTTGTCCCGCATCAAGCTTGGACCGCGTCGTCAATACCAAACACATTAACCAGCTAAGTTGCCTTCATGCTCAAAGTTTTAAATTTTTAACTTGTGTTCGGTTCGACCAAGCATTATACTTTTTTGGAAAAAAAGTTGCTTGTAAAAAATTTCCTTGTCAAAACTTTGTTTGTGACACACAAATTCAAATACCCCGTTTACTTGGGGGCTTCCTTTATGAAGCCTTTCCTCTTGCAAATGATTACACTTGTACGGCTTGGTTCCTTGCTCGTGTATTACGCCACAATATGCACCATGTTGACTTAAGCGATTTGCAAGCTGGGTTGCCTCGCTCCTGTGTTTACCCCTACGTTCCCGATTGTTCGGCTAGGGAATAAAGGGAGCACCTCTTCGATTGTCAATATCGGGTTATCCGAGCCGGACCTCAGACTGGGTGAAGCCGAAAGCTAGCGCTCTTATTGTTTTCAATTATGGTCGGCACACAACGGAACTCATGAGTACAAAAAATCTATTGCACAAGTCTCATAGTAATAATGAGCACCGAAGAAAGGTATCGGTGGGGGTACTATTTTGTTCGAAGATGCTTCTTACACTTCGTCATTAATATAGCATAAGTTCCCTGAGCGCACTTTGTCTTTTACAGCCTTATGGCCTGATTTCCTGGTCATCGGAAACACCATCGATATTCTCAACAGGTGGAGTACCTGACACTTTTCGGCCCTTGGCCGAAGAGGGAGAAGCCGACGGTCGGTTAAGACGCGTTTAAAGTTCGGGTGAACACAAATATAATATACTAGCACATATGCCCGTGCGTTGCAATGGGATAATAAAATTATATGCCTCTAGCTCAACATAAGAATGGATCAAGACCCCCACATGTCTGTATTCTCTAGTTCAACATGTCACCCTTTAATTATTGCCAAACCAGTATATTCTTTTTTATTGACACATGCCTATAATTTATTTCAATTATAATTAACCAACATATTCTTTTTTATTGGCACATGGAAGCTACCACTGTCAATAAGTTGTGGTGTCCCTTATTCTGAACAAGTCGACTTAACTCGATGCGCCGGAAAAGTGTCGACCTCACGACCTCAAAGAGCCGACCACATGTTGCTAGCCACGCAAACAAACGTGTTCTGCTAACCAATGGTCAGCATAAATATAAAAGAGTATAATGCAACGCGAGATTCGACACTTTTTAACTTCTCAAACACCGACAACTATGAAATCCAAATATACATGGCAACATGAACAATTTTCCAAATTACACGCATTTTTAAAAAGACGAACAAAAAATTTGAATGGAACATTGGTTTAAATCCACAAACATTTCTCAAAACATGAACGTTTTATAAAAATACGTTTTTTAAGTTGTGAACAATTTTTGGAAACGGGAAAATGTTTTGAACATATAGAAGAAATTTAGAAATTTGTCTTTTAATGCAAATATTATTTTCAATTTTTTAACATATCACTAAAACAATAATTCTAATTTGTAACATTTTTAAAATCTTGAATTATTTTTTGAAAAACCCTAAAAAAATCAAAAAATGGGAACAATATTTTATATTCTGAAAAAAAATCGAAATGACAAAAAATTATAATTTAAAACATATTTAAATAGGAACACAATTGTGGAATTCATCACATGAACTACAGAATATACATGGCAACTTGAACAATTTTCCAAATTATGGATGGTTTTTTTGAAAATTCCAAACATTTTTGAACAAAGCAGAACAAAAATTTGAACGGAACATTTCCTGAAATGCACATACATTTTTAAGTTGTGCTTTTTTAAGTTGAACGGAACATTTCCTGAAATGCACAGACATTTTTATAAAAATACGAACATTTTTTAAGTTGTGCTTTTTTTAAAATGGGAACATGTTTTAAAAATGCAGAAGAATTTTAGAAAATGTGTTTCTTTAATGCAAACTTTATTTTCAATTTTTAAACATATCGTTAAAACAAGAATATTTTTCGAATTTGAAACATTTTTAAAATGCATTTGTTTACATGTTGAACAATTTTGGAAAATACAAACATTTCTTGAAAAATGGGAATATTTTTGTAATTTATATTTGAATAAATTTTGGCATGACAAAAAAATCCAAACATTTTGCAGAGTAGGAACACATTTTTGTAATTTGTATTTTTTTACAAAATTTTGAATAAAAATTGAGAAATTACAATTACAATCATTTTTTAAAAAATTTGAATTTCTGAAAAAATGAATAAAATAGACTTCCAATAGGAACACATAGAAAAATGAGCTGCCAAATCTCGGGTGCCTTGTGTTTAGTTTAAATTAGTTTCCGCATTGAGCGGGAAATAGAATTTTTTTTATTGCTGCGTGGGCAGGAAAATATGGGTTAACTTTACTGGGCCATAGGGCGCGCAACCCATGTATAAAATTCTGCATAAATCGTATTTCCTTTGCCAACAGATGGAGTACGAAAGTTTAGTACCACCTCGGCTATAGGGAAAAAAATATTTTGGCGGTGAACGGATGAAAAAATCGGAGAAACGCACCTTGCTTTATTAGTAGGTACAGAAGTACTTCGGTACATACAATCATTATACATAAAATTCTTTTACCCAAGTCACTTGGGGGCTCTTAAATTTATATGACCCGTTTTATAATAAGTGTTCTTCTTCTTAGTCGTTGCAAAGTTTTTTTACTATTATTTATTACTCCTTTTTTCAACATGAATGTGTGGTCACTAGCCGGGGAGCCTAATTTCTCTCTCAAAACCGCTAGAGTTTAGTTGGCTAAACTGGCTTAATGAGAAGTACTCCGCCTTCGGGATAGTAGGTTGAAGCCATAGGCTGACCCGCTCGAAGTCTTGAGATAGGATGTGTCATGTTAAAGCATGACAGAAGCACTTTTTTTCTACAGTCCAATTTTCATATTGGCACCGAACACTTGATCTTATTCGGACGTCAGGTTTTCACTGACGTTTTTTGGTTTTCCAAGCCTATGGTACTTTTAAACTATTTGTGTGTTTCCAGCATTAGTCTCGTAGTGCAACACCGGACACCTTTGGTGATTGGGCAAAAACACTCTCGGATATTGCCATATATGCATCGGTTTCGAATTGTATCTTCGGTCAATAGTTGGGTTGCCCGGCTCCTGTGCTTGCCTCCTACGTTCCGCTTTGTTCGGCTAGGTGTGCAAAGGGAGAACCATTGCGATTGTACTTCCAGCTCGCATGGTTAAGCACCTGATAGAGGCGAAGGTGTCCCGATGTTTCAATGAGATAGATATCATTGTCTGTGGGAGTCAATTTTGATGATCCGACTACGAACGGGCGAAGACGTCGCGCCTTAGCAATCACTAAATCAACATCCGAGGGTTATTGACCACGCCGGAGCACGATCAACCTGACCACGAGGGTCTATTTCCTGCGAGCAAACGAAGAACAAGTAAGAAACTGAGATTGCAATCTGGATATTGCGAATAAAAGAGGAAAGATTTATTAATGAAGGTGGGGTTCTGTGACGTCTTGTTCTGGTCGTTGGACACAAATGGAGTACGCGAAGTTGCAGCTATGGCGAACTTTTAGTCTAAACAAAACCCCAGAAAAAAGCTACTAGATGGATCTACCTATATAGGAGCAAGGGGTGGCGGCCAAGGAGGTGGGAGGACGTCCCAAGACAGCCTAAAACTAACACTAGGTCGTACAAGGCTGATGGGCCCAAGTGGAGGTGATGCGACAACTTTGGGCTTGTAGTGTGACTCAGATTCTGCTGCAACATCAGATTGTTTCCTCCATAACTCAACGCTCCGGACGAATTTGAAGGTGAATCCAATTGGGTTGGAAAGAGCACGGAATATAGTTTCCAACAAAAAAAGAATCACCCAATTCGGAGTCCGTATGAAAACGTTGTTGCCGTTTTGAGTAAGGTATGTCTGTGTAGTCCGAATCTGAATCCAGAACGTGAGAGACTTGGACTCTATCTTCTCTTGCCCCAAAAGTGACATGAGAGGACTTTTTGAATAGAACATAAACTTCTACTTTTCCCTTATCTTCATATGTCAATTGTACAAATGTCCCATACACCTGCAATTAGAAAAAACACAAAATTGTGTGAAGTATTTTTATTCTGGATAACATAAATAGATTATTGTATAGTTTGCATTAGAAATCACCTGACAAATATGCATGTATGCAATATTTTTGGTCGTATCCAAGGTAGTCATGTCCTCATCATCCTCCCCTTCTTGAAAACAAAGCCATCCTCGGCGCTGCTTAATCTGAAATGTGGCTAACAAAAGAGACAAGGTGTACATGTTGTATATGTATATGTCATTCATTTTTACTTCCCTTGGTTTTTGCACAAATGACACATGTCTACGTGAGTAACTTTCACAGATCATAAAATCAGAAGCCAGAATATTATCATAAGAAGTAGAAGACATGAAAATATTGCAACTCAGTTTGCACACATAAGTGAAGCCCTTATTCATATCAAAGGATTGACAATGATCATCATTAAACCATCCCAACATTGGTGAATAAACCTTACTTGCATCAAATTTACATGCTACAACATGCTTAAATAAGCAAACTTGCAATAAGTCATTTGACACAGAATCATCACCAAGATTAGAGGTCATATCAAAATGATTAAACATTGGTTCTTTTGCATCAACAGTTAATTCAATGGGTGCACTCAAAAATGTTGGTATTTCAATTTTTTGATCACATGATGCATTCATGACAGTAACAAGATTCTCTAAACTAGGTGATGTTGTCAAATCAAGAGGTAATTCAAAACATGATGTATTTAAGTTAATTAGGCAAGCATCATTCTCATGTGAAGTTATATCATCGGTACCTTTACTGTTACCTTGTCGCAAAGACGTAGCTGATGTAGGTACGGACATTGACAATGTACCATACTCTTGAGATGATGTCACGCTCACAATCCGATGTGGGGCTGCTCTAGTAGGTGCAATGGTGGAGTAACCAACCGGCGGTGGTGAGCATGAACTGGAATAGTAGTTGTTGTAGTCACCCAATGCATCCTCCTGTATCTGTATCTCAAAGGTACAAGCACGAACATACATACTAGTAATGCAACAAGGAATATATTGAAATCTTGCCTGAATATCATGGTTCAAACCACAAAAAATTCTATTCATTGTATCATCCTCAGATTCTTCTATGTCACAATGATGCATATAAGATTTGAACTCTTGGTAGTAAGCATAAACAGTGTTGTTGCCTTGTTTAAATTGTTCAAATTTGCGTAGCAATTCACGATGATAGTAAGGAGGGAAAATTGTTGTCTCATTAAAGCTTTCAAAACTTTCCAATTTATGGGTTGGTTATCAATGTTTTTCTTACAATGTACACTCCACCAAACAGAAGCAAAACCAGTAAATGCTCTAGTGGTAGCTCGTACTCTCTCAAGTTCAGAAAAATCATGGTGAGTAAAAACTTGTTCTACTTCAAGCTCTCAAGCTAGATAAATAGAAGGATTAAATCTACCCTCAAATTCTAGTAAAGAGATAACCTGACCATATGCTTGTGTGTGTTGTCCCAACTCTCGTGATGGTGAAGATGTGTCCGTCGTACAAGAACTTCTATCTCCGGAACCTGTCATGTTTATTAGAAACAAGAAACAAAATTCAAGAATAATGTTCCTATGAACTACTAGGGTATGGTGGTAAAACGCTCACAGTATAACAAATATCAATATCTTACAAGTTCTTACCATGCGGCAGGTGGTGACAGGCAACCAGTAGTGTCCAATAACTCTGAAGATTGTGTAAAGCGATTGCCAGTGGAACGTACGTATACACGGTGTAGAAATATGTGGAGTTAGGTTGGCTATATATGGTAGCAAAAGATTAGCAATAATCAATTAAAAAATGCAATGTTGAATAAACGCTCAACGACGGTACTGTGCTGGTCCTAGGCTAGACCGAACTAGAGACGCGAGCCTAGAACACTAATGAGGTCATGCCGTAGCACAACTAGCATCAATAAAAGATAATAAATAGCTCTGGAAGCAAAATATAAGTGAAGATCACAATAGCCGTAAATATAATGATGTGAAACAACAGGCAAGCATGATATATCAACAACTTTCTCTCCAACTTTCCTCTGGAAAAGTTTGTGGCAATTTTTTGATAATTTTGTTTTCAAGAATTGTATTGACGCAAGCTTTCAAACGCAAAAGGAATCACTCAATTCGGAGTCCGTATGAAAAAGTTGTTGGTGTTTTTTTTTCTTTTTTTTCTCTCTCTCTTTCCAAAAGAAACTAGATAAGATGCAGATTGGATCTACCGAAGATGTGAACGACCTCAACTATGATTGTGACAATGAACGATGGGTAGCACGTGGTGGAAATTGATGGATGGGTGGTGGACAACGGAAGGGATAACGATGCAGCGGCGGGGTGACTAATGTGAACAGAACTCGAAACTCTAAACGAACTAGACACTAAGACCAACAACTCGACATGACGATGCAACCGATAATTCAACTATGCAAGCAATGAAAAGAAAATTGCAAAGGCTCAGATTGGCTTGGGCAAAGGATGAATAGATCTAACCTTTTTTGTGGCTTTTTCTTGCACAATAGGTAAGAAAATAAATCTAATCTAGGAAAAACTGGAAATTCTCACCGAGCAACCTGAAAACTGATACCACTTGATAGAGGCGAAGGTGTTACGATGTTTCGATGAGATAGATATCGTTTTCTATGGGAGTCAATTTTGACGATCCGACTATGAACGTGCGAAGACGTCGCGCCTTAGCAATCGCTAAACCAACTTTCGAGGGTTATTGACCACAACGGAGCACGATCAACCTGACTACGAGGGTCTATTTCCTGCGAGCAAACGAAGAACAAGCAAGAAACTAAGATTACAATCTGGATATTTCGAATAAGAGAGGAAAGCTTTATTAATGAAGGTGGGGTTCTGTGACATCTTGGTCTGGTCGTTGGCACAAACGAAGTACACGAAGTTGCAGCTATGGCGAACTTTTAGTCTAAACAAAACCCCAGGAAAAGCTACTAGATGGATCTACTTATATAGGAGCAAGGGGTGGCGGCCAAGGAGGTGGAAGGACGTCCCAAGACAGCCTAAAATTAACCCTAGGTGGTACAAGGCTCATGGGCCCAAGTGGAGGTGATGCAACAGCTTTGGGCTTGTAGTTTGACTTGGATTCTGCTCCAACGTTAGATTATTTCGTCCATAACTCAATGCTCCGGACGAATTTGAAGGTGAATCCAATTGGGTTGGAAAGAGCACGAAATCTAGTTTCCAACAAAAAACGAATCACCCAATTCGGAGTCCGTATGAAAAAGTTGTTGGCGTTTTGAGTCAGGTATGTCTCTGCAGTCGGAATCTGAATCCAGAACGTGAGAGACATGGACTCTATCTTCTGTTGGCCCAAAAGTGATGTGAAACGACTTTTTAAACATAATCTAAACTTCTTCTTTTCCCTTATCTTCATATGTGGATTGTACAAATGTCCCATACACCTGCAATTAGACAAAACACAAAAGTGTGTGAAGTATTTTTATTCTAGATAACATAAATAGATTATTGAATAGTTTGCATTAGAAATCACCTGACAAATATGCATGTATGCAATATTTTTGGTCGTATCCAAGGTAGTCATGTCCTCATCAGCACCTTAGTGGAGAAAGCCTAAAACTGAGTGTCACAATAGGCTAAACTGGTCAGCGATCCGATGCCTATGTTAAATGACGGGTCGTTCATAACATTGGCCGAAGTATTTACGGCTTGACCTCAGATGTCGCCGAAGACTAACCGGGGGCTCATAGCTAGCTTCCCCAGTTTAAAGCTCCTATGACTAAGAAAAAGTTATAAACCCCGCATATCTGATTGCCTCGTTTCTGCTAACACAACCGCCTTCGGGCACCGAGACATCGACTAAGGGTTGTTTTGTTATTGTGAAAACACCCTGCGTAGTATCTACCAAGGGGTAGAGGTACTCGGATAAACAGTCGCAATGGAGTCAAAATAATGATGTAAAGTACTCGGATACATAGAATCACTACACATAATCTATGATTTTACTCTGGATATCGATCCTGAATTCGGCCACCCGTGCCCACATAAAGGCTCGGGGGCTACTGGGCTTTGCGCTCATTATTTACAAATATTAAAGGGGCACATCGATCCCCTAATCTGGTGTTGCCACCCGACCAGTGTCTGGGGGCTACTGCATTGCCTATTCAATGCAGAAAATTCATAGGGCTCAGCGTTTGGCTTGATCGAACTATGAGAAAGCGCGTCTTCGGACAACAATAAGTACCATCTGGACCTATCTGGCATCAAGCTAATATATCACGATGACTTCTCATGACCCTCCCGCAGGGGCCCATCTGCTAATCATTATTATTTCTAATATATTACACTGCGTTTTTATTCCTATGTATGATGTCCAGCTAGGAGTTGATCCTCAGGACGATTTCGCGCATCGGCCTAAGTCTCAGCGGCTACTGGGATCAGCAGTCTTACGTCATCCTTCAGGTGCATCTCGGGTTTTAGACCGATACACACCTTGAGGGCTACTGGCTATATATCTCGGCAGAGAATAAATTGCACCAATAAAAAATATTGACAAAAAATCGACCCACAGTCGGGGTGGTGCACCACCTCGGAAGCAGTCCGGCATAAAGCTCAGGCGCGAGTGGCTGGCTCCATAGAGGGCATTTCGGGCATTAAGCTCGGCTAAACTCCTTAGACTTTTTTGAACCAAGGTGATATGACACCTCAGATATAGCCCGGCGTTGGAGCTCGGACGCAAGAGGACGCTGCTGCCCGGGAACAACTTCAAACCCGAGGTGTGGCATAAAAATAATAAGGCATTGATAAAGGCCGAAGACTTAAAGGGCTCCTAGGATACCCGACGTGTGAGATCTTCAGATTTAGCTCGGCAATCCTCAAGATAGAAGATGGGAAGATTTGTTGAACCAGTTTTCAAGACCGACGATCGAAGGAAAAGAACAGTTTGGAAGAACCAAGGAGCGTCCCCAACTGGAAGACCGGTTTAGGGGGCTACTGACGGTGTCCTGGACTAGAGGGTACTCACCACGTCGTCTCCCAGTCAGTTAGATTGGGCCGAGGACCCCCATGGCCGTATACTCATGGGCCAGTTCGGACAGTTGCCGCATAAAAGGAAGATTCCACAAGACTTGGTGATCAAGACAAGGACTCCTCCACCATCGGCGTATTCAGCTAGGACTCTTGTTATCCTAGGCCTCGAGTGCATTATATAGACCAGGGCCAGGCTGGTCGACAGATACACAACAATCATAATCATAGGCTAGCTTCTAGGGTTTAGCCTCTAAGATCTCATGGTAGATCAACTCTTGTAATACTCATATCATCAAGATCAATCAAGCAGGAAGTAGGGTATTACATCCATAGAGAGGGCCTGAACCTGGGTAAACATCGTGTCCCCTGTCTCCTGTTACCATCGACCTTAGACGCACAGTTCGGGACCCCCTACCCGAGATCCACCGGTTTTGACACCGACATGCATGCATAGTCACTATGTTGAGATTGAAATGATGCAATATGGGATATCTCACTCATAGCATATGACAAGGCTAATGGATTAACAAACATGATGTGACCAATAGAATTTTCACATGATATCCTATGGAGCATAGCATCACAACTAGGCAAATCAACATGCTCATCATGATATTCATCATAGATAGGTAAGTCATGACATGAAGAAGTCGCACTAGCATGAAGCATGGGAATAGGTGGATCAACATCATGCAAGCAATCATTGGTGAGATAGTCCTATATTGGGACAAGAGAAGTACCCTCACCTATGTTACCGTTGGAGCATCGCTCATGTGTTGTAGGTGAGGTGTCGAAGACCGAGTCGTGGTCATCTTCATCTTGATGGAACTATGTGGGGGTGTAGCATCGTCCACCATGGCCATCGTCGTATCCATTGGAGGCATGGACTCGTCGAGGATAGGCGTGTTGTCATATAGGAGACCTAGCACCAAAGAAGAAAACACACTAGGAGTAGAGGTTAAGTCATTAGAGATCAAAGTGGCCTCACGTGCCATGTCAACTACCTCACTCACTAAGTGTGGTGGCTCACTCACTCCCTCTTGGATGCTCTGAAGTGTGGGGCTAGTGGTGGTCACACTCATACTCTCATAGGAAATGCATTCAATGTCACAAATGGTGGAGTCACTCATATCACTCATGGTGGGGTAGATCTCCTCACATGGGAATTGGGTCATCTCTTTATATGTGGGTGTCGGAGAGATGTTGGTGCAAATGTCTCCATGCTCAATCATGTCGTAGTTGTAGTCGTGGATGAAGGGCGAAGATCGCACATCATCACTCTCCTCTAAGACCAAAGATAAGGTCTCATGTGCGGTCTCGTAGCTTGACTCGGAGTATGAGTCCAATATGGGCGTCGTCTTCATGTTGTTGGAGAGGTTCATGCTCATCGCCGTGGTCGAAGGGGATGGCCCTTGCTCGACCTTCTTGCCGCCGTCTTGTTGTTGTAGGAGGTCCATATGATGTGGCACCTCATAGCTCGTCTCCATGACCGAAGGGAATTTCCCATGCTTGGCCATCTTCCTTGAGGGGCTTCCGAAGATGGAAGTGTCGCCTTCGCTCGTAGGTGGTCGCCTTGTAATTGATGATGTCGATGTAAGCAAAATCACGGGAAGTAGGCGAAGATGTCGTACGTCCAAAGGCGGAGATGCCTTGATAGCACTTGGTGAAGATGCCGAAGTGGTTGTTGTAGACATAGCACCATCTTGGTGGTGCTCATCTCGCGGTCTTCTCTTTTCCTCATGAAGCTTGGACTTGGCGTGAAGTAGAGCTTGTTGGGACTTGTACATTTTCGCTTGGCGAGCATCTTCATGATGATGGTGTCATTGTCGCACTTGAGCTGGTAGTAGATGTCGTTCGTCGTCGTCGTGCACATGTTGCTTGGAGGTGACTTGCCCTTCATGACGAGGAGGATCATGAACATGATGGTGGTTTCCATGGAGATGTGGACATGGACGACTTGCGCTTGCATCATTTTTGCGCTCCGAGGACTTGTGACTTGAACGTCGCTGCCTTGAGGATGATGAAGGGGAAGAACGGTTGATCAACAAGTTCCGAATCTCCTCCATCCTTACATCTTGCTCCTCCTTGCACGCGGAAAACTTGTTGTTGACGTAGTCCCTTTTCCTTGCTTCGGAGTGATGAATGTCGATGGAGAGGTTCTCGATGCGCTCTCGCAATCTCGATTCTGCGCCTTGCATTTGTCGTTGTAGATCGAAGATTGACGCTTTGGTGATGTAGTTGTTCACGCCGTCGTTGTTGTGGAAGACCAGGGATGAAATGCCTTGCCTATCCATCACTCCAAAAGAAAAATGTGAGTGGTAGAAAGAGAAGAACGAATACTAAATGTACATTGACCGAAGTTGAAAGTGGATCACTGATCACTCCAATGTGGACAAGGAAATAGCACAATTGGTACCAATTCTTGTCGGTTTCTCACACCTACACAAATAAGGCTTATGGTGGAGTACGGTGAGGATAGTGGCACAAAAAATTTGATGCAAAATGTTAGCAAGATTCAATAATGTTGAAAGAGATTCACAAATTCGCAAGTGAAACAAGTAGACCAATAGCAATATGTGGCACACGGAAACACACACACGGATTGATAAATGGGGTCGTGCGACCAAGGATGAGCACAAAATGTGGAATCCACGGAAAACGCTCGTGTTGCACAACTCAAGAGAGATGCTAGCACGATTGCTCAATAGGTGGATACGACAGTTGTGCATAACCTATAGGAGACAGAAATGCAACGACTTCTATCCCAAGTATGCTATGTATATGATGTTCTAGTGGTATGATCCAAGATGATCGGATATGACAATCTTATGCAATGTGGTATGATGCTATGGCACTTGCTTACAAGCTCTTTCTTCACTCTTTTTCTTTGCTTAAAAGCTTATTCTTTTTTTGTATGGCCACTTTGTGAAATGCACAAACCAAGATAGTAATTGTGTATATTCGGGAACAAACTTGAGGCACAAGAGATGATATGATGATACCAATATGGTATGGTATGTATGCAATGTATGGTGTAGATCACTAATGTGCACAAGTAACGTTGCCGACAATACTCAAATGGCTAGTCTCGATAGGCAAGTAACGCAAAATGGGCTAGGGGTTATCAATGCAATGACAAAGGAATATACAATGGAGGGATACCACGATACCAAGATGATATGGTGGTTACCGTCCGTGTTGATGATGAGTTGCGATGATCTTGATGGAGATACCAAGATGATGGAGACTCGTCCCTAAGTAGCCGATACACCTTAGGAAATGGAAAAACCGCGAACTCAAAATCTCAAATATCAAATGTCAAAATGGTGGTAGCGGCATGCGGTGGTGGAATGATGGGTTATGCGAGTAGGCAATGCGGAAGTGGAGGTTATGGTGATGTACTATACATGGTGTCGGAGTTGGAAGCACGGTCCCTAAGTAGCCGAAACACCTTAGGAAACACAACTCACAACACAAACAAAATTGGGTTAAGTCGGTGTGGCGGGAGTGTGAGGTGGGAAAAACTATGCGAAAGTTATGGTGGTGGTGCTTGATGAAGAAGCAACCGTACCTAAATAGCCTAGACACCTTAGAAGACTCAACTCACTCCTCAAGCAACCACTAATGCGATGAAGAACAAAATTGGTAAGGTTGCGGAAGTCGGTGTTGGTGTAGCGGAGGATGTGGTGGAAGCCCTAGGCAAAGATGCCAAAGTTACAAAAATTTGATGGAGTCAAATGGTTTTGGTGGTATTTCTGTTGGAAGGGGGATGTCAAGAGCTTTTTAACGAGCTAAAGAACTCAAAAATAAAACTCTGGATGAATTAGTTATGGACAAAACAAAAATCAGCCGAAATGGGAAACTATAGGTACCGGATGTCTGAAGATGGTCGGACGACCGGTGGCCGGACGTCCGGGCATTCTTGGAAATCCGTTAATTTGGCTCGGGTTAGGGGTTCCGGTCATCCGTAAAAGGTCGGACGTCCTGTCGGTCGATGGGCTCCGGACGTCCGTAAAGGGCTGGTCATCCGGTGGGTCGGGGTCAACGCGATATTTCAGATCCGAGACGCGATTTTGGGCGGAATTTGGGGATTTTAGGGTCAAAATTGATGAGATTTCGTGGAAGAAATATGGGGAAACTTGGGGAGATGCTAGATCCACTTGAAACCAAGCAAATCTATGGATCAAATCCAACAAAACTTGGTGAAACCAACAAATCACAAAAAAATTGGGGAAGAACACAACAAAATTAGGCTAGAAAACAATGAGGGGAGGCTCCGAAATCGTGATCAATCTAGCTCATGATACCAAGATGATGTAGGGTAGAACCCTGATCGGCCGATCTTTCACAAAAGGATCGGATCCCGCGATGAACACGAAGAACACGAGGAGGGAAACGAGGGAAATCACAAGGGGAAACACAAGACAAACACTCAAACTAACAAGAACAAGTCACACAAGTGCTAGATACTCGAATACAAAGGGGAAGATACACAATCCAAAGTCAACAACGGACAATACACGGTAACCGGTCTTCTCCGTGAGGAGGTCTTGAGTTCTTCCCTAAAAGGGGACTTGCTCATCCACTTTGATGATCCGACTTTGGTGGAGACGACTTTGATGATCCGACCGGGAGATAACTATCGATTTTGTGGAGACGACTTTGATGATCCGACTACAAACATGCACGACGTTGCGCCTTAGCAATCGCTAAACCAATCTCCTGAGGTTACTGACGATGCCGGAAGCACGGTCAGCCTGACCATGAAGGTCTATTCCTGTAAGCAATTGAAGAACAAGCAACAATATGATATTGAAATCTGAACATTGCAAATATATATGAAGTATTGATAATGGTGGGGACCCATAAGCGGCCTTGGTCTGGCCGTTGGACACAAACGAAGTACATGAAGTTGCAATGGCTAACTTTTAACTAAACAAATCCCAATGAAAAAGCTACTAGATGGATCTACTTATATAGGAGCAAGGGGTGGCGGCCAAGGAGGTGGGAGGACATCCCAAGGCAGCCTAAAACTAACCCTAGGTCGCACAAGGCTCATGGCCCAAGTGGAGGTGGTGCAACACCTTTGGACTTGTTGTTTGACTCGGATTCTGCTGCAGCGTCAGATTGTTTCGTCGATATCACAATGCTCCGGACGAATTTGAAGGTGATTCCAATTGGGTTGGAAAGAGCACGAAATCTACTTTCCAAACAAAGAGAATCACCCAATTTGGAGTCTGTATGAAAAATTTGTTGACGTCTTGAGTCAGGTATGTCTGTGCAGTCCAAATCTGAATCCAGAACGTGAGAGACTTGGACTCTATCTTCTCTTGGCCCAAAAGTGACGTGAGAGAACTTTTTGAACAGAACCTAAACTTCTCCTTTTCCCTTATCTTCATATGTGGATTGTAAAAATGTCCCATACACCTACAATTAGACAAAACACAAAAGTGTGTGAAGTATTTTTGTTCTAGATAAAATAAATAGATTATTGAATAGTTTGCACTGGAAATCACCTGACAAAGATGCATGTATGCAATATTTTTGGTCGTATCCAAGGTAGTCAAGTCCTCATCATCATCTCATCGAAAGTTCGGGACCCTTGCCTCTATCAAGTGGTATCAGATTTCCAGGTTACTCGGTGAGATTTTACAGTTTTTCGTAGATTAGATCGAGTCTATTCTTCATGCCTACAGTCCCCGAAAAAGACAAAAAAATTTAGGGTTAGTTCATCATATCTGAACCAATCTGAGCCTTTGCATCGTCTTTTCAGTATTTTGCTTTGTTGAATTTATGGTTGCATCGTCGTGTCTAGTTGCTGGTCTTAGAGTCTTGTCTTTTGGAGTTTCGAGTTTTGGTCATAAGTTGTCACGCCGCCGTCGCACCATCATCATCGCCCCTGCCATCTACCACCACCGCTTATCCGCCATCGATCCGTCTCCATATACCATCACCAATCCATATCCATCGGCTTCCA
This sequence comes from Triticum urartu, assembly GCF_003073215.2. NCBI lineage: Eukaryota > Viridiplantae > Streptophyta > Magnoliopsida > Poales > Poaceae > Triticum > Triticum urartu. The sequence goes on along the minus strand of NC_053025.1, from coordinate 366,720,868 downwards.
CCAATCTCTTCACATTAGTCACGCCACCACTGCATCATTATCCCTTCCGCTATCCATCACCCATCCATTAATTTCCACCACATGCTATCCACCGGTCATTGTCATTATAATAGTTGAGATCGTTCACATCTTCGCTTGATCCAATCTGCATATTATCTAGTTTGTTTTGGGAAGAGGGAGGGAAAAAAAGAGAGAAAATTAAGTCAGAGAAAAAAAAGAGAAAGAAAAAGAAAAAATGTGAGGAAAAAAGAGAGAGAAAAAAACAAAATTCGGATCTATCTAGACTCAATCTCGTAGTTGAATTCGGATTGGAATCTGTTTTGTGCAATGTTGAGTAAAACAGGCATAGCTTCCTCATACCAAGTCCGTTTTGGCTCCACGAGTACTCAAAAGAAAGCTAGCGACGAGCCACAACTAAATAGTTGTAGAAGCTCGTTCAATATTTGGTACCTCAAAATGGGCTCCTAAATAGGTTTTTGGCCCTCTGAAATTCAGGAACACAGCTTATTCCAGTTTTTCAGGACAGTTTTAGAATTTTTTGACTCCTCATATCAACTCAGAATTGAGTGATTTCTTTTGTATTCGAAAGCTTGAGTCAGTACCATTCTTGAATAAAATTATCAAAAAAATTGGCATAGACTTTTCTAGAGAAAAGTTGGAGAGAAAGTTGTTGATATATCCTTCTTGGATGTTGTTTCATATCATTATCTTTACTGCTATTGTGATCTTCACTTATATCTTGCTCTCCAGAGCAACTTCATATCCTTTATTGATGCTAGTTGTGCTACGCCGTGACCTCATTAGTGTTCTAGGCCCACGTCTCTAGTCCGGTCTAGCCTAGGACCAGCACAGTACTGTCGTTGATCGTTTATTCAACATTGCATCTATGAATCGATTATTGCTAATCTTTTGCTACCAAATATAGCCAACCCAGCTCCACATATTTCTACACCGTGTATACGTATGTTCCCCTGGCAATCGCTTTACACAATCTTCGGAGTTATTTGACATCGCTGGTTGCCTGTCACCACCTGCCGCATGGTAAGAACTTGTAAGATAATTATATTTGCTTTACTATGAGCACTTTACAACCACATCCTAGTAGTTCATAGGAACATTATTCTCAATTTTTTTTTTCTTGTTTCTACTAATCATGACAGGTTTCGGAGATAGAAGTTCTTGGACGACGGACACATCTTCACCATCACGAGAGTTGGGACAACACACACATGCACATGGTCAGGTTATCTCTTTACCGTCATTTAAGGGTAGATTTAATCCTGCTATTTATCTAGCTTGGGAGCTTGAAGTAGAACAAGTTTTTACTCATCATGATTTTTCTAAACTTGAGAGAGTAGAGCTACCACTAGAGCATTTACTGGTTTTGCTTCTGTTTGGTGGAGTGTACATTGTAAGAAAAACATTGATAACCAACCCACAACTTGGAATGTTTTGAAAGCTGTAATGAGACAACGATTTTTTCCTTCTTACTATTGTCATGAATTGCTTCGCAAATTGAAAAAATTAAAACAAGGTAGTAAAACTGTTCATGCTTACTACCAAGAGTTCAAATCTTACATGCATCATTGTGACATAGAAGAATCTGAGGATGATACAATGAATAGATTTTTTGGTGGTTTGAACCATGATATCCGTGCAAGATTTCAGTATATTCCTTGTTGCATTACTGGTATGTATGTTCGCGCTTGTACCTTTGAGAGACAGATACAGGATGATGCATTGGGTGACAACAACAACTACTATTCGAGTTCATGCTCACCACCTCCGTTTGGTTCCTACATCGTTGCACCTACTAGAGCAGCCCCACCTCGGATTGTGAGCGCGACATAATCTCAAGAGTATGGTACATTGTCAACGTCTGTACCTACATCAGCTACGTCTTTGTGACAAGGTAACAACAAAGGTATTGATAATATAACTTCACATGAGAATGATGCATGCCTAGTTAACTTGAATGCATCATGTGTTGAGTTACCTGTTGATTTGAACACACCACCTATTTTAGAGAATCTTGTTACTGTCATGAATGGTCATGTGATCAAATAACTGAAATACCAACAATTTTGAGTGCACCATTGAATTAATTGTTGATTCAAAAGAACCAATGTTTAATCATTTTGATATCACTTCTAATCTTGGTGATGATTCTATGTCCAATGACTTATTGCATGTTTGCTTATTTAAGCATGCTGTAGCATGTAAATTTGATGCAAGTGAGGTTTATTCACCAATGTTGGGATGGTTTAATGATGAACATTGTCAATCTTTTGAAATGAATAAGAGCTTCACTTATATGTGCAAACTGAGTTGAAATATTTTCATGCCTTCTACTTCTTGTGATAATTTTTTGGCTTTAGATTTTATGAACTATGAAAGTTACTCATGTATACATGTGTCATATGTGCAAAAATAAAGGGAAGTAAAAATGGATGACATATACATATACAACATGTACACCTTGTCTCTTTTGTTAGCCACATTTCAGATTAAGCAACGCTGAGGACTGCTTTGTTTTCAAGAAGGGGAGGATGATGAGGACATGACTACCTTGGATACGACCAAAAATATTGCACACATGTATATTTGTAAGGTGATTTATAATGCAAACTATGCAATAATTTATTTATGTCATCCAGGACAAAAATACTTCACAAACTTTTGTGCCATGTCTAATTGCAGGTGTATGGGACATTTGTACAATCCACATATGAAGATAAGGAAAAAAGAGAAGTTTAGGTGTTGTTCAAAAAGTCCTCTCACGTCACTTTTGGGCCAAGAGAAGATAGAGTCCAAGTCTCTTACGTTTTGGATTCAGATTCGGACTGCACAGACATACCTGACTCAAAACGTCAACAACGTTTTCATACAGACTCCAAATTGGGTGATTCTTTTTTTGTTGGAAAGTAGATTTCGTGCTATTTCCAGCACAATTGGAATCACCTTCAAATTCGTCCGGAGCATTGAGATATCGACAAAACAATCTGATGTTGCTGTAGAATCCGAGTCAGACAACAAGTCCAAAGGTGTAGCACCACCTCCACTTGGGCCCATGAGCCTTGTATGACCTAGGGTTGGTTTTAGGCTGCCTTGGGATGTCCTTCCACCTCCTTGGCTGCCACCCCTTGCTCCTATATAAATACATCCATCTAGTAGCTTTTTTCTGGGGATTTGTTTAGTTAAAAGTTAGCCATTGCAACTTCGTGTACTTCGTTTGTGTCCAATGACCAGACCAAGACTGCTTACGGATCCCCACCATTATCAATACTTCATATATATTCACAATATTCAGATTGATTTATCATATTCTTGCTCGTTTTTCGATTGCTCACAGGAATAGACCTTCGTGGTCAAGCTAACCATGCTCCCGGCATCGTCAGTAACCTCAGGAGATTGGTTTAGCGATTACTAAGGCGCAACATCGTGCAAGTTTGTAGTCGGATCGTCAAAGTCGTCTCCACCAAATCGATAGTTCTCATCTCATCGAAAGATCGGGACCCTCGCCTCTATCAAGAGGAGGAGGATAGGCCACGAACGGCTACCATGCCTTGCGCCCGTTACGGGCTTCGGCGTGGTGGCGCGCACTTCCCCTCACTGAAATTGAAGCAACGGATGGCCTGGCGACGAGCACACCGGAGTCGCCACCTCTGGTGCTACCGCCGCGCCGGCCGCGCAACCTCCTAAGGCTTGCGGGTAGATGAGGAAGGAATCTCGCCCCAGCGAAGGCATAACCACGCCTCCTCCGGACTTGGACCAGACTCACTCACCAAGCGTCAGCACTAGCATTCGACATCGCCAACCCCAAGCTACAGCCTGGGGCTTGGCACCGGTCTCTCCCCTTCATCATGACTAGCAGAAAGCAAAGGATGGAGGAGAAGGGATGTGAGGATGAACGCCTCCGCTCCTCCCTCGCCCCTCCTTTTATAGGTGGGTCGGGGAAGAGAGGTGATCCCACGATAGGTAACCGTCGCCCTCCTCCACCAATTCAAGAAGACCGAGCCCCTGCCTTGATGCTCTCCCGCACCATGCGCCTCTGTTACCTACCCCACTTGGTGCATGCAGTATACATGGCTAAGGATAAGGGCGTGGTGGGAAGAGTGAATTGGCAGTTACTCGCCCTTGCGTTAAAGTCATTCATGGGCCATTACAAGAGTGGCCCCACCACGATTGCCGTTACGAGACGCGCGGAAGAAATGGAAACTGGCCCGGGCTCAAGTTAATGAAAAAGTAAAGAAGTTCTCCAAAGGCCAACCACTTCTACGCCCCTGCATGTGCACTGGTTATGGCCTACCCCGTCGATGCCTGTCAGCGCATTCGGTGCAGGCCCGGGGGCTCCTGTCGGTGCAACAGACCCTGGGTCCATTGCCCATACTGTGCACAGGCCCAAGAACAAGATTACAGCACCAATATCAGATCAAAGCACGAGGGATCAGTTCTTCAAAGGATCAAAGTGCAAACCAAGAGGACCAATACTAGCCCGAGAGACAAGATATCACTACGAGAAGAACCTCCCTTGCCGGGTAGGCAAGCCTGGCGAGGTTGGGTTTACCTCGGAAGTGAGCCTCCCAGATTGCCCCGGCGGGCCTGCCGGGGCTCACAGAGGTAAACCACTCCACCACAACACCTCACAGCGACGCATGTCGTCGATCAGTGTGGTGTCAAGCTCCTAAGTGACTAAGTGGCTGCTCCCTGGCACATGGCAGCCACTTCCTACAGAAAATACCTCTAAGTGACACCCGTCCTGAGACGTGTCAAGCAAGCAGGCTTGAAGCTGGCAAAACATTCCGGTAGGGTCTGCTGGGCGAGCAGTGATGTGACATTGAGCGGCGCATTTAATGCACTCTGTCAGCCTACAGAGTTAGGTATGATAGCATTGTTTGCTATCTAATCGGTATGTAAAGACCGATTTTCTAGTTGACCCCTTGATCTATAAAAGGAGGCCCATGGTAACCGTAGAAAGGATTCGGACCCCCACACATGCATACATGTGTAGCCACTCTTGCCCCGAGGCAACCCTGTCGGGCAAGAGCGCTGCATTTCTCCAACATTTTCCACCATCAATCCATCCAAACAGGAGTAGGGTTATACACCTCGCGGCGGCACGAACCTTCATAAAACTGCCCATGTGATATTTGTCGTGCTATGTTACGCTTCTCCACCCTTTGTTCAATGTGCCCATCCCCCCGTAGAACCAAAAGGGGCTCATGGCCCCATAGGTGGCCATGGTTTCCCACGACACAAGGAAGAATTTGATACACTTGACAAGGCTCACAAGGTCTTGAAGGTGCTCATGCTTCTCTCAAAGAGTCTCATGATCAACTCCAAGTGAAACTAACCAAGGAAATTTCCACTTTCCCTGCTTTCGTTCTAATTGATAATGCACATGCTACTAACCATTGTTGCGAGCACGTGTATCCTGTGGAGGAAAATGTTAAGTTGAAAGAGCAACTTAAGAAGGGCCTTGTCACTTGCATAAAAGGCGAGAAGAACCTCAATGACCTTTTGAGCAATCAAAAGGAAGTTGTAGGAAAGGAAGGAGTTGGGTTTGTACCCAAGTCAAAGAAAAAAAGGAAGAACAAGACCAAGCAACCTCTCCTGCTCAAGGACACTTTTGTCAAGGCGAGTGAGGGTGCTCATGAGAAGAAGAAGACCAAGGAAGCGGGTGGTAATGCCAAGAAGGGCAAAACCGCCCCTAGCAACAAAACCGGCGACTTTAACCCCTATTATGTTTTGTGTCGTGCTAGTGATGGGTATGTTTATGCCAAATTTGTTGGTTCTTCTTATGAGTACATTTAATGGTCTATTTGGTTTCCTAAGACCCTTGTTGCTAACATCAAAAGACCCATTCAAAAATGGGTGCCTAAATCCAAGCATTGATCTCTCGTAGGAGTTTGCTTCCGGTGGGGTGTCATGGTTGCTTGATAGTGGAGCAACAAATCATATGATCGGGAGCAAGGACTTGGTGGTGGATGTGCATCCAATTACATTTATGCCCACCCATTTCCAATTTGGTGATGCCTTAACTTCTAAGGTATTGGGACTTGGCAAGGTGGTCATCTCTGATGATTTATATATTGAGAAGGTCATGCTTGTTGAGTCCCTTGCATACAATTTACTTTCCGTTCATCAACTTGCACTTATGGGATTTGCAACATTCTTTGATCCAGATACCATGGACCTTTTGTGGAGCAAGACTCTTAAAGTAGACTTTGTTGGGCATGTTGAGAATGGTCTCTATGTGGTGAACTTTTCCAAGCAACCCACTAAGAACGCAACTTGCCTAATGGCTAAAGTTGACGTGGATTGGCTTTGGCATCACCAACTAGCCCATATTAATATGAGATCTTTGCAAAGTCTCCTCAAAGGGGACCATGTCCGTGGACTAACAAATGTGAGTTTTGCCAAAGACAATGCTTGCAGTGCTTGTATCGAAGGAAAGCTTCATGAAATGGCTCACTGACCCTCGACTATCATCTACTCGAAGAGGCCCTTGGAGCCCCTTCACATGGATCTCTTTGGACCTCCATCCTTTGATTGTCTTGGTGGAAGAAAGTGTTGCTTGGTGATTGTGGATGATTACTCAAAATATACATGGGTATATTTCTTCAAGAAGAAGAGTGAGACTCAACAAACCGTCATCAACTTTGCAAATGAAGCTCAACGTCAACATGAAGCAAAGATCTTGATGATTAGAAGTGAGAACGACACCGAGTTCAAGAACTACACCTTGGATGAGTTTCTTAGTGACGAAGGGATCAAGCACCAATATGCTGCACCCTATACCCCTCAACAAGATGGTGTGGCGGAGAGGAAGAACCAGACGTTGATGGGCACGGCAAGGACCATGATGGCAGAATTCAAATCTCTATACAACTTTTGGGCCGAAGCCATCAACACTGCATGTCATGCATCCAATAGGTTCTACCTTCACAAAGGCTTGAATAAGACTCCATATGAGATACTTACAAGCAACAAGCACAACATCAAGTACTTCTAGGTGTTCGGTTGTAAGTGTTTCATTCTCAAGAAAGGTGTTCGTTTGTCTAAATTTGAACCTAAATCTCAAGAGGGCATACTTGTTGGTTATGCTACAAACTCTCATGCTTACCGTGTCCTCAACAAGTCCACCGGACTCATTGAGGAGACATGTAACATAGAGTTTGATGAAAATAATGGCTCCCAAGTGGAGCAAAGTGGTATTTCTAATGTAGGTGATGAAATCCCCCCTGTCCATAAGAAGAAAGAGGATTGGTCAAATAGTCCCCATTGAGGAACCCCTTGTGGCTGAAGGAGAAGGAGCTATCACCAACACTAGAGCCACACGCTTCCGAAGAACAAAGTAAAGGCGCTCAACTCAATGAACAAGATCAAGAGCAAGATCGATCCCATGGAGATGGTGATGCACCAAAACATGCCCAAGATTAAGTCCATGACTCCGAGCTCGCTTAAGATCAAGAGCAAGCTCAATACGGTGCTCAAGATCAAGAGCATGCTCAAGATGAAGAGCAAACTCAAGACGATTCTCAAGATAATCAAGATGATCCTCAAATGCCCATCGAGGAACTTTTGGAGCGCCGTGCCGCCAAGGTAGCTTCCAAGCTCGAGCGTCAACAATATGTCATGGAGAATATGCTTGGGAGCTTGAGAAAAGGGGTAACTACTCGTAAACAATTGTCAAATTTTTGTGAGCATCACGTGTCTATTTCGTGTGTTGAACCCCAAAAGGTACATGAGGCGCTCGACGATGATGATTGGCCTGAAGCCATGCTTGATGAACTCAACAACTTAGAGCGCAATCAAGTTTGGGAATCAGTGCCAAGGCCAACGGAGGAACATAATGTCATTGGGACCAAATGGATCTTCAAGAACAAGCAAGATGCAAATGGTGTGGTAGTTCGAAATAAGGGCAGATTGGTGGCACAAGGCTACTCCCAAGTCGAGGGTATCGACTACGGTGCCCCGTTGCTCGTCTTGAATCTATTCACATGTTGCTTGCATATGCATCTCATCATGACTTTAAATTGCAACAAATGGATGTGAAAACTGCATGTCATAATGGTCCTTTGAATGAGTTGTTGTATGTCAAACAACCTCTGGGATTCGAGGATCCCAAGCTCCCCACTCATGTATACAAACTCAAAAAGGCACTCTAAGGACTTAAGCAAGCCCCACGTGCGTGATATGAACACCTTACCGAGGTGTTGCAAGATCGTGGGTTTGAAATTGGTCAAAGGGGATTTGTTCATATGCCAACTATACGTTGATGATACTGTTTTTGGTTCTCCTAACAAATCTTTCAATGATGAGTTTGGCGCACTAATCACCGAGAAGTTTGAGATGTCTATGATGGGAGAGTTTGATGAGGACATCAATACCATTGTTACACCCACAGCCCCTGCTGCTATACATACTGGACCAATTACTAGAGCTCGTGCACGCCAATTAAATTATCAGGTACTTTCGTTTCTTGGTAGTGATTCTAATGTTCATGAGAATATGATGCTGCCTAAATTGGATACATTTCTTTTTCTTACAAATGAAGGACCTGACATGGATAAGAGGGACGAACACTAGAGCAAGACCAATCATGGAGATGATGGCATGCGCAAGGGGGTCAAGAACGGAGTTACAAGTGATGATTTCAAGACTTTGAAGCCACCATAAGGTGTGCATGAAGCCTTGGACGAATATACAAGATGACACTTCATAAATTTCGTCCAGAGGTTATTCTAGGTGTTGTGTCACCTTATTATTGGGCCAGACCCATGTATTTTCAAAATACTTAAGTATAGGCTGTTTTTAGAGTCCGTATGTGTGGGGAAACAAGAGTTAAGGTTGTTTTCGGACCCCTCCTCCAAGGGCCACGAAATACCCCCCTCTTCCTCCATATGTACAGCCCTTAGAGCATCATTTAGACTTTGGGTTTTGTTTAGATTAAAGTTCACCATAGCTCCAACTTCGCGTACTTCATTTGTGTTCAACGACCAGACAAAGGCGTCACAGAACCCCACATTGATCAATAGAGCTTTCCTCTTATATCCGCAATATCCAGATTTCAATCTTACTTTCTTGCTTGCTCTTTGTTCGCCTACGGGAAATAGACCTTCATGGTTAGGTTGATTGTTCTCCGGCGTGGTCAATAACCTCTCGGAGTTGGTTTGGCGATTTCTAAGGCACGACGTCCTCGCACGTTCGTAGTCGGATCGTCAAAGTCGACTTCCTCCAAAACGATAGCCACCATCTCAACAAAAGATGGGATACCTTTGGCTCTATCAAGTGGTATCAGATTTTCAGGTTGCTCGATGAGATTTAACAGCTTTTCGTAGTTTAGATCGAGTCTGTTCTTCGTACCTACATTCCATGAAAAAGCCACAAAAAAATGAGGGTTAGTTCATCATATCCGAAACAATCTGAGCCTTTGCATAATCTTTTTAGGGCTTTTTCTTTGTTGAATTTGCGGTTGCATCTTCGTGTCTAGTTCCTGATCTTAGCGTCTAGTCTTTTAGAGTTTCAAGTTCTGGTCATAAGTTGTCACGCCGCCACCGCACCATCATCATCGCCCCTGCCATCTACCACCACCCGCTTATCCGCCACCGCTCTGAAACTGTATCCATATACCACCACCAATCCGTATCCATATGTTAGGGAATGCAGTAATTTTAAAAACTTTCCTACGCACACGCAAGATCATGGTGATGCATAGCAACGAGAGGGGAGAGTATTGCCCATGTACCCTCATAGACCATAAGTGGAATCATTATGACAACGCGGTTGATGTAGTCGTACGTCTTTACGATCAACCGATCCTAGTACCGAAAGTACGACACCTATGCGATCTTCACACGTTCGGCTTGGTAACGTTCCACAAACTCACAATCCAGCAGAGTGTCAAGGGAGAGCTTCGTCAACACGATGGCGTGATGATGGTCATGATGATGCTACCGGAACAGGGCTTCTCCTAAGCAACACTACGATATGACCGAGGTGGATTATGGTAGAGTGGGGCACCGCACACGGCTAATGGATCAATGATCAACTTGTGTGTTCTAGGGTGCCCCCTGCCCCCGTATATAAAGGAGAAAGGGGGAGGCCGGCCGGCCTTGGGGTGTGCCAAGGAGAGGGAGGAGTCCTCCTCCTAGTAGGAGTAGGACTCCTCCTTTCCTAGTCCAACTAGGAAGAAGGAGGGGGAAGGAAAGAGAGGGAGAGAGGGAGGGAAAGAGGGGGAGCCTCCCCCCTCCTTGTCCAATTCGGACTACCAAGGGGGCAGCCAGCCCTATGGCCCCTCCTCTCTCTCACAAGGCCCATGTTGGCCCATTAGTTCCCCCGGGGGTTCCGATAACCCACCGGCACTCCGATAATTATCCGGTGACCCTCGGAACTCATCCGGTATCCGAATATAGTCATCCAATGTATCAATCTTTATGTCTTGACCATTTCGAGACTCCTCGTCATGTCCATGATCATATCTAGGACTCCGAACTACCTTCGGTACATCAAAACACATAAACTCATAATACCGATCGTCACCGAACGTTAAGCGTGTGGACCCTACGGGTTCGAAAACTATGTAGACATGACCGAGACACATCTCTGGTCAATAACCAATAGAGGAATCTGGATGTTCATACTGGCTCCCACATATTCTATGAAGATCTTTATCGGCCAAACCACATAACGATATACATTGTTCCCTTTGTCATTGGTATGTTACTTGCCCGAGATTCGATCGTCGGTATCTCAATACCTAGTTCAATCTCATTACCGGCAAGTCTCTTTCCTCGTTCCGTAATGCATCATCCCGTAACTAACTCATTATTCACATTTCTTGCAAGGCTTATAGTGATGTGCATTACCGAGAGGGCCCAGAGATACCTCTCCGACAATCAGAGTGACAAATCCTAATCTCGATCTATGCCAACTCAACAAACACCATCGGAGACACCTGTAGAGCACCTTTGTAATCACCTAGTTACGTTGTGACGTTTGGTAGCACATAAAGTGTTCCTCCGGCATTTGAAAGTTACATGATCTCATAGTCATAGGAACATGTATAAGTTATAGAGAAAGCAATAGCAACAAACTAAATGATTATCGCGCTAAGCTAATGGATGGGTCAAGTCAATCACATTATTCTCTAATGATGTGATCCCATTAATCAAATGACAACTCAAGTCTATGGTTAGGAAACATAACCATCATTGATTCAATGAGCTAGTCAAGTAGAGGCATACTAGTGACATTCTGTTTGTCTATGTATTCACACATGAACTAAGTTTTCGGTTAATACAATTCTAGCATGAATAATAAACATTTATCATGGTATAAGGAAATATAAATAACAATTTTATTATTGCCTCTAGGGCATATTTCATTCAGTATCCCACTTGCACTAGAGTCAATAATCTAGATTACATTGTAATGATTCTAACACCCATGGAGTCTTGGTGCTGATCATGTTTTGCTCGTGAGAGAGCCTTAGTCAATGGGTCTGCAACATTTAGATCTGTATGTATCTTGCAAATATCTATGTCTCCCTCCTTGACTTGATCACAGATGGAATTGAAGCATCTCTTGATGTGCTTGGTTCTCTTGTGAAATCTGAATTCCTTTGCCAAGGCAATTGCACCAATATTGTCACAAAAGATTTTCATTGGACCCGATGCACTAGGTATTACACCTAGATCAGATATGAACTCCTTCATCTAGACTCCTTCATTTGCTGCTTCCGAAGCAGCTATGTATTCCGCTTCACACGTAGATCCCGCCATGATGCTCTGCTTGGAACTACACCAACTGACAGCTCCACCATTTTGTAAAAACACGTATCTGGTTTGTGACTTAGAGTCATTCGGATCAGTGTCAAAGCTTGCATCGACGTAACCGTTTACGACGAGCTCTTTGTCACCTCCATATATGAGAAACATATCCTTAGTCGTTTTCAGGTATTTAGGATGTTCTTGACCGCTGTCTAGTGATCCACTCCTGGATTACTTTGGTACCTCGCTGCTAGACTGATAGCAAGGCACACATCTGGTCTGGTACACACCATTGAATACATGATAGAGCCTATGGCTGAAGCATAGGGAACACCTTTCATTTTCTCTCTATCTTCTGCAGTAGTCGGGCATTGAGTCTGACTCAACTTCACACCTTGTAATACAGGCAAGAACCCTTTCTTTGCCCGAACCATTTTGAACTTCTTCAAAACTTTATCAAGGTATGTGCTTTGTGAAAGTCCAATTAAGCATCTTGATCTATCACTATAGATCTTGATGCCAATATATAAGAAGCATCACCAAGGTCTTTTAATGAAAAATTCTTATTCATGTATCCTTTTATGCTATTCAGAAATTCAGTATCATTTCCGATCAACAATATGTCATCCACATATAATATCAGAAATGCTACAGAGCTCCCACTCACTTTCTTGTAAATACAGGCTTCTCCAAAAGTCTGTATAAAACCATATGCTTTGATCACACTATCAAAGCGTATATTCCAACTCCGGGCTTGCACCAGTCCATAAATGCATCGCTGGAGCTTGCACACTTTGTTAGCACCTTTTGGATCGACAAAACCTTCTGGTTGCATCATATACAACTCTTCTTTAAGATATCCATTAAGGAATGCAGTTTTGACATCCATTTGCCAAATCAATTTGGACGCAAGTGCATGTGTGACTCATCTCAAGAAGGTGCATGAAGATACAAGACATACTATCGAGCTCCAAGTACAATGACTTGCGACCAAGCTCAACATCAACAAGCACCCCATGGTCTTCAACATTGGTGATCTCGTGTGGCTACAACTTTGCAAGGACCTCTTTCCCCAAGAACGCAAGTCCAAACTTCGACCACGAGCGGACGGACCCTTCAAGGTGCTTGCATGCTACAACGACTACGCTTACAAGATCTAGATCCCCCGCGACAAGTACAATCTGAGCGATATCTTCAACGTCAAGGAACTCTCGCCCTTCCAGGGTGATGAAGAATTTGATCCGAGGACAGTTCTTCCCCAAGGGAGGGGAGATGATGTGGAGCATCCCAAGGTCATCCCCATGGACCTACCATCGTCTCACCAAGTGACTAGTGGACCAATGACACGAGCACGTGCAAGAGCTCTCGAAACTAAGGTGAACTCACTCCTTTCCGAACTACCACTTTCCATACATGAGAATTGGCTACTACCTCAAATGGAAACCATATGTGTGATCAGGTGCTTTGAGGAAGGCCACGGACCAACTACATTCAACGGATAAGACGACGAGGACGCCAAGTCCACGGGACAAGAAGAAGAACTGCTCAAGTCCCCAGGCTCCGGACGACCGACGAACCCCAGACGTCCGACGACCTCCAGGCTCCGGATGTCCGGCCCTCTCCGGACGACCGACACTTCCATACCCGAGCCAAAACTACGGACTTCCAAAGCACTACGGACGACCGACGAGCTCCAGGCTCCGGACGTCTGACCCCGACCGGACGTCCGACCGAAGTCCACCCGAGCCGAATCTGCAGACGTTTGACAAGCACCGAACGTCCGAACCACCATGAGCCTCCGGAGGACCGGTGACTCCCGGATGTCCGGCGCTTGTGTGCTGCCATGAGTTGGGCCGCAGCCCATGTATCCCCCACTTCGCCCCCTTTTGCACTAAGGCCATAAATAGACCTCCTATTCCTTCTAGCTAGGGTTCGCATTGGTTTAGCTCATTTTAGAGATAGAGCATTGCTCATCCACTCCGGATCTACTCCACGAGAGAGACCGCGGGCCCTCTTCGGAGAAGAACCCTTTGGATTCAAGACCTCCTTGTAGAGAACAACATCAAGACCTCCTCACGGAGAAGACCGGCTACCTTTGTATTGTCCCTAGTTGATTGTGTACCGTGTGAACTCTTATGTACTCAAGGATCTAGCACATGTGTGACTATTTCTTGTTGGTTTAGTGTTTCTCTAGTGTTTTCCCTCATTTCCCTCCTCGTGTTCTTCATGTTCATCGCGGGATCCGCTCCTTTCGTGAAAGATCAACCACATAGGGTTCCACCCTACATCACCATAGTTCATAAGGTGTCATCTCAACGGATTTAGATGGTGCCCTATTTAACATGAATGCAGCCGTCTCTAAAGCATAACCCCAAAGGATAGCTGTAAATCAGTAAGAGGCATCATAGATCGCATCATATCTAGTAAAGTACGATTACGACGCTCGAACACACCACTACGCTGTGGTGTTCCGGGTGGCGCGAGTTGCGAAACTATTCTGCATTGTTTCAAATAAAGACCAAACTAATAACTCAAATATTCTCCTCGATGATCAGATCATAGAAACTTTATTTTCTTGTTACAATGATTTTCCACTTCACTCTGAAATTCTTTGAACTTTTCAAATGTTTCAGCCTTATGTTTCATTAAGTAGATATACCCATATCTGCTCAAATCATCTGTGGAGGTGAGAAAATAACGGTATTCGTCACGAGCCTCAATGTTCATTTGACCACATACATCAGTATGTATGATTTCCAATAACTCTGTTGCTCGCTCCATTGTTCCGGAGAACGGAGTTTTAGTCATCTTGCCTATGAGGCATGCTTCGCAAGTACCAAGTGATTCATAATCAAGTGATTCCAGAAGTCCATCATAATGGAGTTTCTTCATGCGCTTTACACCAATATGACCCAAACGGCAGTTCCAAAAATAAGTTGCACTATCATTATCAACTCTGCATCTTTTGGCATCAATACCATGAACATGTGTATCACTACTATCAAGATTTAGTAAAAATAGACCACTCATCAAGGGTGCATGACCATAAAAGATATTACGCATATAAATAGAACAACCATTATTCTCCGATTTAAATGAATAACCGTCTCGCATCAAACAAGATCCAGATATAATGTTCATGCTCAACGCTGGCACCAAATAGCAATTATTTAGGTCTAAAACTAATACTGAAGGTAGATGTAGAGGTAGCGTGCCGATGGCGATCACATCGACTTTGGAACCATTTCCCATGTGCATCGTCACCTCGTCCTTAGCCAATCTTCGCTTAATCCGTAGCCCCTGTTTCGAGTTGCAAATGTTAGCAACTTAACCAGTGTCAAATACTCAGGCACTACTACAAGCATTAGTAAGGTACACATCTATAACATGTATATCAAATATACCTTTCAGTTTGCCATCCTTCTTCTCTGCCAAATACTTGGGGTAGTTCGGCTTCCAGTGACCAGTCCCTTTGCAGTAGAAGCACTCAGTCTCAGGCTTAGGCCCAGACTTGGGCTTATTCACTTGGGAAACAACTGGTTTGCTATTCTTCTTGAAATTCCCCTTCTTCCCTTTACCCTTTTTCTTGAAACTGGTGGTCTTGTTGACCATCAACACTTGATGCTCCTTCTTGATTTCTACCTCCGTAGCCTTTAGCATTGCGAAGAGCTCAGGAATCGTCTTATCCATCCCTTGCATATTATAGTTCATCATGAAGCTCTTGTAGCTTGGTGGCAGTGATTGAAGAACTCTGTCAATGACACTATCATCGAGAAGATTAACTCCCAGTTGAGTCAAGTGGTTGTGGTACCCAGACAGAACTATTCTCCTCCATCTTGCAGATTGAGAACTTATTGGAGACTTCATATCTCTCAATCCGGGCATTTCCTTGAAATATTAACTTCAACTCTTGGAATATCTCATATGCTCCATGACGTTTAAAACGTCGTTGAAGTCCCGGTTCTAAGCCGTAAAGCATGGCACACTGAACTATCAAGTAGTCATCAGCTTTGCTCTGCCAGGTGTTCATAACATCTGGCGTTGCTCCAGCAACAGGTTTGTCACCTAGCGGTGCTTCCAAAACGTAATTCTTCTATGCAGCAATGAGGATAATCCTCAAGTTATGGACCCAGTCTGTGGAGTTGCTACCATCATCTTTCAACT
This sequence comes from Triticum urartu, assembly GCF_003073215.2. Taxonomy (NCBI): domain Eukaryota; kingdom Viridiplantae; phylum Streptophyta; class Magnoliopsida; order Poales; family Poaceae; genus Triticum; species Triticum urartu. The sequence continues at coordinate 366,704,930 of NC_053025.1, read as the reverse complement.
TAGCTTTCTCTAGGAACGCATTAAAATTCAACCGAACAACAGCATGGGCCATCTATCTACAACAACATAGACATGAAAAATACTATCAGGTACTAAGTTCATGATAAATTGAAGTTCAATTAATCAAATTACTTAAGAACTCCCACTTAGATAAACATCTCTCTAATCATCTAAGTGATCATGTGATCAATATCAACTAAACCATGTCCGATCATCACGTGAGATGGAGTAGTTTTCAATGGTGAACATCACTATGTTGATCATATCTACTATATGATTCACGCTCAACCTTTCGGTCTCAGTGTTCCGAGGCCATATCTGCATATGGTAGGCTCGTCAAGTCTAACTCGAGTATTCTACGTGTGCAAAACCGGCTTGCACCCGTTGTATGTGAACGTAGAGCTTATCACACCCGATCATCACGTGGTGTCTCAGCATGACGAATTGTAGCAACGGTGCATACTCAGGGAGAACACTTATACCTTGAAATTTAGTGAGAGATCATCTTATAATGCTACCGCCGAACTAAGAAAAATAAGATGCATAAAGGATAAAGATCACATGCAATCAATATAAGTGATATGATATGGCCATCATCATCTTGTGCTTTTGATCTCCATCTCCAAAGCACCATCATGATCACCATGTCACCGGCTTGACAGCTTGATCTCCATCGAAGCATCTTTGTCGTCTCTCCAACTATTGCTTCTACGACTATTGCTACCGCTTAGTGATAAAGTAAAGCAATTACATGGCGATTGCATTTCATACAATAAAGCGACAACCATATGGCTCCTGCCAGTTGCCGATAACTGTGTTACAAAACATGATCATCTCATACAATAAAATTTAGCATCATGTCTTGACCATATCACATCACAACATGCCCTGCAAAAACAAGTTAGACATCATCTACTTTGTTGTTGCAAGTTTTACATGGCTGCTACGGGCTGAGCAAGAACCGTTCTTACCTATGCATCAAAAACCACACCATGATATAGTGATTGCTTTTTGATCTTCAGAAAGAACCCTGTTCATTGAATCTGATTCAACTAAAGTTGGAGCAACTGACACCCACCAGCCACCTGTGTGCGAAGCACGTCTGTAGAACCAGTCTCACATAAGCATACGTCTAATGTCGGTCTAGGCCGCTTCATCCAACAATACCGCTGAATCAATAATCAACTAGTGACGGCAAGCAATATGTATATACCCACGCCCACAACTCCTTTGTGCTCTACTCGTGCATATAACATCTACGCGTAAACCTGGCTCGGATGCTACTGTTGGGGAATGCAGTAATTTCAAAAAAATTCCTACGCACACGCAAGATCATGGTGATGCATAGCAATGAGAGGGGATAGTGTTGTCCATGTACCCTCGTAGACCATAAGCGGAAGCGTTATGGCAATGCGGTTGATGTAGTCATACATCTTCATGGTCGACCGATCCTAGTACCGAAAGTACGGCACCTCCGCGATTTGCACACGTTCGGCTCAGTGACGTCCCACGAACTCACGATCCAGTAGAGTGTCGAGGGAGAGCTTCGTCAGCATGACGCCGTGATAACGGTGGTGATGATGCTACCGGAACAGGGCTTTGCCTAAGCAGCGCTATGATATGACCGAGGTGGATTATGGTGGAGGGGGCACCACACATGGCTAAGGGATCAATGATCAACTTGTGTGTTTTAGGGTGCCCCCATGCCCCCGTATATAAAGGAGCAAGGGGTGAGGCCGGCCGGCCTAGGGGCACGCTAGGGAAAGGGAGGAGTCCTACTCCTAGTAGGAGTAGGACACCCCCTTTCCTAGTCCAACTAGGAAGAAGGAGGGGGAAGGAAAGAGAGGGAGAGAGGGAGGGAAAGAGGGGGCGCCGCCCCCTCCTTGTCCAATTCGGACTCCCAAGGGGGGCGGGGCGGCCAGACCTACGGCCCCTGCTCTATCTATCACAAGGCCCATGTTGGCCCATTAGTTCCCTCGGGGGTTGCGATAACCCCCCAGCACTCTGATAATTATCCGGTGAGCCCCGGAACTCATCCGGTATCCTAATATAGGCATCCAATATATCAATCTTTATGTCTCGACCATTTGGAGACTCCTCGTCATGTCCGTGATCATATCCGGGACTCCGAACTACCTTCGGTACATCAAAACACATAAACTCATAATACCGATCGTCACCGAACGTTAAGCGTGCGGATGCTACGGGTTCGAGACCTATGTAGACATGACCGAGACATGTCTCCGGTCAATAACCAATAGCGGAACCCGGATGTTCATATTGGCTCCCACATACTGTACGAAGATCTTTATTGGTCAAACCGCATAACGATATACATTCTTCCCTTTGTCATCAGTATGTTACTTGCCCGATATTCGATCGTCGGTATCTCAATACCTAGTTCAATCTCGTTACCGGCAAGTCTCTTTACTCGTTCCGTAATGCATCGTCCCATAACTAACTCATTAGTCACATTGCTTGCAAGGCTTATAGTGATGTGCATTACCGAGAAGGCCCAAAGATACCTCTCCGACAATCAGAGTGACAAATCCTAATCTCAATCTATGCCAACTCAACAAACACCATCGGATACACCTATAGAGCACCTTTCTAATCACCCAGTTATGTTGTGACGTTTGGTAGCACACACAGTGTTCCTATGGCATTCGGGAGTTGCATGATCTCATAGTCATAGGAACTTGTATAAGTTATGGAGAAAGCAATGGCAACAAACTAAATGATCATCGTGCTAAGCTAACAGATGGGTCAAGTCAATCACATCATTCTCTAATGATGTGATCCCGTTAATCAAATGACAACTCATGTTATGGTTAGGAAACATAACCATCATTGATTCAACGAGCTAGTCAAGTAGAGGCATACTAGTGACATTCTGTTTGTCTATGTATTCACACATGTACTAAGTTTCCGGTTAATACAATTCTAGCATGAATAATAAACATTTATGATGATATAAGGAACTATAAATAACAACTTTATTATTGCCTCTAGGGCATATTTCCTTCACCATATACTACCACCAATCTGTATCCATATACCACCACCGCAGCCATATCCTTCCACCATATATCCACCACAAATCCGAGATCCATCTAATTTCTGATTCGTGTTTCCTTGCCTGAGTAGGTTTTGGAAAATAAGTCTGGAGACCCCGGGGAAGTTTTTAGGCCAAACTTTTGGCGACCGAAAATATTTCTTCCAAATCCTATTTTTAGGCTTTTCTAAATCTTTTGAGCCACGTGCCATCATAGTGATTTTTTGTCACTTTTTCGTCGTTGCTGCCCTAATTTATGAAAAGAAATTTGTCAAAAAATGTCATGCCCATCCTGTCAGTTTGACCAGGGAAGAGTTTTGAGACACTTGCTATTATAGTGATTTTCGCAAAAAAAGGGGAGCGCAAAAAAAAGAGCGCAAAAAAACAGAGTGAAAAAATATATTCCAAAGTATGCTTTTCTCTTGTTTACGTGCCGCGCCGTGATTTTGTTCATGTTCTAGGCTCGCGTCTCTAGTACGGTCTAGCCTAGGACCAGGACAGTACCGTCGTTGAGCATTTATTCAACCTTACATCTCTGAATTGATTGTTGCTGACCCTTTTTGCCACCATATTATAAGCCTTCCTAGCTCCACATACATCTACGTCGTGCATTTGACTCTCCCTGGTAATCACTCTATCCAAGCTTTGAGAGTTTTGACTACAACGGTTGCCGATTGACACGTCTCCAACGTATCTATAATTTTTGATTGCTCCATGCTATATTATCTACTGTTTTCGACATTATTGGGCTTTATTATCCACTTTTATATTATTTTTGGGACTAACCTATTAACCGAAAGCCCAGCCCAGAATTGCTATTTTTTGCCTGTTTTAGGGTTTCGAAGAAAAGGAACATCAAACGGAGTCCAAACGGAATGAAACCTTCGGGAACGTGATTTTCTCAACGAACAAGACCCAGGAGACTTGGACCCTACGTCAAGACACAAAAGAGGAGGCCACGAGGTAGGGGGGCGTGCCTACCCCCGCCCAGGCGCGCCCTCCACCCTCGTGGGCCCTCTGTTGCTCCACCGACATACTCCTTCCTCCTATATATACCTACATACCCCCAAACGATCAGATACGGAGCCAAAACCCTAATTCCACCGCCGTAACTTTCTGTATCCACGAGATCCAATCTTGGGGCCTGTTACGGAGCTCCGCCGGAGGGGGCATCGATCACGGAGGGCTTCTACATCAACACCATAGCCCCTCTCTTGTGGAGAACTATTCGATGTAATCTTCTTTTTGCGGTGTGTTTGTTGAGACCGATGAATTGTGGGTTTATGATCAAGTCTATCTATGGACAATATTTGAATCTTCTCTGAATTATTTTATGTATGATTGGTTATCTTTACAAGTCTCTTCGAATTATCAGTTTGGTTTGGCCTACTAGATTGATCTTTCTTGCAAAGGGAGAATGCTTCGCTTTGGGTTCAATCTTGTGGTGTCCTTTCCCAGTGACAGTAGGGGCAGCAAGGCACGTATTGTATTGTTGCCATCGAGGATAACCAGATGGGGGTTTCATCATATTGCATGAGTTTATCCCTCCACATCATGTCATCTTGCTTAAGGCGTTACTCTGTTTTCATTAACTTAATACTCTAGATGCATGCTGGATAGCGGTCGGTGAGTGGAGCAATAGTAGTAGATGCAGGCAGGAGTCGGTCTACTTGTCTCGGACGTGATGCCTATATACATGATCATACCTAGATATTCTCATAATTATGCTTAATTCTCTCAATTGCTCAATAGTAATTTGTTCACCCACCATAGAATACTTATGCTCTCGAGAGAAGCCACTAGTGAAACCTATGGCCCCCGAGTCTATCTTCATAATATTAATCTCCCAATACTTAGTTATTTCCTTTGCTTTTACTTTGCTTTTTATTTTACTTTGCATCTTTGTCATAAAAATACCAAAAATATTATATTATCATATCTATCAGATCTCACTCTCGTAAGTGGCCATGTAGGGATTGACAACCCCTTATCGCGTTGGTTGCGAGGATTTATTTGTTTTGTGCAGGTATGAGGGACTGGCGCATAGCCTCCTACTGGATTGATACCTTGGTTCTCAAAAACTGAGGGAAATACTTATGCTACTTTGCTGCATCATCCCTTCCTCTTTGGGGAAAACCAACGCAGTGCTCAAGAGGTAGCAAGAAGGATTTCTGGCGCCGTTGTTGGGGAGGTCTATGAAAAAGTCAATATACCAAGTACCCATCACATACCCTTATCTCCCGCATTACATTATTTGCCATTTGCCTCTCGTTTTCCTCTCCCCCACTTCACCGTTGCTGTTTTATTTGCCCTCTCTCTCTATCCTCCCTCTCTTTCTCTATTTGCCTCTTTTTGCCCTCTTGCTTTTTGTTTGCTTGTGCGTTAGTTCGTTTGCTTGTCGTTATGGATAGTCCCTTATCTTCTCCGTTGTATCCCGAGAATGAAATTCTAAATTTTAAGCAAAGGGAGGGGGAAATCTAAAAGACGCTTGGTATAGAATTTGCAATGCTCAAAATAGATCTACCAGGAAGCAATCTACTTATGTTCTTCTTCGCAATTTTTATGTAGGCGTTACTCCTTGGCACAGATATGTCCATGATGCTATTACTGGAGGGAACTTCTTGGGTAGCCATACTTTTGATTCTTATAATGTTATGATAGATTTGTTTGGCTCACCCCCTCTTTTGGTTAATGGAACTGTATTAACTTTGGAGCATGTAATGCAAAGACTTGAAATTATTGAAAATAAGGTTGCTACCGTAGAGATAATTGAAAGTTTGGATAAAAAGATCCACAACCGAATCTCTCAATATGGATCTAAAGTAGGAGTCACTTTGAAAAATATTAAAGAAAAGGAACCCATAGTTAATGAGAAAATAAATCATGATTCCCCTAGAATCGATAACCTTGAGGATATTATTACCAACTTGGGAACCGCTTTTTCATCCGTAAAGAATACTTCAAGTCCTCCACCTAAAATTGCCAAGTTTATGTATGTTCCTAAAAATAAGGGTGAATCCTCTAGTAAGGAAACTACAGATCTCAAATCTATAAGTTTTCATCCCAATCTTTTTGCTATCATTAAGGAACCATTTGTTACAAATGATTTTTTCGATCATGGGCCTAAAAGTTAGATAATAAATAACAAGAAAGAAATTCCTAAATATGTTAGATGCCTCATTGAAGAATTGCCTACCAAAGATGGCAATACCTAGATCTATCCTTGTTTGTTATGCCTAGCTAGGGGCGTTAAACGATAGCGCTTGTTGGGAGGCAACCAAATTTTATTTTTATTCCTTTGTTTTTGATCCTGTTTAGTAATAAATAAATAAATTATATAGCCTCTGTTTTGTTTGTGTTTTTTGTGTTTAATTAGTGTTTGTGCCAAGTAGAACCGTTGGGAAGACTTGGGGAAAGTCTTGTTACACTTGCTGTAAAAAACAGAAACTTTAGTGCTCACGAGAACTGCTGCCATTTTTATTTGGAAAGCCCTATTTAGTTAATTCTTTTTGAAGATGATTAATAGATAAATTACTCACGTCGAGCAATTTATTTTAGAATTTTTGGGGTTCCAGATCTTGCGCTAGATACAGATAACTACAGACTGTTCTGTTTTTGACAGATTCTATTTTTCGTGTGTTGTTTGCCTATTTTGATGAATCTATGGCTAGTAAAATAGTTTATAAACCATAGAGAAGTTGGAATACAGTAGTTTTAACACCAATATAAATAAAGAATGAGTTCATTACAGTACCTTGAAGTGGTCTTTTGTTTTCTTTCGCTAACGGAGCTCACGAGATTTTCTACTTTGAGTTTTATGTTGTGTAGTTTTCAAGTTTCGGGTAAAGATTTGATGGATTATGGAACAAGGAGTCACAAGAGCCTAAGCTTGGGGATGCCCATGGCACCCCCAAGATAATCTAAGGACACCTAAAAGCCAAAGCTTGGGGATGCCCCAGAAGGCATCCCCTCTTTCGTCTACTTCTATCGGTAACTTTACTTGGAGCTATATTTTTATTCGCCACATGATATGTGTTTTGCTTGGAGCGTCTTGTATGATTTGAGTCTTTAATTTTAAGTTTACCACAATCATCCTTGCTGTAAACACCTTTTGAGAGAGCCATACATTATTTGGAATTTGTTAGAATACTCTTTGTGCCTCGCTTATATCTTTTGAGTTATATAGTTTTGCTCTAGTACTTCACTTATATCTTTTAGAGCATGGTGGTGGATTTGTTTTATAGAAACTATTGATCTCTCATGCTTCACTTAGAGTATTTTGAGAGTCTTAAATAGCATGGTAATTTTCTTAAAATCCTAATATGCTAGGTATTCAAGATTAGTAAAATTTTCTTATGAGTGTTTTGCATCCTAAGAGAAGTTTGATGCTTGATGATTGTTTTGAGATATGGGGGTAATAATATCAAAGTCGTGCTAGTTGAGTAGTTGTGAAATTGAGAAATGCTTGTGTTGAAGTTTGCAAGTCCCGTAGCATGCATGTATGGTAAACGTTATGTAACAAATTTTAAACATGAGGTGTTATTTGATTGTCCTCCTTATGAGTGGCGGTCGGGGATGAGTGATGGTCTTTTCCTACCAATCTATCCCCCTAGGAGCATGCGTGTAGTGCCGAGGTTTTTGATGACTTGTAGATTTTTTCAATAAGTATGTGAGTTCTTTATGACTAATGTTGAGTCCATGGATTATACGCACTCTCACCTTTCCGTCCTTGCTAGCCTCTTCGGTACCGTGCATTACCCTTTCTCACATTGAGAGTTGGCGCAAACTTTGCCGGTGCATCCAAACCCCGTGATATGATACTCCCTTTCACAGATAAACCTCCTTATATCTTCCTCAAAACAGCCACCATACCTACCTATTATGGCATTTCCATAGCCATTCCGAAATATATTGCCATGCAACTTTCCACCATTCCGTTTATCATGACACATTCATTATTGTCATATTGCTTAGCATGATCATGTAGTTGACATAGTATTTGTGGCAAAGCCACCGTTCATAATTCTTTCATACATGTCACTCTTGGTCCATTGCATATCCCGGTACACCGCCGGAGGCATTCATATAGAGTCATCTTTTGTTCTAGTATCGAGTTGTAATCATTGAGTTGTAAATAAATAGAAGTGTGATGATCATCATTTTCTAGAGAATTGTCCCAAGTGAGGAATTAAAAAAAAGATAAAGGCCATAAAAAAGAGAAGGCCCAAAAGAAAAAAATGAGAGAAAAAGAGAGAAGGACAATGTTACTATCCTTTGCCACACTTGTGCATCAAAGTAGCACCGTAATCTTCATGATAGAGAGTCTCTTGTTTTGTCACTTTCATATACTAGTGGGAATTTTCATTATAGAACTTGGCTTGTATATTCCAACAATGGGCCTCCTCAAGTGCCCTAGGTCTTCATGAGCAAGCAAGTTGGATGCACACCCACTTAGTTTCTTTTGTTGAGCTTTCATACATTTATAGCTCTAGTGCATCCGTTGCATGTCAATCCCTACTCCTTGCATTAACATCAATCGGTGGGCATCTCCATAGCCCATTGATTAGCCTAGTTGATGTGAGACTTTCTCCTTTTTGTCTTCTCCACATAACCCCCCTCATCATATTCTATTCCACCCATAGTGCTATGTCCATGGCTCGCGCTCATATATTGCGTGAAAGTTTATAGATTTAAGATTACTAAAGTACGAAACAATTGCTTGGCTTGTCATCGGGGTTGTGCATGATGAGAGCATTCTTGTGTGACGAAAATGGAGCATGACTAAGCTATATGATTTTGTAGGGATGAACTTTCTTTGGCCATCTTATTTTGAGAAGACATAATTGCTTAGTTGGTATGCTTGAAGTATTATTATTTTTATGTCAATATGAACTTTTGTCTTGAATCTTTTGGATCTGAATATTCATACCACAATTAAGAAGAATTACATTAAAATTATGCCAAGTAGCACTCCGCATAAAAAAGTCTGTTTTTATCATTTACCTACTCGAGGACGAGCAGGAATTAAGCTTGAGGATGCTTGATACGTTTCCAACGTATCTATAATTTTTGATTGCCCCATGCTATATTATCTACTGTTTTTGACATTATTGGGCTTTATTATCCACTTTTATATTATTTTTGCGACTAACCTATTAACCGGAAGCCCACCCAGAATTGCTGTTTTTTTGCCTGTTTTAGGGTTTCGAAGAAAAGGAATATCAAGCGGAGTCCAAACGGAATGAAACCTCCGGGAACGTGATTTTCTCAATGAACAAGACCCAGGAGACGTGGACCCAATGTCAAGACAAAAAACAGGAGGCCACGAGGTAGGAGGGCACGCCTACCCCCCCCCCCCCCAGGCGTGCCCTCCAGCCTCGTAGGCCCCCTGTTGCTCCACCGACGTACTCCTTCCTCCTATATATACCTATGTACCCCCAAACGATCAGATACGGAGCCAAAACCCTAATTCCACCGTCGTAACTTTCTGTATCCACGAGATCCCATCTTGGGGCCGGTTCCGGAGCTCCGCCGGAGGGGGAATCGATCACGGAGGGCTTCTACATCAACACCATAGCCCCTTCGATGAAGTGTGAGTAGTTCACCTCAGACCTACGGGTCCATAGTTAGTACCTAGATGGCTTCTTCTCTCTTTTTGGATCTCAATACAATGTTCTCCCCCTCTCTTGTGGAGAACTATTCGATGTAATCTTCTTTTTACGGTGTGTTTGTTGAGACCGATGAATTGTGGGTTTATGATCAAGTTTATCTATGAACAATATTTGAATCTTCTCTGAATTCTTTTATGTATGATTGGTTATCTTTGCAAGTCTCTTCGAATTATCAGTTTGGTTTGGACTACTAGATTGATCTTTCTTGCAATGGGAGAAGTGCTTAGCTTTGGGTTCAAGCTTGCGGTGTCCTTTCCCAGTGACAGTAGGGGCAGCAAGGAACATATTGTATTGTTGCCATCGAGGATAACAAGATGGGGTTTTCGTCATATTGCATGAGTTTATCCCTCTACATCATGCCATCTTGCTTAAGGCGTTACTCTATTTTCATTAACTTAATACTCTAGATGCATGCTGGATTGCGGTCGATGAGTGGAGTAATAGTAGTAGATGCAGGCAGGAGTTGGTCTACTTGTCTCGGACATGATGCCCATATACATGATCATACCTAGATATTCTGATAACTATGCTCAATTCTGTCAATTGCTCAACAGTAATTTGTTCACCCACCGTAGAATACTTATGCTCTCGAGAGAAGCCACTAGTGAAACCTATGGCCCCCGGGTCTATCTTCAGCATATTAATCTCCCAATACTTAGTTATTTCCTTTGCTTTTACTTTGCTTTTATTGTACTTTGCATCTTTATTATAAAAATACCAAAAATATTATCTTATCATATCTATCAGATCTCACTCTCGTAAGTGGCCATGTAGGGATTGAAAACCCCTTATCACGTTGGTTGCGAGGATTTATTTGTTTTGTGTAGGTACGAGGGACTGGCGCATAGCCTCCTACTAGATTGAGACCTTGGTTCTCAAAAACTAAGGAAAATACTTACGCTACTTTGCTGCATCATCCCTTCCTCTTCGGGGAAAACAAACGCAGTGCTCAAGAGGTAGCACCGATCACCGCGTGCTGCTGGGTAAGAACTGGTAAGAATTTGAGATTTGCTTGATGGATTTGTGACACCCACCACCACCTCTTGTTAGTAGTCTGTAAGATCATATTCTTGTGTGTTTCTATTGCTGCTAGCCATGGCAGGATCACAAGCCGATGAGATTGAATGGGACAACTTGACGAACAAGGAGCTTCATGATAAGTTTCAGCAAATGATGAGTGGACAGGTGCAAGATGTGCTAAACAGATTTGAAGATGCCATGGAGAAGATAGATGGCATGGAGAAGACGTTCAAAACAAAGCTCGATAACAAGTTTAATGAATTGCTCGCACGTCTTCCACCACCACCACCGGCTGCACCTAACACACCTCTACAACAACAACAACATCGCCTTCCAAATCAAGTGGGACGGTCACTGTGCATTCCCCTTGAGCCTGGTAAAATTCTGGTGCCGCTGTTTATGCTTCTGTAGCTCCTACTGCTCCTGTAGTCGTGGACGACCATTACAAGGATGAGGTTGATCAAAATCAGAACTACGTGCAACCACCAGCGCCACCGCCACTAGGTCGTCCTCATGCATATCATCGCAATGGTAGGGCTGCACAACCACCTGAGGTACGAGATCATGACCATCTTCCTAAACTAAAATTGAATATTCCACCATTTGAGGGTAGATATGTTCCTGATATATATCTTACATGGGAGTTAGAAATTTAACAATGTTTTACATGTTTACAATATCCTGAGGAGAGACGTGTTCCTGCTACTGTTTGTGCTTTAACTAGTTTTGCATGTGTTTGGTGGTCCAAACATTGTAGATTATATCCTATTCCAACTACTTGGGCTTCTTTGAAAACTGCTATGCGTACTCCTTGGGTTCCACCATATTATCAGCGTGAAATACTTCCAAAATTGCAACGCTTAAGACAAGGAAAAAATTCTGTAGAAGAATATTATCAGGAATTACAAACCGGCATGATTCGATGTGGTATTGTTGAGGAGAATGGAGCTATGCTTGAAGGTTTTATGTGTGGATTAAATAGAGAGTTTCAGACCATTCTAGATATAAGGAATTTAATAATATCACTCATTTATTCCATCTTGCTTGCAAAGCTGAATGTGAAGTGCAGGATCGACAGGCATTGGCGCGAACTAACATTTTTGTAGGTCGACCTTCATCATGGACACCGTGTACATCCTCTACTACCACACGTTCTACTGCACCGGTGCCTCCGTCACCTGCCACCGCCAACCATGATACAAGAAAGTAGGCACAACCACCACTATCTGCCAAGAGCACACCTTCTGGGCCTGCACAGAGTTCTTCTTCATCCATGGCATCAACAGGGCAAACACATGATATTATTTGTCGTCGTTGCAAGGGTGGAGGTCATTATGCGAGACAATGCCCATCTAAGCGTGTGATGATTGTTTCGGAGCATGGTGGTATGAGTCCGCTAGTGACTACGATGAGGAGACTTTGGCTCTTATTACAAGTGAAGAACACGGTAGAGATGATTCTGATCATGAGACACAATACATGGCTGCTGAAGATGCTGACAGGTATGAATGTTTAGTTGCTCAACATGTTTTGAGTGTGCATGTTACACAAGCTGGGCAAAATCAGAGGCATAATTTGTTCCATACAAAGGGAGTTGTGAAGGAACGTTCTGTTCGTGCCATAATCGATGAAGGGAGTTGCATCAACTTGGCTAGCATGGAGATGGTGGAGAAGCTATCTCTCACCACAAGACCACATCCACATCCTTGTGTTGTTCCAATTATACTAGTGCCAAAAAAGGATGGTATGTCGCATATGTGTGTTGATTGTAGAGGCATTAATAATATTACTATTCATTATCGTCATCCTATTCCTAGGCTAGATGACATGCTTGATGAATTGAGTCACTCTACAATATTCTCCAAAGTTAATTTGCATAGTGGATACCATCATATTCGTATGAAATTGGGAGATGAATAGAAAACAACATTTGAAACTAAGTTTGGATTATATGAGTGGTTAGTCATGCCTTTCGGTTTAACTAATGCACCAAGTACTTTCCTGAGATTAATGAACGAAGTTGTAACATCCCAATTTTCAATTTGGATGTTATACATAGGACATCATATGCATATCATATTTTATTTGCATTTTTGTTGTGATCCTAGAAATCTTAAGCAACTCAAGGACCCAAGGAGAGAGTTGGGGATTTCGTTTATTTTCATATTTGATTTTTCTCAAATTTGAAAAGAGGATCAATTAGATTTTAATATTTTTCTTTCCAATTATTTCCAATATTAAAAATAAAAGAGAGAAGATAATATGACTTCTTCAAAAGAGAGGAATATTGGAGGAAACTTTTTAAAATCAAATATATTTTTTATTTGGATTTTATTTGAATTAGAAAAATATGCATTGTTGAAAATTGCATCATTAGGCCAGAAAAATGTTCACTTTGTTCTAAATATTGTATTTAGACGGTGAAAATTGTTTTGGAATTTTTAGAATTTGTTTATATTTTATTAGGATTTTTCTTCGGTGGAATTTATTAAAAAAAATTCCGCCCGACTAGGCCAAAGGCCCAGCCGAGCCGGGCCGAAGCCCGCAGCACCGCCGCCTTCCCCATCGCCGTGCACCGCACGGACGCTGAGGGGGAGTCCGAGCCAGAAACTACCCCGCGCCGGCCCCTCACGCAAGACGCCGCCCCCCACCTCTTTAAATAGGGCCGAGGCCCGACCCCTCTCTCCACTCCGAGCCAACGACCCCGCCGCCTCCCACGCTGCGTCGCGTCGCTGTTAGCTGCCGCCCCATAGCGCCGCCACCGGAGCCGCCCGCCCGCGCCTCGCCGGAGCCCGGCCTCGCCATCGGATCTCGCCGTCATCGTGAACCGGTAAAAACTGCCCCGGTTCGCCATTTCGTTTACATTTTTTTCGGTATGGATCGGTTTTGTTTTAGGGTTCGCTAATTAGCGAGCGTTCATTTGTTAGGTTCTATTAACAAGCGAATTCATTCATTTGGTTCTATGGGAGAACGTTTGTTCGTTAGTGTTTTTCATTTTATTTTATTTTTTGGCCAGGGACCTATCCATGATTATTTTTATTGCAGATTAGCCCCTGATCTTCAAACTTTCGCAACTCTTTAACCGTTCCTCCACATCCAGTTAAACCAATGCCAAAATCTTCTTCTCGAACCCCTCTTTCCTGTTAACCAACTTGAACATGATTTTGACAATTTAAAATTTGGTTTCAAGAAGATTTGAATACGAACTTCTTTTGATCGTAGTTTGAGTTTTGTAGCTCCGATTTGATTGATTCTTTTCGCAAATCAAAGCTCTTCAGTCGAACTTTCAGTTTGGAATTTTTAATCTTATGCTTGAGTGCTTATGTATGTTATGGTTTGTTTGCGATAGAGTTTCAAGAGTGCGAAGCGTGCTACTACGAGTCACTAGTGTTTTTAGATCGTCAGCAAGGCAAGTAACAGTTTGATCATACCCCCTTATTACCCAGTTTTTTTGCATTAGTTTCAATCCTCAAACACTGCATGGCTAGGAAATGAATACTTGTGGGTATTGGGAAGTAGTGATGAGGTAGAACCTATTGTCTTTATTTCAAACCCTGGGAGTTACTTCTACGTTATGCTTATACTGCTATGCTATGCTCATAGATGTGGTTTGGTTGAGTGATGCATGACAGATGTGAGTGTTTAATTAATGGTTAAACTTAAGGTGGCTACTTTAATACACATCTGGTTGGATTTGTTGAGGCACCCTGGAGCACCCAGTGGTTGTTTGGGCACCTGGAACAATACAGTGTTGTCCTGGGATATCCCGGATTACCCGTGTGATCATCCTACGGTTCGCCACCCAGGCTCAAAGGGATCATAAGAATATTCATGCTAGAAACTTCTGTGTGCAGCCACAAGCCATTATTGGCTCTGGCATAGTTTAGTATGTTGTGTGACCTCTTTCAGTGGTAGGCTAGTAGATGTAGGGGATGTAGGTGGTATTGTCTACCCAGAGTAAAGAGTTAGTGCTTCTGAAAGACCATGTCTTGGTCATCCGTTTCTCACACATCATGCAGTGCAAGAAATTAAATGGAGGAGATCGAGTCTTGTGGGGAAAAGTGCGCAAATCTCTGCAGAGTGTATAAACTAATCATGGTTAGCCGTGTCCCCAGTTATGGACATCTTGAGTATCTGGTACTTGAATTATTGATTTGATCTCATCACTCTATTTAATTAATTTGTTGGGTTGATGATTATTAATTTGGGATTGAGTTGGAGGAACCTTCTCAATGTTTTCAACAAACTTTGTAGTTAAATAAAATTTATTCCTTTGTTGTAGGGAGAAATTAGCTTTCTGCAAAAATAACCATAGAGCCTCCACCAGCCAAATATGCATATAGTTATAGCTGCTACTTGTTCATTGCTCTATAGTGTTATTTTCCAGCATATTCCATGTGTTGACCCGTTTTGGGCAGCAACATATTATGTTGCAGACTTTCCAAATGAAGAGCAAGGTGCGCTAAGTCGTTGTCGTGCACTCAGCTATGCCATTGGAGTTGATGGACTCATTTATCTTAGAAGCTTCCGCTATTATCCTTTTTAGATGGCCTTAAGCCATATTATTGTAATAAGTACTCTCTTTTGAGACATTCGATGTAATAAGTGTGTGATTGAACCCTGTTATAAATCCTCGAGTACTGTGTGTGTCAGCATTACCGATCCAGGGATGACACTTATGCACAGAGATTTGACCGTTTGAGGTCGGATCAATACAAGATGGTATCAAAGCACATGCTGACTGTAGGACGCGACCACTAAGATGAGCCATAGGACACTCTTCTCTACTCATTTTGACTCTTCTCTATTTCTACTCCATAGATGGCGGACCCAAGGAACAAGTTTTCTCAACCGGATGAAGACACCCCTTTTGGAAGACACTTGAAGGAAGCCACTAGATACCTGAACATCGGAATACCAAGCTTCACCGAGACCTACACCGCCACTCTACCGGAAGAAGAGCGATGGACAGTTCGAGTACATGTTCTAGGAAGGACATTCACACCAGTCACGGAGCCCATAGAGTTTTCCTTCGATGCACCAACCTGAAGTCTAGGAAAGAGCATGGTAGCTCACATCGCCATGGGACGCATCAGCGAAGTCTACCACAAGGATCTTAAGGACACCCTCTACCAAATATGTGGACGCCAAGATGAGAAATGGAAGATGATCTGCACTAGGAGAGACAAGTCCATTGCAGCTTAAATCCAGGAGTTGAACCAACACATTCATCGTCAGGAGAACTAGATGTGCGCCAGCATGATAGACCTGAAGAAGGTGATGACCAGGAACATGGAGCTAGAAGAGGAACTCAAGTCTACACGTTATGGATATG